>NC_057717.1:83725494-83742727 GCF_004010195.1 Chiloscyllium plagiosum | reverse complement strand
TTGTGTTATAAATTCGGATATTTTGAACCATTAAGATTAGAACTGCCAAGGACACCAATAAATATCGACTGCGAGCTGAAGAAAGGTACCTGATTGTGAGAAGCTTTTGCAGCAGAACATCGAAACCGACCTGGAGAAAAATTAACAGAGAGAAACTCTACAAAGGAGAATGGATAAAGCTGACTGGTTTTGAAACTTAATTTTTATTTTGTGAAACTTAATCATTTTTTAATCAGATCAGTATTATGAATGACAAGTAGAAGAGAGGTTAAAGAGAAAGGAGTTGGAAGTAATTGGTGTTTTCATGTTCTCTGCTGGACTTAAAGAATGAAATAGTTAAGCTTACTTTAAATAAAGACCTCTGAAATCGTTCTTTGCCTCTCGAATTTTAACTGGTTTCGGCACGTTGTGAGCTTCTCTGTGTGTCGGGTTTAAATTAGCAGAGTTGTTTACCCTTGTTGGAACAATTTGGAGACTTCCGTCGTGATTTGTACAGTTTTAGACAGATCTAACCTGAGGAGTGGATTGAGTTGAATAGTTTTGCATAACGAAAACGCCCAGTAGATTCAGACATTTGCCGGTTAGGGCCCCAGATCATTAAATAAATCATAGACGACACCATTCCTTTAACTTCAGTTTCTTGTGGTTGGTTAAATTAAAAGTGAGGGAAATGGCTCTTAAACTCGCTAAAGTGGTCAGGAGATTTGAAGATGATTCCCAAACTTGGTAAGACATTTTAAAAAGAATCGAAAAGATCATACTCTTAGAATATGCAAAGAGTTATGGTTGGGTTTAACAAAGGTCAAAAAGTAAAGCCGAAATTTTGAGGTCATTACTCATAAAACTACAGTGAAACAGGCAAGTGCGGTCGATTCGGAAAGAGAAAAACTTAAATTATAATTGAGGAAAATGGAGTGAGAAAACAATCAAGAGAGAGGAAAACGAGAGCGAGACAGAATGGGAAAGAGTGAGAGAACAGTGAGGGAAAAACAGAGAGTGACGAAAGGTTCTCAGCTGAGCAAAGACAGAGCCAAGAAAGGGAGGGTGAACAGGAGAGGAGTTTCTCAGCTGAGAAAAAAAGAGAATTTGAATTTGAGAGGTTGCGACATTTTCAGCAAAAATCGAGCGAACGGGATGGAGACTAAAAGAAAAGGCATGTCCAATTATGTCAAAATTCTGCCACATTTGGACAAGAAAGATGTTAAAGCATTTTTAAAATTCATTTGAAAAAATGGCTAGGCAGATGGTGTGATCTGGTGATTTATGGGTAATGCCAGTTCAAATTAAACTGGCCGGTTGAACTTGTGTATCTTTGACACGCGGTCAGATGAGGGTTCAAGTGTTTATGAAGAGGTCGAACAGACTGTTTTAAGGGCGTTTGAATTCGTGCTAGAAGTGTATGGACCATGGTTCAGAAAAAATAACGAAGGAACCAGGTCTGAACTACGTTGAGTTTGGAAGTATTCCTTGTCGTCATTTGGATACCTGGCTGCGGGCTTTAAAGATACATAGGACCTAAGAGGTTCGAAGAGACAGTTTTCTGCTGGAGCAATTTGAAAACTCGTTTGCAGAGGCGATAAGCATTCACGTGGAAGAATAGAAAGTTCAGGGTGAGAAGGGCTGCAGACTTAGCAAATTTCTGCATAAGACAATGTTGCAGACAGACTTTCGTCTTGTGAGAGATAAGTTGGGAGAAGATGAATTCTTAGAAACGGAACAAAGAGTAGAGAATACTGTAAGTTGTTTACGACAGGTTAAAGAAGCCCAGAGTGTGGAAAGTAGGTGAAAGGCCTTTGGTGTTTTCACTGCAATGGAAGGGTGCAGAGAATGTTAGTGTCGGTAGTTTCAGAAGGGCACTGGGAGAAGGTGTTTTCACTGCCAAAAGGTGGGACATGTAAAGTCACAGTACTGGTCGTTAAAGAAAGGCACAGTTGGAAAAGAAGCTAAGCCAGTTCCATCAGTGTGATTAGTGAAAGAAGCCCAATAAAGAGTCAAGGAGTTGCGGGAGAGTACACAGCCTCGGCAGGGGCTGGGTAAGGAGTTCGTACCTGATCTGTACAAAGATTTCGCCTCTGTGGGGAAATTTTACTCAGAAAGAACAGGGCAAGATGCTATAATCTAGAGAGATACAGACTATCACCTGTCGATGATATTAGAGATGAGTGAATTTGCACCATTTCGGATATTTTACCTGAGAGTGTGGTAATCCGTGGGATAGATGGACAGAAATTGAACATCCCCCTTAAGATCAGGTTGGAGTGCTCACTCAAGACTGTGGAAGTAACCATAGGTGTGATTGACAGAGTGTCATATCCAGGGATCGCGTTTGGTCTTGATTTAACAGAGTCTAACATGGGAGTGACACCCCTTGCTGTGGAAAAATCCAAGGAAGACCAAGAAACTGAGGAGTTTAAAGAAATTTTTTACGATATTTTCCCAAACTGTGTAGTAACCATATATCACTATCATTAGTCACAGCAAGAAGCAAAAACTAAAGAAGTAGATGAAGTAGTCGAATTTCTGTCAGGGGACACACTGTTTGACGTAAAGGTGCAGGGGAAACATGAACAGGCGGAAGGACAGAAAGACATATTTATTCGGAAAGGCAAGAAAGAAAGACGACGATAAAGGCTACAGTTGTGAATGCATACTCAGAAAAGGAGGCGGAGGATACTCCTGAGTGTTATTCTCCTGAAAGATAGAATCCGAAGTCAGAAGGGGTGACCACGGCAGGTTTCTGCAGATAATAAATGGGCAAAGTGCACCAGTTCGTGTTGTCACTAGCACACACCCAGTAGGAGCACATGAACTACCTGTAGGAGGGCATCTAAAAGTACGAAAGACTCAGGTAAGGTACAAAAACATTTTATGGCCCTGGAATGCACAAGGATGTGGTTAACTTCTGCAGTATGTGCTATACATGCGAAATGGTAGGTAAGCCACAGGAGGTAATAAAATTAACACATTTGATGCCAACTCCTGGATTTGAAGAGCCTTTCGCGCGGATTATAATTAATTGTGTTGGTCCTCTCCAGGGAACTAAAATTGGAACCCAGTATTTGTTAACCATAATGAACGTGCCTGCCAGATTACCGGAGCCAAATCAATTTCTGAGTATCAGTGCAAAAGGATGGTGATGGGGTTTGCAGCTTTCTTCACGCTGTATGGGCTGCCTACAGAGATTCAGTCTAACCATGATAAATTCTTACTCTTGGCTGTTTAATGACGTTATGGATAGCTTAGATATGCAGCAATTTCAATCCAATGCATATCATCCTAAAGCCCAGGAACCATTAGAAAGGTGACTTTCGATCTTGAGGAACATGTTGAGTACATACTGTCAAAATTATCTGAAAGATTCGGATAAAGGTTTCCCATTCGAATTGTTTGCCATTAGCTATGCCCCAAACGAATCTAATCAGTTGACTTCCTTCGAGTTGATAATCGGGCATGAACTGAGACGCCATTTGGAATTAATTAAAGAGAAATTGACACGACCAAGGTCGGTAGGTTATGAATCAGAGGTGAGGGACAGATTACATCGAGTAGGTGAGTTAGTTTGACAGCACCTACAGAGGGAACAGCATAGAATGTTGGAAGTGGCAGATAAAAGCTCTGAGACTCGAACTGTTTTCCCGTGGGGGTAATGTGTTAATACTGTCAGCAGTGATAGGAGGTCCCTTCAAAGCCAGGTTTGGTGATTGCTATCGGATTGAGAAAAAGTTGAGTCAGGTGCACTATCTAGCAAAAATGCCAGACGGGAAGAAGCTGCATCGGATATGTCATGTGAACATGTTGACACAGTGTGGTACGAGAGAAAAACAACTGGAGAAAAACGTGTTACTTCCTGCCCCGCAAATTGTGCAGTCAAACATAGAACATAGAACATAGAACAATACAGCACAGAACAGGCCCTTCGGCCCACGATGTTGTGCCGAACACTTGTCCTAGCTTAAGCACCCATCCATGTACCTATCCAATTGCCGCTTAAAGGTCACCAACGATTCTGACTCTACCACTCCCACAGTCAGCGCATTCCATGCCCCCACCACTCTCTGGGTAAATAACCCACCCCTGACATCTCCCCTATACCTTCCACACTTCACCTTACATTTATGTCCCCTTGTAACACTCTATGGCGGAAGTTTCTGACTGTCTACTCTATCTATTCCTCTGATCATCTTATAAGCCTCTATCAAGTCACCCCTAATCATTCGCTGTCCCAACGAGAAAAGGCCTAGCACTCTGAACCTATCCTCGTACGACCTATTCTCCATTCCAGGCAACAACCTGGTAAATCTTCTCTGCACCCTCTCCAAAGCTTCCACATCTTTCCTAAAGTGAGGCGACCAGAACTGCACACAGTACTCCAACTGTGGCCTAACCAAAGTCCTGTACAGTTGCAACATCACTTCACGACTCTTGAATTCAATCCCTCTGCTAATGAACGCTAATACACCATAGGCCTTCTTACAAGCTCTATCCATCAGAGTGGCAACTTTCAAAGATCTATGAACATAGACCCCAACATCACTCTGTTCCTCCACCTCAGTAAGAACCCTACCGTTAACCCTGTATTCTGCATTCTTATTTGTCTTTCCAAAATGGACAACCTCACACTTGGCAGGGTTAAACTCCACCTGCCACTCCTCAGCCCAGCTCTGCATCATATCTAAGTCCCTTTGCAGCCGACAACAGCCCTCCTCACTATCCACAACTCCACCAATCTTCGTATCATCAGCAAATTTACTGACCCACCCTTCGACGCCCTCATCCAAGTCATTAATAAAAAATACAAACAACAGAGGACCCAGAACTGATCCCTGCGGAACTCCACTTGTAACTGGGCTCCAGGCTGAATATTTACCATCTACCACCACTCTCTGACTTCGACCGGTTAGCCAGTTTTCTATCCAATTGGCCAAATTTCCCTCTATCCCATGCCTCCTAACCTTCCGCATAAGCTTACCATGGGAAACCTTATCAAATTTAGATGTGTTCGTTTTGTGCTTCAAATACGTCAAAAAGAAGTCCTGGAGGAGTTTGATAGGTTAGTAAGCGATCTGTCTCAGAAGCATAGAACGCAGTTGGAAGGTTTGTTACTGCAGTGTGATGACATTTGCAGGAATCAGATTGGGAGGACTAATGCTCTTGTGCATGAAGTAGACGTTGGGAATACAGCCAGAGCATATGGACTTCGCAGATTGTTTTAGTTACCAACCGGGCAGACTCAACGATTTTGCATGGATTATCAGAAGGTATTACAAAATTAGACTTATATTGAATACCGATTTTGTAGGATCATATCAGGAAATTTGGACATGCCAGTTACATCACTAAGATCGACTTAATGTATGGTTTCTGGTAGATACCTTTGTCATGCACTGTGGAAAGATATTTGCGCAGAAACTCGAAATGACCTACATAAAATTAAAGGGATGTCCTTTAAATGAATAATGCAACTGCCACATTCCAAAGACTCGTGAACAGAGTTGAGGCTGGGTTATCAAACTGTAACCGCGTATTTGAACGATGTACTGATCTTTAGCATGTCCCAGAAAGATCACATGGTAGACCTGGCAGAGCTCTTCGAACGATTATGAGAAGCAAAGCTGGTAACAAATGTAATCAAAACTGAATTCGCAAAAGCCGAGGTGACACACTTTCAACATAACAACAGTCATTGAAGGCGGAATGCAAAGGCGAAGGCCATCAAGGACCACCTCGAAAAAAGAGGTGCTTCGATTCGTGGGACTAAGCGGATTCTATTGGACGTTTGTTCCAAACTTCAGCAGTGTAGTGGCGCCATTGGTCTATTTGCTGAAGAAAAACACAAAATTGCAGTGGACACAATAATGCCAGGAGGTACTCGACCATTTGAAAGCAATATTAACAACTGGTTTAGCTACACCAATCTTTTCGAAACCTTTCAAAGTTGCCATCGATTCTCGTGACATTGGAGTTGGAGATGCACTGCTACAGTAAGGGGATTATGGGATTGAACTGCCAGTTGTTTACTTTTCGAAGAAACATAATATCCACAAGAAGAAATACTCCAGTATAGAAAAAAAACACGAATGAGTTTGTTACTGCCCTTACACCACTTTACCATGTATGTAAGAAACAATGCCTTGGAGACTGTTATGAACACGGATCCCCATCCTCTCACACACTTTAAAGACTAGAATATGAGATTAATTCGTTGGAGTCTAATGTTACAGACTTTTAGTTTAAAAATCATGCATCTTGGGGGTTGGTAAGAATTTAATTGTCGATGTGTTTCGCGGATTTAACTGATAAAGTAGATATAAGATTGGTGTCTTTTCAAGATTATACATGTGTAGGAAGACGTTAATATGAGCTTAGATTAAAGTCATATGTATATCACGATAATGTGGTTAAGGAATAGAGATAAAATAAGCCATCTTCATTATCTTTGTTCATTTTCTTCTTGAGGGTGAAGTGTTATGAGTAACAACTGGTTTAGCTACACCAATCTTTTTGAAACCTTTCAAAGTTGCCATCGATACTCGTGACATTGGAGTTGGAGATGCACTGCTACAGTAAGGGGATTATGGGATTGAACTGCCAGTTGTTTACTTTTCGAAGAAACATAATATCCACAAGAAGAAATACTCCAGTATAGAAAAAAAAACACGAATGAGTTTGTTACTGCCCTTACACCACTTTACCGTGTATGTAAGAAACAATGCCTTGGAGACTGTTATGAACACGGATCCCCATCCTCTCACACACTTTAAAGACTAGAATATGAGATTAATTCGTTGGAGTCTCATGTTACAGACTTTTTGTTTAAAAATCATGCATCTTAGGGGTTGGTAAGAATTTAATTGTCGATGTGTTTCGCGGATTTAACTGATAAAGTAGATATAAGATTGGTGTCTTTTCAAGATTATACATGTGTAGGAAGACGTTAATATGAGCTTAGATTAAAGTCATATGTATATCACGATAATGTGGTTAAGGAATAGAGATAAAATAAGCCATCTTCATTATCTTTGTTCATTTTCTCCTTGAGGGTGAAGTGTTATGAGGGTGTGCGCTAACTTTAAGAGAGACTGGAAGCTGGCACAGAGTTAGCCAGGCTCAGAGTGCACTGAACGAAGTTAAAATGCAAGGTTTGACTGTGAAACCCATAGTGCGGTGAGGTGCCCTGATACAACAACAATTTCAAATTCGGCCAGTAAGGTTAAATTATGCATCAAGATACCAAAATGCAATCAAAGTTGAATTTAATATTTGACAATGTCAAAAACATTGAAATGATCCGATATTTTGCGGTATAATACTGGACTTTTTGAACAGTTAGAGGGACAACTGCGAAGGACACAAACAAACATGGCTGCCAGCTGACGAGTACTCTGAAAGGTACCTATCACTAAGAAATTCGTGCAGCAGAACGTCGAAACCGACGAAGAGAAAAATGTACTGAGGAAAATCTACAAAGGATAATCAACAAAGCAAACTCGTCTTGAAACGTGATTATTCCTTGTAAACCTTAATCTTTTTTTTCTTAAATTAAACCAGTACTGTAAAGTGAGAGGTAAAAGAAATGTTTAAGAGAAAGGAATTGTAAATAGCTGCTGTTTCAACGTACTCTGTTGGACCTAAAGAATAAAACTATTATTATTTACTTTAAATAGTGACCTCTGGGATTGTTCTTTTGGCTTTCGAAATTTAGCAAATCACGGCTCGATGTGAACTTCTCTGTGTCTCGCGTTTAAATTAGCAGACGGTGTTACCTCGTTATGTAACACTTTGTATGGTTAATAGCCATACTGGTGCCTGAAATGTGTTTAATGTGCCATTATTTGAGTAAGGTAGTAAGGAAAAGCGAGACGGCTATAGACTGGTAAGCCTAAAGTCAGTAGAGAGTAAGTTGTTGGAGGGAATTCTGAGGGATGTATTTCTATGTATTTGTACAGGCAAAGACTCATTAGAAATATCGAAAATGGCTTTGTCTTGTGAAATCATGTCTCACTAACTTGATTGACTTCTTTGCAGACGTGGCTACGAAGGTTGACGAAAGCACAGCTGCAGAAGTTGACAGCATGGACTTCAGAAAGGTTTTTGGTAAGGTTCCACGTGTTAAACTGGTTGGCAAGGTATTAATTAGAGAGAGCGTGATTTAATTGTCTCGAAGGCAAAAAGCAGGGGCGGTGGTGGTGGTGGAGGGCTTTTATTTTGACTGGAGGCCTGTGACAAACAGTATACCACAAGAAACGGTGCGGGGTCACTTGCATTTTGAAAATCACATAAATTATTTGAATGTGACCATATGAGGTATGGTGACAAAGCTTGCAGGTGGCAGCAAAATTAGACGTATTATTCGACAGTGAAGAATGTTACCTCAGAGTACAATGTACTCTTGATCAGATGGGCTGAAGTGTCAAAGTGTGGCAGATGGAGTTTATTTCAAATAAATGTTGCAAATCAGGGCAAGACTTGTGTATGGTCCTGGGAAGAATTGCTGAACGCAGATATCTTCACAGAAATTAGAATCCATGCAGTGTAGTAAACGGCCATTCAGCCCATCGAGTCCACACTGACCCTCCGAATAGCATTCCACCAGACACACCCATACCTTATTTCCGCAGCCCTCCATTTCCCTTGGCAAATCCACTCAACTTGCATATCCCTGGTAACTTTGGGGAAATAGAGCACGACCACTCCACCTAAAGTGCACATCTTGGGACTGTGGGAAGAAAACTTGCAGGTAACCCACTCAGACGCAGGGATAATGTGCAATCTCCACACAAACTTTTGCCTGATGGAAGAATCGAAACTTAGTGCGGTGAGGTAGCAGTGCTAACTACTGAGCCACCGTGCCATCCTGATGACGAGGTCAGAGTGGTTGTATTCTCCCAGTTTCTCCGAATCTCTTGCATGTTTTCAGGTACTGTAGAATTCACGTGGCGTACCAGCGACATAAACTCCTTTCCCTCACCGGAAGATTCCACCGCCACTCTGATGGACTGAGTCTTCAACTGTAACTGACTCATTTCCTACACTTCTGCCCTCACCCCTCACCCTCCTTGCCTAGCTAGTCATTCATTAGCACTGCTGTACTCACGGTATTTGTGTATCTAAATTAAAACAAAGAACTACAAACGCTGGAGATCTGAACCAAAAACTGTTCTGAAGAAGAATGTCCAGACTTCAATCCCCACCTTTTTCGTAAAGATTCTACCAGACCTGTTGAGCTTTGCCAGCAGTTTAAAGAGTATCTAATTCCATGATTCTAACATGTACAACATTTGCCCTGCAGTTTTGACGTCGATGCATGTCCCACCAGTATTACCTTATTCGTGCTATTTATAAGCTACAGCACAGTGGGCTGTGGCAAGATTAATGGTCGATTCAATGAGGTGTTTCATGACGCCTTACTGGAATTTAAATTAATCCCGCTGCCTCTTGTCGGTTCTTCTCAAGTGGAATAGTGCAATTCTACATGGGTCTCCCCATACTATGGTGGAGTGGAGAAGGACAATGAGCTCCCTACAATGCATAACGTTACTCCCGATGGCTGTAAACTGTGTGTGTGGAGGGAGGGGGGGGGGGCGCAAGTCAGAGCAGGCAGGTTTATTCGGTGTCATGTCCCCACTCCTGGTCCTGGGGGAAGCTAATGTCCGACAGCTGCTGCAATTTCTTATTTTGCAATGTATTGACGTACTCTTATTGTATTTTGATGCGATCTGGTTTGAGAATGGGGAGAGATTTCCATCGTGAGGCTCAGCGAAGCACACCACACGCTCTACATTAATTGGTGTTCGAGCCTACACAGTGAGAATCATATTGTGTTTTCCCTTGTGCTTGTGACTTTCCCCACCCAGGAGTAGCTCCATGCGCAGTCCCACAATGTATGTTTCGGGAGGGCAGTAATTTCCATCTGGCTGCCACGTGCAGGCTCAATATCAGTGACTGTGCAGGGTAGCTCCGCTCAGACTATGTTTGCCTCAGGGCACAGTGGACATTCAATTATGACACTGGTTCGTTGGATGGTGGTTAATTCCAAGCTCTCCTGGGATTAGAGAGCTTCTCTGGGAATGGTGTGCAGTAAGTAAAGGGAAAACACAATATGATTCTCACTGTGTAGGCTCGAACACCAATTAATGTAGAGCGTGTGGTGTGCTTCACTGAGCCTCACGATGGAAATCTCTCCCCATTCTCAAACCAGATCGCATCAAAATACAATAAGAGTACGTCAATACATTGCAAAATAAGAAATTGCAGCAGCTGTCGGCGTTCTGGCCCCTCAAGCCTATTCTGTCATCCAATACGATGATGGCTATTGTTTTTGTGGACTCAGCTCCACTTACTCACACACTCACCATAACCATTAATTTCTGTAGGCTTCTAAAATCACTCTGTTCTTTTCCCTTAAAAACATTCGTCAATGTCGCCTCAACTACTTCACTGGGCAGGGAATACAACAGATGAAAAATACTTTGGGTGAACAAGTTTCTCGTCGAGAGTGGGGTGTTGGAAAATCACAGCGAGTCAGGTAGCATCTGAGAAACAGCAGAATCGACATTTCGGGAAAGAGACCGATGAAGGGCTATTGCCTGAAACGTCGTTTCTCATGCTCCTTGGATGCTGCCGGACCTGCTGTGCTTTTCAAACACCACTCTCCACACTCTGATATGCAGCATCTGCATCCCTCACTTACTCATCCATGAAGAAATTTCTCCTCAACTCATTTCTAAATATGCTTCTCTTTAGTTTCAGCCTATGCACTCGTTGTATTTTTATCCACAAGTCAAAGCAACTGCCCGTTTTCACTTACAAAATCACTTTGTATGTTTGTACTTGTCGATAAGATCCTCTCTCATTTTTCCTAATTACAATGAGTATATTGCAGTCTATTCAATCATTCCTCATAAATTAAATTTTTCTCCTTAACTATCAAACTAATAAACCTCCTCTGCATCGGTGCATCTTTTCTCAAGTAAGTAGACGAAAACTGCACACAGTACTCCAGGTGAGGCCTCAGCAGCACCGTATACAGCTGCAATGGAACTTTTCTATTTTTCGTTATCCCTCTCGCAATATTCAATTTGCCGTCTTCATTACCTGCTGTACCAACAAACCAACCTTTCGTGATTCCTGCACAAAAACACCGAGGTCCCTCTGCACAGCAGCATGCTGCAGCATTTCCCACTTTATGTAAGAGTTTTGTTTGATGTTGCAACTACAAACATGGATGATCTTAGAGTGACCAACATTGTAATCGATCTGCCTGACACTTGTCCTTTAACTGAACTAGTTATATTCCTGTGCACACATTGCTCTGCCACGCGCCTTAGCGTTGTTTGCGAACATTGACGCACAATTGTCTGGGCACTAACTTGATCATTTGATGCATGATTTTTTTTTCGGATCATTCAAAGGTCATCCCTTATTTGCAGGTCTTCCCCAACTCCTTTTCAGTTTTGTATAACATCCCCAAATGTAAAACATTCTGCACATTCAGTTCCCATGTCTCTCACCCTCCACCGTGTCTATCTAAGGTCATTAAGTAATATCCATTTGCCTGAATGTGCACATTGAATTCCTCAATTCCTTTTCAGATTACACGATACATTCAGAAGGAGTGCCTTTCATTCAGCTTTTGAGCCGTTATTTCCTGCTCATTGTCATCTTTATTCGTCAAATTGACCGGTTAAGAAACAGTCTAACATCATCTAACCTCAAAGAATCTGACCTGATTGGTAATGTTTCATGAAGCCCCATTACCATCCCTCGGCAAGTCCTGTCCCACGGGCAGGGCAAACCCAACAGTGATTAGATTAGATTACATTACAGTGTGGAAACAGGCCCTTCGGCCCAACAAGTCCACACCGACCCGCCGAAGCGTAACCCACCCATACCCCTACCCCTACATTTACCCCTTACCTAACACTATGGGCAATTTAGCATGGCCAATTCACCTGACATGCACATTTTTGGACTGTGGGAGGAAACCGGAGCACACGGAGGAAATCCACGCAGACACGGGGAGAATGTGCAAACTCCACACAGTCAGTCGCCTGTGTCGGGAATTGAACGCGGGTCTCTGGCGCTGTGAGACAGCACTGCTAACCACTGTGTCACCGTGCAGCCGCTGACAGCCCATCGTTCCTCATGGATAATAAGTTTCCATTTACTCCGTCATTTTGAAGCTTGTCCTACGTCTCACAATGTTGTACCACGTAACACACTGGTTGCTATCTTCAATATGACTCTGACACTTTCCATCAGCCAGGACTGTGTGTTGTGTGCTCCGATCGATACCGTGAAGGACAGATCGTCTGTGAGAAGTAATTTCTTGATAATGTTTCCCTCTTTGTAGGGCCATCCGTTCTCGCAGTTAGGATTCTGTGTATTTGTGGCCTCGACTACCCCAGTTAGTGCAGGGTTTGTGGATACATTCTGAGTGATGTGCATACCACTTCACGGGGAAATTCTCTGTACTTGTCACCCACAACATCGAGAGGAATTGATTTACCACCAAGAGATGGAGTGGTCAGCAGTAGATATCCACCATCAGGAGATTTGCTTGACCATCTCTGAACTGTTTCCATGAGATTTGCTGGGTTATATATTCAGTATTGTGGAATTCCAGGATAACTCCTTTCCCGATAGTATATCAAAATACCATCATCAGTGGGCGGCACAGTCCAAAGATGCGCACGTCAGGTGAATTGGCCATGCTAAATTGCCCGAAGTGTTAAGTAAAGGGGCAAATGTACGGGAATGTGTGGGTTACGCTTCGGCGGGTCAGTGTGGACTTGTTGGGCCGAAGGGCCTGTTTGCACACTGTAAGTAATCTAATCTAATCATTAATGGCCTTCACTTCACCATAAAGTCAGAAGCAGGCTGTGCACTGAAGGTTGCAAAAGGTCCACTACCATTTACAACTTCACCTCGATTGATACAGTCTGTTTAGCCCATCAAAAGTTTCAAACAGGAATGGAATGAGGTCATTCAGTCATTCGACAATACCACTCAGCAACTGGAGCAAGCTTTTTAATTCTCTCATGGATGTAACACAGTAAATGGAATGGAATATTCAGACTGTCACTACGGTGGGGGGTGGCGGCGTGTGAGGGGGAGGGCCAATAGGTACTGAGACGGAAGCAGGAATGAATTAGTCAGTTTATTAGAAATTATCGACTACCGTGATGCACTGACCAGTGTTATGACCTCAAATATTTGCATGCCGTATCAAAAGATTAGACAAGTGGATGAAATGTGTTCTAACCAAATTGATCAATGACGCTGAGATAGGCAGGAAACGAAGTTATTAAGAGGAGGTAGGGAGTGTGAAAATGGATAAGAATCTACTGCTGTCCACTCCATCTCTTGGTGGTAAATCAATTCCTCTCGATGTTTTGGGTGACAAGTACAGAGAATTTCCCCGTGAAGTGGTATGCACATCACTCAGAATGTATCCACAAACCCTCCACTAACTGGGGTAGTCGAGACCACAAGTACACAGAATCCTAACTGCGAGAACGGATGGCTCTACAAAGAGGGAAACATTATCAAGAAATTACTTCTCACAGACGATCTGTCCTTCACGGTATTGATCGGAGCACACAGCACACAGTCCTGGCTGATGGAAAGTGTCAGAGTCATATTGAAGATAGCAACCAGTGTGTTACGTGGTACTACATCGTGCGACGTAGGACAAGCTTCAAAATGACGGAGTAAATGGAAACTTAGTATCCATGAGGAACGATGGGCTGTCAGCGGCTGCACGGAGGCACAGTGGTTAGTAGTGCTGTCTCACAGCGCCAGAGACCCGCGTTCAATTCCCGACTCAGCTGACTGACTGTGTGGAGTTTGCACATTCTCCCCGTGTCTGCGTGGGTTTCCTCCATGTGCTCCGGTTCCTCCCACAGTCCAAAGATGCGCACGTCAGGTGAATTGGCCATGCTAAATTGCCCGAAGTGTTAAGTAAAGGTGTAAATGTACGGAAATGGGTGGGTTACGCTTCGGCGGGTCAGTGTAGACTTGTTGGGCCGAAGGGCCTGTTTGCACACTGTAAGTAATCTAATCTAATCATTAATGGCCTTCACTTCACCATAAAGTCAGAAGCAGGCTGTGCACTGAAGGTTGCAAAAGGTCCACTACCATTTACAACTTCACCTCGATTGATACAGTCTGTTTAGCCCATCAAAAGTTTCAAACAGGAATGGAATGAGGTCATTCAGTCATTCGACAATACCACTCAGCAACTGGAGCAAGCTTTTTAATTCTCTCATGGATGTAACACAGTAAATGGAATGGAATATTCAGACTGTCACTACGGTGGGGGGTGGCGGCGTGTGAGGGGGAGGGCCAATAGGTACTGAGACGGAAGCAGGAATGAATTAGTCAGTTTATTAGAAATTATCGACTACCGTGATGCACTGACCAGTGTTATGACCTCAAATATTTGCATGCCGTATCAAAAGATTAGACAAGTGGATGAAATGTATTCTAACCAAATTGATCAATGACGCTGAGATAGGCAGGAAACGAAGTTATTAAGAGGAGGTAGGGAGTGTGAAAATGGATAAGAAATGTCCATTAATTTGGTGGATGGAAAAAAACGTGAGTAACCATAAAACTATGAACTTTTCAGCAGGAATAAATGACTATGTACTCCAGAGGTAGTGAGAAATTTAAGGACTTTGTGATACAATGAGAATTCACTATGACCAGTTCAGACGTCTGACGTGTTGCTCCATCTCCCTAATGGTCTCCTCTCTGATGTGGCCCCATTGCTCTCCCACACGCGGGATATTTTGATGTGGTGGTTTGGCAGTGCACTGTATTTTGAACCATGATACAAGGAGGTGGCATTCTCCAAGATGCCAACCTTTATTTCTCCGTGGAGACTCGAACACAATCGGAATGGCTGACAGCTTTGAATGCAGAGACTATGTCTGCTGTCCGGACGGTGATATGGTAGTACCGCCACATTGATAGAGTGCGAAATGGAGAGTCCAATCAAACCAATGAGAATATAAAATAAAGACATTGCCAGATCAGTTGAAATGGTTCGATGTATCACATTCTCAATCCACCTCACAGAGACAGCTGAGACACCTTAAACCCAATTGACATATCCATTCAGCACAGAGCATCGAGCTGTGTCAGATGTTTTTCTGTTTTTGTTCTTTTGCTCTCATCTGGTGTGTTATTTCTCCCAAACGTATATTGCTTTAAAGTTACGTGGAGGGAAATTGATGAATTTATTCCCACACTGGAGGTAGCAAGAGGAGGCGAGGCCTTGAGTTTATCATACTTTCAATTTCATGCTAAAATTTAAGAAATGTACTGAGAGGTCTTGGACCTAAGATGGAACCATACGCGATGACATTGCAATCTTTTCACAGCAGTCATTGGAGTCCACGTGTAAATGACGTTACTCGAATTCAACTGTGAGTGTCACTGTCTTTCATGCCTTTTCCAAGCAAAGCAGCTGCTAGTGCAATGGCTCGGATTAGCTAGCAGCCGATAGTATTACACCAGTTTCACAAAAAGAGGGAAAAGACTGAATCGGTTGGGGGGTTGGGGGGAGTGAGAAAGAGAGGGAGAGAGAGGGGTAGAGGTAGAGAGAGATTGAGACAGCGATATGGAGAGAGGAGACATTTTGATCCCTATTTCAATGAACTCACTGACAAAGAACGGAAACCCAAATGCTCAGAGATTCAGATGCAGAGATACGCACATTAATACACTAAATCAAACACATAAAATACGCAGGCAACAATAGATGCACACTCACATAATCACAACCTTAAATACATAGACGTATACAGATATTCGCCCCCTCAAGACTGCCTTGCCATTCAATAAGATCATTGCTGATCTGATCTGTGCCTTAATGTTATTTCATCTTGAAAATTAATACAGGAAAAGTGACTGAGCTGTTCGGATGGGTGCAGGTTGGGCCCCGTGTTCGTAATTATCTTCATTTGACACTTATTCTGGAAAAGGGTAGGTCCAGTCCACAAGTTAACTTTATGAACTGGGCAAGGCGAATTTTGCTGCCATTATGCAGGAACTTTCAAAAGATGATTGGGGAAAACTGTTCGCAAGTTAATGGACGTCTGGCAAGTGACAGTCTTTCAAAATTGAGGTAATGGGTATTGAGGGACAATCATGTTCCCGTGAGGGTGAAGGTCATTGCGAGCAGGAGTAAGGAACAGTACATGATAGGGTATTTTGAGGCTATGGTCAAGAAATCCGGCGGGGGGGGGGGGGGTGTTGGTCGATGTCAGGCATAGACAGCTGGCATTAAGTGAATCCTTTGAAAAACATATGGGGTGAAGGAGTATACTTGCGAGAGATTTGAGGAGGGAAGAAAGGAGGAATAGGATAGCTTTAGCCAATATGGTCAAAGAGCATCAGAAGAAATTCTGCAAGTATACTAATGGCAAAAGCATAACGAGGGATTTAATAGGGCACCTTAAAATTCAAAGAGCCATCTATGCATAAAAATACAAGGGATGAATTAGGTTTATTAAATTTAAGTCACATGTGCTCAAATGAGTACAGTGAAAAATTTGCATGTCGCGACTCATCACGCAATTTTAAGTATAACAGTACCCAACCAGCAGGTACACAACCTTGAAGCAAAGCAGAAAAACAAAGAAAGAACGGTTAAAATCTTCAACATTATAATTCTTCCTATAAAATCTGAAAAACAAATAAAAACAGTTAGCAGTTCAACAATACGCGCTATAAATGCATGACCATGCAGATTCACACTCTCCTCATAAGGAATCAACCTCCCCGATTCCACTTACTTACTCTGTTCCTTCTGGATTTGTGAGAGCCTACGTGAATATGGCACTTTAGTAGTTAACCTGTATAAATACATGGTAACTAGGGAACTGAGGGTGAAGGTAAAGCAGAGTATGTTTTCTCCATGTCCCTTCATGAGGTCTGACAAGGTTCAACACCGTAGTCTGGTTAAGAAGGTTAGGTCATAGGGGATCAATTATAGTCCACCAATTAGGTACAAAATTGGATTTATAGTAGGAGACAGAGGGTGATTTAATGTTTCAACTGGAGGTCTCAAACCAGCAGTGTGCCTCAAGGAACAGTGCTAGTCCACTGTTGTTCGTTATTTTTCAAAATTATTTGCATGCAAAGAAAGTAAGTTTGGATATTATGCTTGTGGATCACACTAAAATTTGTGATGGAGTGGACAGTGAAGAAGATCATGTAAGAG
>NC_057717.1:83713175-83724994 GCF_004010195.1 Chiloscyllium plagiosum | reverse complement strand
GAAACCTGCCGTGGTCACCCATTCTGACTTCGGATTCTATCTTTCAGGAGAATAAAACTCAGGAGTATCCTCCGCCTCCTTTTCTGAGTACGCATTCACAACTGTAGACTTTATCGCCGTCTTTCTTTTCTAAGTCCATTTGCCTTTCCGAATAAATACGTCTTTCTGTCCTTCCGCCTGTTCATGTTTCCCCTGCACCTTTACGTCAAACAGTGTGCCCCCTGACAGATATTCGACTACTTCATCTACTTCTTTAGTTTTTGCTTCTTGCTGTGACTAATGATAGTGATATATGCTTACTACACAGTTTGGGAAAATATCGTAAAAATTTTCTTTTAACTCCTCAGTTTCTTGGTCTTCCTTGGATTTTTCCACAGCAAGGGGTGTCACTCCCATGTTGGACTCTGTTAAATCATTCGCAAGACCAAACTCGATCCCTGGATATGACATTCTATCAATCACACCTATGGTTACTTCCACAGTCTTAAGTGAGCACTCCAACCTGATCTTAAGAGGAATGCTCAATTTCTGTCCATCTATCCCACGAATTACCACACTCTCAGGTAAAAGATCCGAAATGATGCAAATTCGCTCATCTCTGATATCATCGACACGTTATATTCTGTATCTCTCAAGATTATAGCATCTTGCCCTGTTCTTTCTGAGTAAAATTTCCCCACAGAGGCGACATCTTTGTAGAGATCAGGTACGAACTCCTTACCCAGCCCCTGCCGAGGCTGTGTACTCTCCCGCAACTCCTTGACTCTTTATTGGGCTTCTTTCACTAATCACACTGATGGTACTGGCTTAGCTTCTTTTCCCACTGTGCCTTTCTTTAACGACCAGCACTGTGACTTTACATGTCCCACCTTCTGGCAGTGAAATCACCTTCTCCCAGTGCCGTTCTGAAACTACCGACACTAAGTTTCTCTGCACCCTTCCATTGCAGTGAAAACACCAAAGGCCTTTCACCTACTTTCCACACTCTGGGCTTCTTTAACCTGTCGTAAACAACTTACAGTATTCTCTACTCTTTGTTCCGTTTCTAAGAATTCCTCTTCTCCCAACTTTTATCTCTCACAAGACGAAAGTCTGTCTGCAACATTGTCTTATGCAGAAATCTGCTAATTCTGCAGCCCTTCTCACCCTGAACTTTCTATTCTTCCACGTGAATGCTTATCGCCTCCGCAAACGAGTTTTCAAACTGCTCCAGCAGAAAACTGTCTCTTCGAACCTCTTAGGTCCTATGTATCTTAAAAGCCCGCAGCCAGGTATCCAAATGACGACAAGGAATACTTTCAAACTCAACGTAGGTCAGACCTGGTTCCTTCGTTATTTTTTTCTGAACCATGGTCCATACAATTCTAGCACGAATTCAAAAGCCCTTAAAACAGTCTGTTCGACCTCTTCATAAACACTTGAACCCTCATCTGACAGCGTGTCAAAGATACACAAGTTCAACCGGCCAGTTTCATTTGAACTGGCATTACCCATAAATCACCAGATCACGCCATCTGCCTAGCCATTTTTTCAAATGAATTTTAAAAGTGCTTTAACATCTTTCTTGTCCAAATGTGGCAGAATTTTGACATAATTGAACATGCCTTTTCTTTTAGTCTCCATCCCAGTCGCTCGATTTTTGCTGAAAATGTCGCAACCTCTCAAATTCAAATTCTGTCTCTTTTCTCTCAGCTGAGAAACTCCTCTCCTGTTCACCCTCCCTTTCTTCGCTCTGCCTTTGCTCAGCTGAGAACCTTTCGTCACTCTCTGTTTGTCCCTCCCTGTTCTCTCACTCTTTCCCATTCTCTCTCGCTCTCGTTTTCCTCTCTCTTTGATTGTTTTCTCACTCCATTTTCCTCAATTATAATTTAAGTTTTTCTCTTTCCGAATCTACCGCACTTGCCTGTTTTTCTGTAGTTTTATGAGTAATTACCTCAAAATTTCGGCTTTACTTTTTGACCTTTGTTAAACCCAACCATAATTCTTTGCATATTCTAAGAGTATGATCTTTTCGATTCTTTTTAAAATTTCTTACCAAGTTTGGGAATCATCTTCAAATCACCTGACCACTTTAGCAAATTTAAGAGCCATTTCTCTCACTTTTAATTTAACCAACCACAAGAAACTGAAGTTAAAGGAACGGTGTCGTCTATGATTTATTTAATGATCTGGGGCCCTAACCGGCAAATGTCTGAATCTACTGGGCGTTTTCGTTATGCAAAACTATTCAACTCAATCCACTCCTCAGGTTAGATCTGTCTAAAACTGTACAAATCACGACGGAAGTCTCCAAATTGTTCCAACAAGGGTAAACAACTCTGCTAATTTAAACCCGACACACAGAGAAGCTCACAACGTGCCGAAACCAGTTAAAATTCGAGAGGCAAAGAACGATTTCAGAGGTCTTTATTTAAAGTAAGCTTAACTATTTCATTCTTTAAGTCCAGCAGAGAACATGAAAACACCAATTACTTCCAACTCCTTTCTCTTTAACCTCTCTTCTACTTGTCATTCATAATACTGCTCTGATTAAAAAATGATTAAGTTTCACAAAATAAAAATTAAGTTTCAAAACCAGTCAGCTTTATCCATTCTCCTTTGTAGAGTTTCTCTCTGTTAATTTTTCTCCAGGTCGGTTTCGATGTTCTGCTGCAAAAGCTTCTCACAATCAGGTACCTTTCTTCAGCTCACAGTCGATATTTATTGGTGTCCTTGGCAGTTCTAATCTTAATGGTTCAAAATATCCGAATTTATAACACAAAACATCAGATCATTTCATTGGTTTTGATGTTGTCAAATGTTACATGCAATTTTGAAAATATTCGTTACTGTGTAGGAGTCTCAAGAAGCTGAATGGATTTCTGCTGGATAACTTTAATGTGTCCGAAAGTCTGAGAGACCTCCTCCAGCATCTTGGTAACATGCCTGAGAGACTGAATGACCTCCTCCTGTCCCTGTGCAACTGGCCCAAGTGGCTAAATGGCCTCCTCCTATCCTTCAGTAATAGGAGAAGAAGCGTGAAAAGCCACCGCCTGTCCATCTGTAACAGGCCTGTGAGGCTGAATGGCCTCTTTCTGTCGCTCTGTAATAGACTCGGGAGGCTGAATATTCTCCTACTGTCTCTCTATAACGGGCCCAAATCATTAAATGAGGGTGAAACTCATGTATTGTGAGCATACGGTAAACTGTGTCGAATGGAGGTCCCTCCCTTTTCAGTTACATAAACACAAACAACAGGTACTAAACTACAGGTGTCTTCTCAGTAACACCCCGGAAAGCTGCATCATTGTTTTGAATGATTCCCTTCGTAAAATGTGCCAACATTTCAGCTATTCCCACATTCAAGTCGAAATAGACGATAGTGGGTTGAATGGCCTCCTCCTATCTCTCTGTAACAGACACAATTGCTTCCTCCTGGTCTTGAAGAGCTTTGTCAATGCTCAGAATGATATTTTACTGTCATGAAAGGAATTGATTAGTGGGCACTTAACAACCGGAGCAGTATTGCAAAAAGTCACTGGGCAACAAATATTTTACCTGGTTCCTGGTCTCTCGATGTTTCCTCAACAGACGTTTTATGCAGCTGGTCTGTTATTTTATCCCTGTTTCTGTAATAAACCGGCTAGAGCAGATATAACCCCAGCGTGTTCTGGTACTACGCTCATGTCCAACGAAGAAAGATACAAAAGAATGAAAGATTTATGGTGTAACCCTCAGCAACCGTCATCAATTCCATTCAGACTGAGTAATATTCCCTTTTATTATAATATGAAAAGTAAGTAAGTAAGGTGTTAACTGAACCTGTTTGTTCTGTGACTGTGATTAATGTCAGAATCCATGGATTCTAATTATCCCAGCGTGTACAAATCACGACGGAAGTCTCCAAATTGTTCCAACAAGGGTAAACAACTCTGCTAATTTAAACCCGACACACAGAGAAGCTCACAACGTGCCGAAACCAGTTAAAATTCGAGAGGCAAAGAACGATTTCAGAGGTCTTTATTTAAAGTAAGCTTAACTATTTCATTCTTTAAGTCCAGCAGAGAACATGAAAACACCAATTACTTCCAACTCCTTTCTCTTTAACCTCTCTTCTACTTGTCATTCATAATACTGCTCGAATTGAAAAAAAGATTAAGTTTCACAAAATAAAAATTAAGTTTCAAAACCAGTCAGCTTTATCCATTCTCCTTTGTAGAGTTTCTCTCCGTTAATTTTTCTCCAGGTCGGTTTCGATGTTCTGCTGCAAAAGTTTCTCACAATCAGGTACCTTTCTTCAGCTCACAGTCGATATTTTTTGGTGTCCTTGGCAGTTCTAATCTTAATGGTTCAAAATATCCGAATTTATAACACAAAACATCAGATCATTTCATTGGTTTTGATGTTTTATCGTTCAGTAATAGGAGAAGAAGCGTGAAAAGCCACCGCCTGTCCATCTGTAACAGGCCTGTGAGGCTGAATGGCCTCTTTCTGTCGCTCTGTAATAGACTCGGGAGGCTGAAAATTCTCCTACTGTCTCTCTATAACGGGCCCAAATCATTAAAGGAGGGTGAAACTCATGTATTGTGAGCATACGATAAACTGTGTCGAATGGAGGTCCCTCCCTTTTCAGTTACATAAACACAAACAACAGGTACTAAACTACAGGTGTCTTCTCAGTAACACCCCGGAAAGCTGCATCATTGTTTTGAATGATTCCCTTCGTAAAATGTGCCAACATTTCAGCTATTCCCACATTCAAGTCGAAATAGACGATAGTGGGTTGAATGGCCTCCTCCTATCTCTCTGTAACAGACACAATTGCTTCCTCCTGGTCTTGAAGAGCTTTGTCAATGCTCTGAATGATATTTTTCTGTCATGAAAGGAATTGATTAGTGGCCACTTAACAACTGGAGCAGTATTGCAAAAAGTCACTGGGCAGCAAATATTTTACCTGGTTCCTGGTCTTTTGATGTTTCCTCAACAGACGTTTTATGCAGCTGGTCTGTTATTTTATCGCTGTTTCTGTAATAAACCGGCTAGAGCAGATACAACCCCAGCGTGTTCTGGTACTACGCTCATGTCCAATGAAGAAAGATACAAAAGAATGAAAGATTTATGGTGTAACCCTCAGCAACCGTCATCAATTCCATTCAGACTGAGTAATATTCCCTTTTATTATAATATGAAAAGTAAGTAAGGAAGGTGTTAACTGAACCTGTTTGTTCTGTGACTGTGATTAATGTCAGAATCCATGTATTCTAATTATCCCAGCGAAGGGTTTACATCTTTTAATGATAAATGGGCTCCGTTCAGTATGTTTTCCCATAGTATGAGTAGGAACATCTCCGACAGCACTAACAGGGTTCAGCAACTCCGGAGATAGGGGAGGAGAGATCAGAACCTAAATTATTACACTGGAATTTTCCTACAATGGATAGGAGTTTATCAATGAATGTTGTTTCTAAATATTATGATCAATGTTCATCATCATGCTGGATCAAATATACACTTATCATTTTTTTATTGTCCTATCCTGGCTATCGTTGGTGTTCTTGTACGTCTCACTGTTCAGTTATTATATATATAAAACCTTATTTGACCATAATACTGTTCTTTTCATTGACTGTATTCAGCCGGCCACTGTTATTGTCTGTGCTGAAACTCTGCATACAGACATTTTCTCCCCAAACCACTATTACATCCATCTTGTTCGTCACTGTCTCGTCTCGCTGTTTGTTTCCGGCAGTGTCCCTCATTGGTCTCAATGTTGATATACTTAGTTTCAGATGTGAACCACGATTCATTGTATCACTGAATTCGTTAATTAAATAATGTCTTCTGATTCATTTACAAACTCCATTGCCTTCCTCAGACTCCACCCCATCCCTCGCCAATATGTGAGACTGAAAATGAAATGTCTCAACTGTTGTCATTCCTTCACCCATATGCTGATTCCTGCCACTGCATCATGTACATTCATAATTGTAACTGCTAACACGTCCAGAATATACCTTACTGCTATTTGAATCTTGAGCTATGGAACCCTGTCTTCAATTTCTCAGTAATCCGCTGCTGACACTCCCAGTTTCAAACCTGCAGAAGCAAACCTGAGTCGACATTCCAAAACTCATACCCGAAATCACAACAAAATCTCATCCACCCTTCATTCCTTTACCTATTTGGATATTAGGTCTGGTACCGTTTTATTTTTGCTATTCCCAAGCGCATCCTCACATCCATCTATGAAACATGCATCAGTTTCTCACTCTCTGTCCATTCTCCAAACATTGCTGGCTGATTTAATTAGGTTATGCGCATCATATGCGCCTCAGTATAGTGGAAAGTTCTGTTTTGCAAGTAAAAGGGGCAGATTATTCATTTTTCCTTCATCATGCATGGGGTGAGGCCAATGGTCGCTGAGACAGCCTAAATTGTCCATCCCTAATTCGCCCAGACGGCTTTTCAGAGTCAAACGCATGGCTGTGGGCACGCAGTCATCTGTTGGGGAGGATTGCAGTTTCCATCCATTAAGGAGGATAGTGAATCCGATGTTTCTCTTTCTCCCAGCAATCGACAATGGATTCATGATCATCACTGGACTCCTAATTCAATTTTTACATTAATTGATTTCAAATTATACCACCAACAAAGGCGGGATTCGAAACATATTCCCCACATCATTATCAGGATCGCTGGATTAACATTATACCGCTGGGCCATCGCCTCGCCAGATCAAATCAGACAAAGACATATACATCACGGCGTGCTGAGATAGACTGAGGCGCACAAGGTCAAGACTGCACATGAGATTCACAAAGCAAGAGTAACATTAAGAAGATTACCATTATTTGAGGCTAGACGGTCTATACATCAGTTTAAACACAGCTGGGACGAAGCTTCTGGTGTATGTAATCAAGCTTCAGTAGCGCATGCCTGGTGGAAAATGTTGCAGAAAATCATTACAGGAGTGAAATGGGGCTTTGAAGAGGTTAGAATCTTTTCCGTGGCAGTGAGCTGCAAAGATTCAGTCCATGGATGGAAGGTTTGCTTCTGTGATGGTCTGGACTCTGTTCATCACCTTCTGTAGATTCTAACGAAACTGGGCAGCGTAGTTGCCATTCCATGCTGGTTTGTACCGGAATGAGATCCTTTCAAGGAGGTATCTCTTGACGTTGGTGAGGGTCCTTACTAACATGTAAAATTTCCTGAAATACCCGAGGAAGAATAGACGTTAATGTGCCTTGATCATCATTGCATCAACATCGGAAGTCCCCTACAGATTGTCAGTTATCGTTCATCCGGAAACGTGATGCTGTCCACGTTTGAAATTCAGTTCAGTTGATGTAGATGGGGGTGTGTACTGTGTCCCTTCTTTCTGATGTCAATGGTTAGTCTTCAGTTTTGCTGCTGTTGAGAGAGAGATTGTTCTCATTCCACCACATCACCGAGCCCTATATCTCCCCTTTGTATTTTGAATGGTTTTATTATATCCCTTCTAATATGCTGGTGTGATCAGCGAACTTATAGTCCGTGTTCGTTTGGAATTTGACAACGCAATCGTGGGTATACATGGACTGTAATGGGGGGTGAGGACGCATCCTTAGGGGGCTTCAGTGTTGAGTTTCACTTCACAGGCGTTGCAATTATCCATCTTCACTGATTATGGTCTGTCGATCAGCAAGCTGAGGATCCAGTTTCAGACAATAGAGCTGAGACGAAAATAATGGAATTTTGAGGTCAGTCTGGAGGGAATAATAGTGTTGATGATAGACCTGTAGTCGAAGATCAGGAGTCGAACGTAGATGGCCTTATTGTCCAGATATTCCAGAGATGAGTGCAAGGCTAGGGATACGGCATCTGCTGTGGACCAGTTACATCGGTAAACAAATTGTAGGGGGAGGCTGAGAGACTGGAGTTGATGTGCTTCATGACTAACCCCTCGACGCGCTTCATGATTATGGAGGTCAGAGATACTAGGTGGCAGTCATTAAAACACGTTGAATGTGCTTGGTCAGTTGTGGAGATGGTGGTGGGCTTTGGGAAGTTTGCATTGTTGGAGGGAGGTGTTGAAGACGTTGGTTAAAACCTCCGACCAGGTGGACCACACAGGATCTGAGTGCCCAGCTAGGGACACCGCCCAATCCTGTTGCTTTCCTTGAGGTGACTCCCAGGAAGGCCAATCCGATATTTGCCAGGAGAGGGAACCTGAAACCTTGTGAGTTTGTAACAAGCGCAAGTGCGTGAAGTTGGTCGGGACAGACTGGGCCTTACCCAGAAAAGGGCACCGTGAGGTCGATGTTCAAGCCTGTGCTGGTCCTTCATTTTGTGACTGGTGGTCTTAGGGCTGTGATTCTGTCGGGCCCGTCCTTCTTAGCTTTGTGTCTCTGTAGGTCCGGGTCTTCTCTGAATTATGTCTCTATGAGTGCAGGGTTTTTCAGTGTTGTGTCAATGGGTTTTGGAATCTTCTCAGAATTGTGACCCAGAGGGTCCAGGACTTATCAGGGTTTGACACTGTGGGTCCGGCCCGTCGAGGGATTGTGCATCTGTTTATTTGGGCCGTCTGAGCGTTTTGAATCCGAGGATCCAAACATTCTCAGGTTTGTGTTTCTGCATCTCCGGGCCTTCTCAGGATTGTGTTTCAATGGGTCCAGGTCTTTTTAGGTTTCTGTCTCTGTTGTCCCATGCCTTCGCATGATTGTGTTTTGAAGGGTCCAGGCCATTTTGGGGTTCTGTCTTTGTTGACCCAGGACTTGCTAGCGTTCAGTCTCTGAAGGTACAGGCCTTGTGAGGTGTGTGTCTCTGTTTGTTCGGGCCTTCTCAGGATTGTGTCTTTTTAGTCCGGGCCTTGTCAGGATAGTGTGCGTGTTAATCCTGAGCCTTGTCCGGGTTTTAGATTAGATTAGATTACATTACAGTGTGGAAACAGGCTCTTCGGCCCAACAAGTGCACACCGACCCGCCGAAGCGCAACCCACCCATACCCCTTCATTTACACCTTACCTAACACTACGGGCAATTTAGCATGGCCAATTCACCTTACCCGCACATCTTTGGACTGTGGGAGGAAACCGGAGCACCTGGAGGAAACCCACGCAGACACGGGGAGAACGTGCAAACTCCACACAGTCAGTCGCCTGAGGCGGGAATTGAACCCAGGTCTCTGGCGCTGTGAGGCAGCAGCGCTAACCACTGTGCCACTGTGCCACCGTGCCGCCCCCTGCGTTTTGTCCCTGCCTTCCAGGCCTACTGGGGGCTTTGTCTCTGTGGATCGCTGACTTCACAGAGTTCTGTTTCTTTTGTTAGGGGCTTCTAAGATTTGTGTCAACGTGGATCCATGCCTTCTCAGTGTTGTGTGACCATGGCTATGGGCCTTCTCGGATCTGTAATTTTCTGGGTCCGGGCCTTTGGAGTGCTGGGTCTCTGTGGGTCTGGGCATTCTGGCTGTGTATATCAGTGAGGTCTGGGACTTCTCAGGGTTGTTTCTCTGTGGGTTTGGATATTCTTTTCTTTTAGAACATTACAGCGCAGTACAGGCCTCTCGGCCCTCGATGTTGCGCTGCCCTGTCATACTAATCTGACGGTTGTGTCATTGTGGGTTCGGACATTCTCATGTTTGTATCTCTGTGTTTCTGGGATTTCTCAGGGTTGTATCACTGTGGGTCCCTCCTTCTCAAGAACATACGGTATCACCCTCTCTCACACATACACCCTCACAACCACACACACCCTCACACACCACACAATCACATTCTCACACCCATACGCACACAAACATATACACACAACCATAAGTGCGCATACACACACCTCAATCTAATCAAGTCAGCAGATTAGAAGAGGGGAAGCATTGAATATTCTGAAAGGCATAGGGATGAGATGGACAGGTCACCAGGTCCGACTGGGATGTATCCAGGCTTACTGTGTGAAGCGTGAGAGGAAATAACTCCGAACTTAACTGATACATTTCCAGAATTCTTGAACACGATTGATGCCCCGGAAGCCTGGAGAACTGGTAACGTTGTCCCGTTCTTGAAGAAGGGTAGCAAGGATAATTCTGATTATTATAGAACGATGTGCCTGACGTCAGTGGTAGGGAAGCTGCTGTGCAAGTTACTGAGCGATAGGACCTATTGACATTTGGAAGAAATTGGGATTATTCGTGTTAAGCACCATCCTTTTGAGCAAGGAAGGACATGTCTTACCAACACAGCAGAATTCGTTTTGAGAAAGCAACAAAGTTGACTGTTGAAGGAAGGGAAGTAGATGTCATGCACATGGACATAGGTAAGGAGTTTGATAAGAGTCTCCATGGTATGCTGATGGAGCAAGTGAAGTTGCGTGGAGTCCACAGTGAACCTTTGTTGATGGGCGGAGAACTGGCTCGACGACAGGAGACAGAGAGTTGTAGTTGCAGGGAGTTTCTCAAAATGGAGAATTGTGACCAGCAGTGTTCCACAGGGATCCATTCTGGGCCCATTGTTGCTATATATAAATGATCTGGGCGAAGGTTTAGGTAGTCTGAACACCACGTTTACAGATGAGACTAAGATTGTTGGAGTAGTAGATCGTGAAGAGGTCTGTCAGAGAATGCAATAGAATATTGATAGAATGTAGAGTTGGGATGAGAAATAGCTGATGGAATTTACTCTGGGAAAATGTGAGGTGATGCATTTTGGAACATCCAATTCTCGAGCGAACTACACGGTAAATGTGGGGAAAATTGATTTGCAGAGAAATCTGAGTGCTAAGCTCTAATGTTACCCTGAAAGTGACATCGCAGGTCTGCAATGTGGTCAAGACAGCATACGGAGGGGTAATTGATTACAAGGCGTGGCAGTTAATGTTAATTGTACAGGACTTTGGATCGTCAACATTTGGAATATTACGTAGATTTGGTCAACACATCAGCAGAAGGATGCGGTTGTTTTGGAGAGTGTTCAGAGGAGGTTCAACAGAATCTTGCCTGGTATGGAGTGCGCTCGCTAGGAAGGACGTTTGTGTCGATCAGGATTATTTTCATTATAAAGATGGACTTTAAGGGTAACCTGATTTAGGTCTACGGAACCATGAGTGGTATGAACCTCTTTTTCAACGAGGAGGGGGTGATGGGAAATTCAAATACGAGTTCAACATAAGGGGAAAGGTTTACGGCAAATAAGTGTGAAAAGCTTATTAAAAAAGAACGTGGTTGATATCTGGAACGCGATGCCAGTGGGAGATGGTAGAGGCCGGTAAGATAGCATCATGTAAAATGCATCTAGACAGATTCATCAATGAGCAGGGAGCAGAGGGATACAGGTCCGTGGAAAATGGGTGACAAGGTTAGACAGAGGATCTGGATTGGTGCAGGCTTGGAGGAACGAAGAGTCTGTTCCACTGCTGTAATTTTCTTTGTTCTTTATTCACACACACACACACACACATACACAACTGTACAGGTCCGTGGAAAATGAGTGACAAGGTGAGACAGAGGATCTGGATTGGTGCAGGCTTGGAGGAACGAAGAGTCTGTTCCACTGCTGTAATTTTCTTTGTTCTTTATTCACACACACACACACACTCACCCAAATACACAACTGCAAACCCACACATAAAACCTCACACTCACATACCGTCACTCACATGCGTATCCTGACCCGTACCCACACAAAAACACACCAAAGCACATGGACACCCACCCATACACACTCCCCCACACACTGCCACCATACACACAAGCACACACACACAGACACACACACCCTCACATCCAAACACGGTCCCACATGAATACATGCCCACACACTGATACACACACACCCTTAGATCCACACTCACCCCTACACACGCCTACGCACA
>NC_057717.1:83709994-83710178 GCF_004010195.1 Chiloscyllium plagiosum | reverse complement strand
CACATATATGACAACACACATTCTCCGGTACCAACACACATGCATTCACCCATGAATCCACGCCCACACAACTACACATACCCTCGCAACACGCACACATACACCCCCTTACTTCTCAGAAATCCTATGTTCATATCCAAATCATTTCTATAAACGAAAAGCAGCGCTCAGCACCGAACCTTGT
>NC_057717.1:83703595-83709494 GCF_004010195.1 Chiloscyllium plagiosum | reverse complement strand
AAAGTTGCCATCGATTCTCGTGACATTGGAGTTGGAGATGCACTGCTACAGTAAGGGGATGATGGGATTGAACTGCCAGTTGTTTACTTTTCGAAGAAACATAACATCTACAAGAAGAAATACTCCAGTATAGAAAAAAAACACGAATGAGTTTGTTACTGCCCTTACACCACTTTACCGTGTATGTCAGAAACAATGCCTTGCAGACTGTTGTGAACACGGATCACTATCCTCTCACATACTTTAAAGACTAGAATATGAGATTAATTCGTTGGAGTCTAATGTTACAGACTTTTAGTTTAAAAATCATGCATCTTGGGGATGGTAAGAATTTAATTGTAGATGTGTTTCGCGGATCTAACTGATAAAGTAGATATAAGATTGGTATCTGGTCAAGATTATACATGTGTAGGAAGACGTTAATATGAGCTTAGATTAAAGTCATATGTATACCACGATAATGTGGTTAAGGAATAGAGATAAAATAAGCCATCTTCATTATCTTTGTTCATTTTCTTCTTGAGGGTGAAGTGTTATGAGGGTGTGCGCTAACTTTAAGAGAGACTGGAAGCTGGCACAGAGTTAGCTAGGCACAGAGTGTACTGAACGAAGTTACAAATGCAAGGTTTGACTGTGAAATCCATAGTGCAGTGAGGTGCCCTGATACAAAAACAATTTCAAATTCGGCCAGTAAGGTTAAATTATGCATCAAGATACCAAAATGCAATCAAAATTGAATTTAATATTTGACAATATCAAAAACATTGAAATGATCTGATATTTTGGGGTATAATACTGGACTTTTTGAACAGTTAGAGGAACAACTGCGAAGGACACAAACAAACATGGCTGCTAGCTGACGAGTACTCTGAAAGGTACCTATCACTAAGAAATTCGTGCAGCAGAACGTCGAACCCGATGAATAGAAAAATGTACTGAGGAAAATCTATAAAGGATAATCAACAAAGCAGACTCGTCTTGAAACGTGATTATTCCTTGTAAATCTTAATCTTTATTTCTTAAATTAAACCAGTACTGTAAAGTGAGAGGTAAAAGAAATGTTTAAGAGAAAGGAATTGTAAATAGCTGCTGTTTCAACGTACTCTGTTGGACCTAAAGAATAAAACTGTTATTATTTACTTTAAATAGTGACCTCTGGGATTGTTCTTTTGTCTTTCGAAATTTAGCAAATCACGGCTCGATGTGAACTTCTCTGTGTCTCGCGTTTAAATTAGCAGACGGTGTTACCTCGTTATGTAACACTTTGTATGGTTAATAGCCATACTGGTGCCTGAAAGGTGTTTAATGTGCCATTATTTGAGTAAGGTGGTAAGGAAAAGCGAGACGGCTATAGACTGGTAAGCCTAAAGTCAGTAGAGGGTAAGTTGTTGGAGGGAATTCTGAGGGATTGTATTTCTATGTATTTGTACAGGCAAAGACTCATTAGAAATATCGAAAATGGCTTTGTCTTGTGAAATCATGTCTCACTAACTTGATTGACTTCTTTGCAGACGTGGCTACGAAGGTTGACGAAAGCACAGCTGCAGAAGTTGACTGCATGGACTTCAGAAAGGCTTTTGTTAAGGTTCCACATGTTAAACTGGTTGGCAAGGTAAGAATTAGAGAGAGCGTGATTTAATTGTCTCGAAGGCAAAAAGCAGGGGCGGTGGTGGTGGTGGAGGGTTTTTATTTTGACTGGAGGCCTGTGACAAACAGTATAACACAAGAAACGGTGCGGGGTCACTTGCATTTTGAAAATCACATAAATTATTTGAATGTGACCATCTGAGGTATGGTGACAAAGCTTGCAGGTGGCAGCAAGATTAGACGTGTTATTCGACAGTGAAGAATGTTACCTCAGAGTACAATGTACTATTGATCAGATGGGCTGAAGTGTCAAAGTGTGGCAGATGGAGTTTATTTCAAATAAATGTTGCAAATCAGGGCAAGACTTATGTATGGTCCTGGGAAGAATTGCTGAACGCAGATATCTTCATAGAAATTAGAATCCATGCAGTGTAGTAAACGGCCATTCAGCCCATCGAGTCCACGCTGACCCTCCGAATAGCATTCCACCAGACACACCCATATCTTATTTCCGCAGCCCTCTATTTCCCTTGGCAAATCCACTCAACCTGCATATCCCTGGTAACTGTGGGGAAATAGAGCACGACGACTCCACCTAAAGTGCACATCTTGGGACTGTGGGAAGAAAACTTGCAGGTAACCCACTCAGACACAGGGAGAATGTGCAATCTCCACACAAACTTTCGCCTGATGGAAGAATCGAAACTTAGTGCGGTGAGGTAGCAGTGCTAACTACTGAGCCACCGTGCCATCCTGATGACGAGGTCAGAGTGGTTGTATTCTCCCAGTTTCTCCGAATCTCTTGCATGTTTTTTGGTACTGTAGAATTCCCGTGGCGTACCAGCGACATAAACTCCTTTCTCTCACCGGAAGATTCCACCGCCACTCTGATGGACTGAGTCTTCAACTGTAACTGACTCATTTCCTACACTTCTGCCCTCACCCCTCACCCTCCTTGCCAAACCAGTCATTCATTAGCACTGCTGTACTCACGGTACTTGTGTATCTAAATTAAAACAAAGAACTACAAACGCTGGAGATCTGAACCAAAAACTGTTCTGAAGAAGAATGTCCAGACTTCAAATGCAATCCCCACCTTTTTCGTAAAGATTCTACCAGACCTGTTGAGCTTTGCCAGCCGTTTAAAGAGTATCTAATCCCCTGTTTATAACATGTGCAACATTTGCCCTGCAGTTTTGACGTCGATGCATGTCCCACCAGTATTACCTTCTCCGTGCTGTTTATAAGCTACAGCACAGTGGGCTGTGGCAAGATTAATGGTCGATTCAACGAGGTGTTTCATGACGCCTTACTTGAATTTAAATTAATCCCGCTGCCTCTTGTCGGTTCTTCTCAAGTGGAATAGTGGAATTCTACATGGGTCTCCCCATACTATGGTGGAGTGGAGAAGGACAATGAGCTACCTACAATGCATAATGTTACTCCCGATGGCTGTAAACTGTGTGTGTGTGGGGGGGGGGGGGGCGCAAATCAGAGCAGGCAGGCTTATTCGGTGTCATGTCCCCACTCCTGGTCCTGGGGGAAGGTAATGTCCTGCTTGTGACTTTCCCCACCCAGGAGTAGCTCCATGCGCAGTCCCACAATGCATGTTTCGGGAGGGCAGTAATTCCCATCTGGCTGCCACGTGCAGGCTCAATATCAGTGACTGTGCAGGGTAGCTCCGCTCAGACTATGTTTGCCCCAGGGCACAGTGGACATTCAATTATGACACTGGTTCCCTGGATGGTGGTTAATTCCAAGCTCTCCTTGGATTAGAGAGCTTCTCTGGGAATGGTGTGCAGTAAGTAAAGGGAAAAACACAATATGATTCTCACTGTGTAGGCTCGAACACCAATTAATGTAGAGCGTGTGGTGTGCTTCACTGAGCCTCACGATGGAAATCTCTCCCCATTCTCGAACTAGGTCCCATCAAAATACAATAAGAGTACGTCAATACATTGCAAAATAAGAAATTGCAGCAGCTGTCGGCGTTCTGGCCCCTCAAGCCTATTCTGTCATCCAATACGATGATGGCTATTGTTTTTGTGGACTCAGCTCCACTTACTCACACACTCACCATAACCATTAATTTCTGTAGGCTTCTAAAATCACTCTGTTCTTTTCCCTTAAAAACATTCGTCAATGTCGCCTCAACTACTTCACTGGGCAGGGAATACAACAGATGAAAAATACTTTGGGTGAACAAGTTTCTCGTCGAGAGTGGGGTGTTGGAAAATCACAGCGAGTCAGGTAGCATCTGAGAAACAGCAGAATCGACATTTCGGGAAAGAGACCGATGAAGGGCTATTGCCTGAAACGTCGTTTCTCATGCTCCTTGGATGCTGCCGGACCTGCTGTGCTTTTCAAACACCACTCTCCACACTCTGATATTCAGCATCTGCAGCCCTCACTTACTCCTCCATGAAGAAATTTCTCCTCAACTCATTTCTAAATATGCTTCTCTTTAGTTTCAGCCTATACGCTCGTTGTATTTTTATCCACAAGTCAAAGCAACTGCCCGTTTTCACTTATAAAATCGCTTTGTATGTTTGTACTTGTCGATAAGATCCTCTCTCATTTTTCCTAATTACAATGAGTATATTGCAGTCTATTCAATCATTCCTCATAAACCAAATTTTTCTCCTTAACTATCAAACTAATAAACCTCCTCTGCATCGGTGCATCTTTTCTCAAGTAAGTACACGAAAACTGCACACAGTACTCCAGGTGAGGCCTCAGCAGCACCGTATACAGCTGCAATGGAACTTTTCTATTTTTCGTTATCCCTCTCGCAATATTCAATTTGCCGTCTTCATTACCTGCTGTACCAACAAACCAACCTTTCGTGATTCCTGCACAAAAACACCGAGGTTCCTCTGCACAGCAGCATGCTGCAGCATTTCCCAGTTTATGTAAGAGTTTAGTTTGATTTTGCAACTACAAACATGGATGATCTTAGAGTGACCAACATTGTACTCGATCTGCCTGACACTTGTCCTTTAACTGAACTAGTTATATTCTTGTGCACACATTGCTCTGCCACGCGCCTTAGCGTTGTTTGCAAACATTGACACACAATTGTTTGGGCACTAACTTGATCATTTGATGCATGATTTTTTTTTCCGGATCATTCAGAGGTCATCCCTTATTTGTAGGTCTTCCCCAGCTCCTTTTCAGTTTTGTATAACATCCCCAAATGTAAAACATTCTGTACATTCAGTTCCAATGTCTCTCACCCTCCACCGTGTCTATCTAAGGTCATTAAATAATATCCATTTGCCTGAATGTGCACATTGAATTCCTCAATTCCTTTTCAGATTCCACGATACATTCAGAGGGAGTGCCTTTCATTCAGCTTTTAAGCCGTTATTTCCTGCTCATTGTCATCTTTATTCGTCAAATTGACCGGTTAAGAAACAGTCTAACATCATCTTACTCAAAGAATCTGGCCTGATTGGTAATGTTTCATGAAGCCCCATTACCATCCCTCGGTAAGTCCTGTCCCACGGGCAGGGCAAACCCAACAGTGATTAGATTAGATTACGTTACAGTGTGGAAACAGGCCCTTCGGCCCAACAAGTGGACACCGACCCGCCGAAGCGTAACCCACCCATACCCCTACCTCTACATTTACCCCTTACCTAACACTATGGGCAATTTAGCATGGCCAATTCACCTGACCTGCACATTTTTGGACTGTGGGGGGAAACCGGAGCACCCGGAGGAAACCCACGCAGACACGGGGAGAATGTGCAAACTCCACACAGTCAGTCGGCTGAGTTGGGAATTGAACGCGGGTCTCTAGCGCTGTGAGGCAGCAGTGCTAACCATTGTGCCACAGTGCCGCCCACTGATGATGTCATTATGATATACTGTCGGGAAAGGAGTTATCCTAGAATTCCACAATACTGAAGACATAACCCAGCAAATCTCATGGAAACAGTTCAGAGATGGTCAAGCAAATCTCCTGATGGTGGATATCTACTGCTGTCCACTCCATCTCTTGGTGGTAAATCAATTCCTCTCGATGTTTTGGGTGACAAGTACAGAGAATTTCCCCGTGAAGTGGTATGCACATCACTCAGAATGTATCCACAAACCCTCCACTAACTGGGGTAGTCGAGACCACAAGTACACAGAATCCTAACTGCGAGAACGGATGGCTCTACAAAGAGGGAAACATTATCAAGAAATTACTTCTCACAGACGATCTGTCCTTCACGGTATTGATCGGAGCACACAGCACACAGTCCTGGCTGATGGAAAGTGTCAGAGTCATATTGAAGATAGCAACCAGTGTGTTACGTGGTAC
>NC_057717.1:83674721-83699452 GCF_004010195.1 Chiloscyllium plagiosum | reverse complement strand
CATGATGCCCACAGAATCACAGATACCAGTCTTCAAACAATTCATTCGCTGCACGTCACATGACGCTGAACACAATAGATATGATAAAGCCAATGGGCTCTGACACCATTCTTGTAATATAACTGAAGAATTCTCCTGTGCTTTGTTCATCTTGTTAAAATTGACTCCCGACACACAGACACGTGATGAAGTCGTCAATTATCTCTGAAACCATCAAACTGCTCCAAACTGTTAAAGTACAAAACTCTTCTGAACACTCGGCACCAGCCATGGTATTGGAAAGTGAACGGTAATCATAGTCCTGTCGACCTGCAGAGACCTCCACCATAATGTCTACAGAACCCTTGACAGCATCTTCAGAAATTTGCACAAACTGCACAGAAACATCGGGAAAGGAGTAGGTCATTCAACACCTTAAGCCTTTCCCATTCTAACTCATGGTCGAGCATCTCCACAATACACGTTTTCCCAACGTGTAGATATCCATTAATGTAACTAACAAACAAAAAAATATGAAGTAAGAAAATATATAAAAGTATAAAAATATAAATCAGTTGTCCTTCTGTCCATCAGTTTTGCTTCCCCATTCAATATGTTTATTGCTGATCCTTTATCTTCACGCGATGCATCTGCTATGTCCCTATCCCTTCAGAGTATAGAAATCCTTATACATATTCATGGGCCTGTGTTCCACAGCCTTATATAGTCGAGAAGTCCTCAGGTTCCCCAGTCTCTGAGTGCAGACAGTTAATCCCATCTTATGCTTAATACCGTTTTGTTAGACGTTCCAAACAGGGGAATTATCGTCCCTTCTCCAATCTCTTACACTCTATAAGTTTTGTATATATTTCAGTGAGTTCTCCATTCATTTTCCTAAACCCCGTCAAATACAACCCTGTTGACATAAACTCTGTTCCCACAACAAGCCTGCCAGCCCAGAGATCAGTGTGGTCATCCTTCACTGCCTTCCCTCAATGACATGTTTGCTCTTTATTGGATAAGGAGACCATTACTGCACACAATAATGCGCAATTTACGACATGAGTTCTCACCAAATACCTGTACAACCGCAGTAAGGCATCCTCGCTCCTGAACTCAAATTCTCAAGAAATGAAAGTCAACAGACCATATACCTTTCTAACTGCTTTCTGTTCCTAGAATATTGATTTCAGCCAAAAGTATACAAGAATCTTCACATCCTATTGAATGTTACAGCTACCCATTCGTGGGTTTATGTACACCAGAGTACACGCCAATGCCATTCCAAGGAACGATTTAGTTCTCAGAACTCGCTGCCCTTCAAGAGTCTCGGACGTCTGCACAGAAGGAAACAACAATACATACCACACGTCCACTTACAGATGAACATTTTTGAACCAATCATTTTTCAAATGGTTGGCTTCCGTTCTAATTGTCCAACCAAAATGCTCAGCGTCACAACTAAACACATTACTGCACATTTGCCACATATTTGCCATTCACTCCAATTATCTCAATCTCCTTTGAGCTTATTTTACATCCTCCTCACCCACGCAGAATCTGACACAGTTTAGTACCGCCAAAAAACTTGGGAATATGGCATTTTTTCCCCTCAAACGAAAGTTTGATATGCATTGGAAATAGCTGAAGCTGAAGCAACGATTAAATTTACATCCCATGAGCTCGCCACTCAAAGCAGAAGATCCCTTTATTATACTGCTTCCACTCAAAGATGGCGGCAGAGTAAGGTTCCTGTGCTGGAACTTGGCAGTTTCACTGTTTTCCTTTTTTATCCATTTCTTTATTTTCTCACTTATTTATTTTGTCTTGAGATCTGACAGCACTTGGATAGTCGCAAGCGCCCAAATAAGCAGACCTCAACTGGACCTGAGCTGGGTCCTGGGAAAAGACATTGAGTTGGGCACATGGCGTTGACCTCGACTCAGGCCCAGCACAAAGGAGATTTTGTCATTTCTTGCTTTTCTTAAACCCACTCCGGACCGAGAATCAGCAGTTGCATCACCAACACATGTGAGATTAGTGAGATCGGATCAGCGGCCAAAGATGGCCCGTGAAGTGCAACAAAATTCAACAGTGTTTGGTTATGGTGTAAATTGAAGCAAGATGGTGGTTGAAGGATGATGGTGTAGACATCGTAGGTGATGATGAGCTATCTCAGGACATTTTTCACTGTATCTTTATTGTAATTGTACTGTCAAATGCATTGACAATGGAATTGAATCCCAAATCAAAACTTCTACACCCTGTTTCCTGCCAGCTTGCTCATTCTAAATTAATGTACTTATATTAACCCATATGACAATGGAATTGAATCCCAAATCAAAACTTCTACACTCTGTTTCCTGCCAGCTTGCTCATTCTAAATTAATGTACTTATATTAACCCCATTCCAGTAAGATTTGATTTTGCACAGTAAGATTGAGACTTTACGAATGACTAGTCTGAAAATCTAAAGACTTTCCAATATCCAATATCACATTCTCTATAATTGTTTCCACCAGATTCTTTAGTGTAAATGATAAGTTTACTGTTCTGCAGTATCTCACTCTCCATCTCCTTCCATTCTTAAACGGTCGGATCATAGTTGTAACCTTCCAACTATCCAGAATGGCTTCCTTCCTTTGCAGAATGTGTTAGAAAATAGCACAGGGATCACCAGTGCAATTACTATTTATATTGCTCTATCTTCCAAAGTTTTGGTATGAAAAGCAAGTGTTCAGTCAGACGTTTCAATGCTCAGTCCAACTATGTTTGGAAATGTTACGTCGTCATGGAGATGCATAATTTTTGTCTTTAAATACACAAGTCCCACGGTCATTTGGTTTTCTGAAAGAAGTTCTGGATCTTAATCGTTAAAAATTGAGATAAAATAATTGTGCATTTTCTCGGAAGTTTATCTTTTCACTTCCACATTTTACAATACTTTTGTTTTGATTTCAAATATCGAAGAAATCTTTTTGGTAGTCTTTATATTTCTAGTGAGTTTACAGGCATGTTCTGTTTTTCCTTTTTATATACATTTCCTGACCCTTTACTGCTGGATCCGATTGCTTCCGAATCCGTCGCCTAACACAATCCCTACATATGACTTTTTTAACCAGCATTCCGCTGATCTGATGCAATATTTCATTTTTTTCTTTAACCATCATTGCACGGTGAGGGACCACTCTCATCTTTGTCGACAAATATTCTAAAACTTACAGAATTGTGGTATCTATTCCCAAAGAAATCACCCACTAAAACTTCTACAACCTGGCCTAGCTCATTCCCTCAACAACAGGTCCAATACGGCCCCTTCCCTTATGGGAGTATTGATGTACTGTTGTAGAAATGGCCCGTGAAGTGCAACAAAATTCAACAGTGTTTGGTTATGGTGTAAATTGAAGCAAGGTGGTGGTTGAAGGATGATGGTGCAGACATCGTAGGTGATGATGAGCTATCTCAGGACATTTTTCACTGTATCTTTATTGTATTTTTACTGTCAAATGCATATGACAATGGAATTGAATCCCAAATCAAAACTTCTACACCCTGTTTCCTGCCAGCTTGCTCATTCTAAATTAATGTACTTATATTAACCCCATTCCAGTAAGATTTGATTTTGCACAGTAAGATTGAGACTTTACGAATGACCAGTCTGAAAATCTAAAGACTTTCCAATATCCAATATCACATCCTCTATAATTGTTTCCACCAGATTCTTTAGTGTAAATGATAAGTTAACTGTTCTGCAGTATCTCACTCTCCTTCTCCTTCCATTCTTAAACGGTCGGATCATAGTTGTAACCTTCCAACTATCCAGAATGGCTTCCTTCCTTTGCAGAATGTGTTAGAAAATAGCACAGGGATCACCAGTGCAATTACTATTTATATTGCTCTATCTTCCAACATTTTGGTATGAAAAGCAATTGTTCAGTCGGACGTTTCAATGCTCAGTCCAACTATGTTTGGAAATGTTACGTCGTCATGGAGATGCATAATTTTTGTCTTTAACTAAACAAGTCCCACGATCATTTGGTTTTCTGAAAGAAGTTCTAGATCTTAATCATTAAAAATTGGGATAAAATAATTGTGCATTTTCTCGGAAGTTTATCTTTTCACTTCCACATTTTACAATGCTTTTGTTTTGCTTTCAAATATCGAAGAAATCTTTTTGGTAGTCTTTATATTTCTAGTGAGTTTACAGGCATGTTCTGTTTTTCCTTTTTATATACATTTCCTGACCCTTTTCTGCTGGATCCGATTGCTTCCGAATCCGTCGCCTAACACAATCCCTACATATGACTTTTTTAACCAGCATTCCGCTGATCTGATGCAATATTTCATTTTTTTCTTTAACCATCATTGCACGGTGAGGGACCACTGTCATCTTTGTCGACAAATATTCTAAAACTTACAGAATTGTGGTATCTATTCCCAAAGAAATCACCCACTAAAACTTCTACAACCTGGCCTAGCTCATTCCCTCAACAACAGGTCCAATACGGCCCCTTCCCTTATGGGAGTATTGATGTACTGTTGTAGAAAACTTTCCTGGACACTCCTTACACATTTTGCCCCATCCAGACCTCTGCCACTAAGTGTATCCCAGTCAATGTTGAGAAAAATAAAATCTCCCATTACCACCATCCTATTGCCTATAGATATTTCCATAATCTCTTTACCTATTTATTCTACATCCTACATAAATGCCGCATAACTTTCCAACATTTCTGCATAATGCCCTGACTGATGAAGTCTAGTGTGCCAAACGTCTTGTTCATGCCCGGTTCTCATTCTTTCAGCCAACCATGCACCTGAATTTCAAGTCCCCATGTTCCATTAGACTCCTTCATGTCCTTCCATTCACCATTAAACTCTTGCCTTGAATTGACTTTGCAAAAATCAAGTTCTCACCTTTATCAACATTAAAGTTCATTCTCTATTTCTCAGCCCACGACACCAGCTGATCAAGGTCCTGCTCCAATTTCTGATAACCTTCTCCACTGTCCATGATACCACCTATTTTATTGTCATGTCCAATCTTTCTAATCATACTTTGTATGGTTTCATCATTGATATAGATAACAACCAGGACCCAGCACCGACAGCTGAGGGACTCAAATATTTACAGGCCTCCAGTCCGACAAGCATGCTTCTTCTACTGCCCTGTGCTTCCAACCATCAAGCCGATTTCGTGCACAATTTCCCAGTCGCTCCTGGATTCCATGTGCAGGAGCAGGTGACCACATGGACGTCATCACTCCTCTTACTGAATTCCATATAGACTGCGTCTACCACCCTGTCCTCGTCAACCTTCCTTGCCACTTCTTCAAAGATCTCGAACAACTTTATGAGGCATGATATTCTAATCACAAAACGATGCTGGCAACTCCTAATCAAACTGATGGTATAGTAAGGGGAAGAAAATTGATTAATCAGCTTCACGAGTTAACAGAATACAGTAAGAATACTATTTGGATAGCATGCAATTTGTTAGAGTCCATTAATAAGAAACGAATAATAGGTGATTTGACAATATAAATGACAAACTATCAGTAAGACTGGTTTTATGAAGAATAGATTACTTTTGAGTTATTTGTCTGAGTTCTTTAAAAATGTCTAAACGAGGATTCTGCGCAGCAGTACATCTGGACTTCTAGAAGGCATTGCACAATGTACTGGACAGAAAATTAACACTCAAAATAACAGCGCATTGGTTTAGGAGAAATTTTATTTTTGAATAGATGATTGGCTTACCATGAAAACACACAGAGAGGGAATAACTGGGTAATGTTCTGTTTTGTAAATTACGGCCAGTGACTTACTCAGATCATAACTGTTTGCGATGAATATTCTACCTTGAATAATGGTAGAGCAAATACTGAAGCCAAATTTTCCGCTGACATTAACACTTGGAATAATAGGTTGCAATAAAGATGTAAGAACTTTACAAATGGATGTGCGTTAGTAATTGAATGGACAAGTATTTGAAAAGTAAACTTTAACGTGAATAAGTATGACGTTATCCATATTGACCAGAGGAATAGACAAGAAATGCCTTATATAAAACGTTTTCGAGAAACCTCCGAGTGTGTAAGTGTGGAGGGATTTGGATGTTCTCGTGGATATCTGACAAAATGTGCATGCAGCAATTTCGACGTTTATTTCGAAAAGAACAGTGTATAAAAGTGGGTGAGTGTCGCTGCAACAATGCAAGGTGTCATTCAGACTGCAATGAGAGTACTGTGTGCGTTTGTCGTGCTCGGACTTGAGAAGGGAAGTAGTCACATTGGAGCCAATTCAGAAGAGTTTGAACTCTGATTCCACAGTTGCATAGTTTGCCTTATGAAAGAAGATTCAGCAGTGCATTTCTATACTCCCTCGAGTTTAGAACAATGTAGGGAGATCTCAGTGACGTCTGTAAGATGCTAAAGAGATTGACCATGAAGATGTGCACTGGATATTTCCTCTTTTGAACTAATCTCGAACAAGAGATCAATGATTTAGTATAAGGCAGGTCAGACTTAAAACAGAACCGAGGGGAAATTGCATCTGTTCAAACTGTGTAATTCACTGTCCCAGAATATAATGAATGCTGGGACGTTGAGTCAATGAAGGTTATGTAGAACGTGCAGGAACGTGGAACGGAGGCCGAGATGACATCAGCCATGATTGTTTCAAATGGTGGAGTTTAATCTGAAGAATGGGAACATTAAGTAACAGCATTGCAGGAACAGCTAAAATAGTTTGATACATCAATTCTGAATCTGCCTCACATAGCCAGCCCAGACACGGTAAAATCGGACAAGGCAACAGACCACCATGGAGACCTGTACTGCCCAGCACGGACAACACTGCAAACGTTGCTAGTTATTTGGTACTAAACTTGCACTCGATAACTGCTTAACATGAGAAAAGCATTGCAGCCATGCTGTGAATGACAATAAATGGGGCTCCCACAATGTCTCTCTATGTCTTCATTGCATCTCAACAAGGAAAGGGTATTGTGTATGCATGTGAATATGTGTGCTTGAGTGTGTATTTGAGAGAGACGGAGAGTGAGAGAGAGTGAGATATGGGGTAGTAGCAGGGTGAGAGCAGTTCAGATAAAACTCGATAGTTCAGAGGGAAGACATATGGAGGTATTTCGTTTAAATCTAAACCTCCCTACCAGCATTGAGAGTCAACCAAAGGCAAATATACTGAAGCGATTAAAGAAGGCAGCTCACTCAGACCTTCTCGGGGCAAATAAAAATGAGCGATCAATATTGCAGAACCAGCGTCGCCCAAAACCCACAAATGAATGAAAACAAAATACTGGCAGGAGTTTTTGCATTGGATGGAGAGAGTCTGTGGGACTTTGCATGGACAGATGTGGTAACCTGCTTCTGAATATAAAAATACATTGTTAGACCCAATGATAACTTATATAAATGCACAATGGAATGATGGATGAATGGGGTTTTGCTGTTCTCATGGACCAGGCCAAATCATCTCAAAATCTTAAGTGTTCTAATTGTTTTAAGCAGATTCACAACGGATATTCCGTCAAACCACGTTAGTTTTAAATAAATCAGAACTTATTTGCAAGTTTATTAAATGAAACATAAACAAAACAGAACAGAATACAGAATAGCTTAACCTACCCAAAGCCCAACAGATTATTATCCCAACATAATGATGCTGTGCCACATACTTGCAAAAAATCCCAAAAATACCCATTCACACAAAAGGGAAATACAAAGACAGGGTCTTATAGGAAAGAGGGAGCGATGGCAGAGAGATTCAATACAGAACATCGTATTTTATTTAGCTGTTTCTTGCATAAACAGCCATAAAATGGACTGACTGCTTTGAATGAACAACCAGACTGCTGCAAGGAAACCAAATTAAACCATACCAGCGAGAAGTTGAACTGGGAGTACTGGCCACTCCCCTTTCATTGTATACATGTTTCTTTAAAACTTGACAGCCTTTTTGTCTGAGGCAGTACATGTTGGCTTCAATCATACTGACTATAAAACCCTGCAAACGTAGACATTTCATAATCGCTGCTTTTACGACAGCTCTGAAAACCAAAACACAGGAACATGATAATTTTTCTAAAGGAGTAGTATCGTCACACATCCCCCTTTAAAAGACTCAACTATCGATGTAAAAAGATGGCTTCAATTTAAAGCCACTTAACATTGATCTGTTAGCACTACTTAACATAGATTTACATTAGATGGTTTATAAGCATGCAAACACGAATAATACATTTTATTCAAATCTGTTTTACTCCTGCCACCGAGTGCCTCCCTTTCTCAATCAAGTCTCCACAAGGCTTGGGCAATCACGTCATGCCACATGCATAATTTTAAAAATCAATAGCTGTACCAACACGCACCATCTAAACAGCCTGGAATTTTTGTTTTTTCCCCATAAACTTCAATGGATTATGATCAATGTACAATATTGTCTCAGATACATTATTGGTAATATAAACATTAAAATATTTTCACATCAACACCTGCCTCAAAATCTCAATCTCAATTGTTAAATATTTCTGTTGATGAATGTTCATTTTCCTGCAAAAATGCCTGATAGGTCATTCTAACTTCTCGTTGTCTTATTGCAAGAGGACAACACTGCCACCCACATCACTTGCATCAATAACATCGTTGAATGGCGTTGCGTCATTCGATGTGGCTAATACTGATCAGCTTTCAAACTGTCAAACGCATTCTGACAGTACGCTGTTCACTAAAACACTTTTGCTGTTTTTCGCAATTCAGTAAGTGCAGCAGCCGCGCTAAAATTCCACCCAATCCCAGGAATCAGAATATTGTGCATTTGTCGATGATATGGGAAAGTTTTGAATTACTTTTGATTTTTCAAACCGTGAGGCCGATTCTCCATGTCCAATGAAATGGACTTAGAAACATGACTTGGTATTTGGTAAAGTTATTTTGTTGCCAGAATTATCAACCAACCTGCCTTCCGAAATCGATCAAACATGTCTGATACATGTTCCTTCCATGTGTGACTAAAAGTCACCAGGTCATTTACATATGCTACATAATTGGGTAATCTAGCAATGACCTACTAATTAGTTTCTGAAATTTATCTGGCACATTTTTCGTACTATACTGCATAACAATAAATTGACAGAGGCAATTCGGTGCGACTACAGCTGAAATTGTCTTCGCTCTTTCACACAAAGGTACCTGCCAGTATCCTCGGAGCAAGTCCAACTTAGAAATATAAGTTGTTTGTCTTACCTTTTCAAAGCATTCACCCAAACGCGAAATCAGATGTGCATCAGTTGTTGTAAATGTATTGACTTTGCAATAGTCCATATTTAACCGTTGGGTACAAGCTGGTGTTGGTAGCATTACTATGGGTGTGCTCCAGTCACAGCAACCTACTTTTATTATGCCATCTTGAAGCATGCATTCAATCTCCTTTGGAACCTGTGCCTGCAAGGATGCTGTTCAACAGGAACAGTGTCTCCTATATTTACAATATGCATAATTATCTTAGTACTTTCCAGCTTATTTCCACTTATCTCAAAACGTAATACTAATAACGTTTTCAGGTCTTTTGGATTTCCGTCCGCAGGATAATCAAATAGTTCATCTCACTCAATATCTTTTCGACTTAGTAAGATCCACTAACCTTGCTTTTAAAGATTCAAATATCACTGGAATTATCATCAGCACCTTATGTCAGAGAGGAAAATTGTGAGTTTTTGATTTATTGTCTGCTTGCCGCAATTTCACCTAACCTACACATTTCTGGACTGTGGGAGGAAACCAGAACAAACGGAGGAAACACACGCAGACACGGGGAGAATGTGCAAACGCTACCCAGAGTATTGCCTGAAGCGGGAATTGAACTCGGGTCCCCGCCGCTGTGAGGCAGCAGTGGTAACCATTGTGCCACAGTGCCGAAAAACTGCCCAGTACACTGAAACACTTGCAGGTTGGTGTCTTAGATATTTAAGTGAAACGAAGATGAAGCAGTTTTGTTTAATTTCCGTGACTTGTGTTTGGTTAATTGAAAAGTGAGAGAAATAATTCGTAAAATTTCAAAAGCCGTTCTGGGATTTGATGATTCTAAATTTTGCGAAGAAAATTTAGAAGGAAGCAAAAAACCCATACATTTAGCATTAGCAAACAAGATAGATTTGGGTTGAACCAGCGACAATTTAGAGCTGGAATTGAAAGGAAGTTACTCAACACAAAAGTGTGTTCAGAGACACAGACAAGTACAGTCAAGTTAGAAAAACTTGAATTATGTTTAAGCAAAATGGAGTTAGATGATAAGCAATGGGAGAAAGAAAGAAAAATAGAGAGAAGAGAGAGAGGAAAAAGAGAGGGAGAATGTTCTGGGATGAGCAAAGTCAGAGAGAAGAAAAGGATAGAGAAAGATGGAGGGAAGAAAAACAAAGAAGAAAGAGAGAGAAGTTGAATTTGGGAATTTACGACTTAGACAGCAAAGTCAAGTGAACAGGATGGAGATTGAAATTTCTAAAATCTGCCACATTTTGATGAGAAAGATGATAAAGACTTCTTTATTTTATGTCAAAGTTTAGCCAGGAAGATCGAGTGGTCCGAGGATTTATGCATATTGCTAGTTCAGACTAACCTGGTAGGCAGAGCTAGTGAGGTATTAGCTCCGCTGTCAGAAGAGGGGTCAAGGGATTATGAAGATTATAAACAGGCTACTTGATTTGCTTACGAATTAGTACCAGAAATATTGAGACATAATGGAGGAAACAGGTCAGACTAATGTTGAGTTCAAAAGAATTAAACATAGTCGTTTTGATGGATTTGTGTGTGCTTTAAAAATCGATGGTACAATGAATCTCTAACACAGATTATTCTGCTGGAGGAGGTAAGAAAACTCACTTCCTGAGATGAAGGAACTCATGTGGAAGAACGGAATGTTCAGAAAGCGAGAAGGGAAGCAGAATTAGCAGATGAGTGCATGGGACAAGCTTTGGGTCAGAACGTCCTCCTGTGAGCAAATTTGGGAGAAGGGGTGATCCTACACTACGAAAGGAAAAGTAGAGAACAACGATAATTGCTTTTTCACCACGGTTTGAAGAAGCCAAAGAAGTTGGAAAGGACGAGCGCAGGCTCGGGTGCTTTCACTGTCATGGAATTGAACATTGAAAATTACAGTGCCAGTGATTTCAGAAGGACGGTAGGAAGTGCCAGAAAGTGGGACACGTAAAGCATTAAAGCAGAAATATCCTGGTATTTTCGCAGACTGTGTGATAACCAGATCCGACGGTCATAACTCACAGCACGAAGCACAAACTAACGAGAAAGAGGAAGGATTGAAGTTCAGCCAGCAGACACCCTTTTGAACGTAATTGGTACAGGAAATAAACACTTAACAGGCAATGGTCAGGCAGAAGTGTTTAGATCTGAAGGTTTAACGGACTTGCAACAGAAAGACAAGATGATAAAACATATGTATGTGGTTGCTTACGACGAAACAAAAAGCAAAGGATATTTCTCTGGGCTATTACCTGAAAGACAGAATCCTAAGAGGGAAATGGGGACTACTGCAGGTTAGTGCATGGGAGAAATGGATTGAAGTGCACCAGATTTTATTTCCCGTAGCATACATTCAAGAATTGTGACGGGCAGTACACGAACTACGTGTAGACGGTCACCGCGGGATATGGGAAGCACAGGTAAAGGTACAAAAACATTTTTATTGGCCAGGAAAGCACAAGGCTGTGGATAACTTTTGCCGTATATGTCATACATGCCAAATGGTAGGGAAGGCACAGGCGATCATAAAACCAGCATCTTTGTTGCTAATTCCACATTTGAAAAACCTTTCACGTGGGTTATAATTGATTGTATAATTGATTTAGTTCACGTACCGAGAACTAAAAGTGAAAGTCAGTACTTGTTAACCAAAATGGATGTGTCTGCCAGACTTCTGGAGGCAATTCCATTCTTGAGTACCAAGGCAAAATGGATGGTAGAAGAGTTGTTAGCTTTCTTCACATGGTATGTTTTTCCCAAAGAAATTCAGTCAGGCCAAGGGTGACTTCTGACTACTAGGCTGCTTCTGGAAGGTATGGATAGCTCAGGCATACAGCACTTTAAATCCAGTACATATCATACTGAATACCATGGAGCTTTCAAACGTTGGCGTCAGACCTTGAAGACCGTGCTGAGAGCATATTTCAGGGTTTTCCAGATCATTGGATTAAGGTATCCCATTCGTATTGCTTGTCATTAGACATGCCCCGCCCGAATCTACTCAGTTTACTCCCTTGGACTTAATAATCTCGCATGAAGTGGGAGGCCCTTTAAAATGCAACAAAAATTGACGGGACCAAATTCGGAGATCCCACATTTACATTATGTTTCAGAAGTGTGGGAGAGATTAAATCGAGTGGGTGAGTCAGCCAAACATCACCTGAAGAGGGCACAGCATTGAATAAGGCAGGTGGCAGATAACAATTCTGAGACTCAGACGTTTTCACGAGGGGATGACCTGTTCGTACTGTCACTATTGATAGGAAGTGCCTTCAAAGCCAGGTTTAGAAGTCCCTATCCATTTAATAAAAAAAACATTGAGTCAGGCAAACTCTCCAGTAAAGATGCCAGATTGGGAAAAACGGAATTTTGATGTCATTTGGAGATACTGAAACTGTATTCTGCTAGAGTGAAAAAAACTCGAGGAACAGGTGTTAGTTAATGCACCACAGAGTGATGAATCAAATCCAGATAGCATGGATTTTGATGTGACTCAAAACAGAATAAAATGAAAAAGTCCTTATGGAGTGGGATAGCATATAGCAAGAATATAACGCATCTGTAATGATTGTTACGGCAGCTTGTGGATATATGTAAGAATCAGATGTGGAGAACTAATGCGTTGTACAAGAAGTAGACGTATGGAATACTGTTCCGATAAAACAACACCCTATTGGCTTAATCTTTTCAAAGCCATTGAGGTCCAGACGGAGCTGGAGGCTATACTCAACGAGAATATCTTCGAACTGAGCCAGAGAGAGTTAAATTTCCCAATCTCCATCGTTCTCAAAACGGATGGGACACAGTTTTGCACGGATTATCGGAAGGTCAACGCCGTTATAAGAAAAATCAGAGTCGTAATCGAGATTGGAAGACGTTATCGAGAAAGTTCAACAGGCCAGTTACTTCACCGAGGCTTGAGATTGGGAGGAGTGTGCAGTGGGTCAGTGTCACTGTGCAGCAGATTGTGGGGATTGTGCAGTGGGTCAGTATCACTGTGAAGAAAAACAATCCTGGTGGCACGGTGGCACAGTGGCTAGCCTGTTGCGTCACAGCGCCAGAGACCCGGGTTCAATTCCAGCCTCAGGCGACTCTCTGTGTAGAGATTGCACATTCTCCCCGTGTCTGCGTGGGTTTCTTCCGCATGCTCCGGTTTCGTCCCACAATCCAAAGGTGTCCTGGTTAGGTGAAGGGGTAAATGTATGGGAATGGGTCTGGGTGGGTTGCTCTTCGGCGGGTCGGTGTGGACTTGTTGGGCCGAAGTGCCTGTTTCCACACTGGAAGTAAATCTATGTTTAGTTAGTGCGTAGTTATGTTCATCAGAGACGGCAAAACACGTTTCTGCACTTGTAACCCCAAATGGGCTACATCAATTTAAGGGATGGTTATGGAATGAAAAACTTATCCACCACATTCCAACGACTTATGATCAGAGTTGTGGCGGAATTATCAAACTGTGCATCTATTCGGACGATTTAGTGATATTTACTAAGTCCTGAAACGTCTCATGGCACAATTGGCTGAGCTGTCTTAACGACTATGAGAAGCAAAACTAGTAATAAACTTAATAAAAAACTGAATTCGCGAAACGAGAATTGAGGTTCTTTGGTTATAACATCTGAAATGGTAGGTTGACTACAAGGAATGCAAACACGAAGGCCATTCAGGATGACTACCACCAACCTTGAAGATAGGTGTTTCAATTCATAGGATGAAGCAGATTCTATCGTAAGTATGTTCCAAATCTTAGCAGTGTATTGACACCGTTAACAGATTTGTTGAAGAGATATATAAAGTTTTGGTCTCAGAACAATGCCAGCAGACATTCGAGCAGTTGAAGGAAATATTAACCACAGCACCAGTTTTAGCTGCACGAAACTTTTCAAAGCCTTTCAAATTTGACATCGATGCTAGTGATATAGGAGTTGGAGCTGTGCTGCTACAGGAAGACAATGATGCGTTTGAACAGTCATTTGTTAACTTTTCGAAGTAACTTAACATCCACCCGAGGAAATAATCCACGACCGAAAATAAACAATTGAGTTTGGTATTGAACTCACAAAATATTAATACGTATGTCACGAAAAATATGCCAGTAACGGTTTTTAACAGGGATCACAATGTTATTAAATGATTTGAACGCTTCAACGAAAAGAATATGCGATTATTTCGTTGGAGTCTTATTTAACAGACTTTTAATTTACATATCATACATAATGCGGATCATAAAAATGTAATCGCAGCTGCGAGATTAGACTGGTAATTTAACATGGATTAAAGTCTGCATGGATTATGTCTGCAATAATATTGTGGTTAAGGAAAAAAAGTGAAGCCATCCTTTCATTATAATGTTTCATATTTCCTTAAGGGCGGAGGTGTTATGAAAGTGTAGAGGTGCTGTACCTTCAAAATACCATTTAAGGCGTATTGGACGCAGCGCAAAGTGTTCTGAACAACGTGAAAATGTAACGTTTCATCGAAACAGCTAGCAGCAGTTGGTTTGCCATAAGAATAATCAAATTCAAATTCAGCCAATCAGTTTAAACGATTCCCCAAGATAGCAAACTCCAATCAAGTTTGAATTTAGTATTTTGTAATATTGAAACCAATGAAACGATCAGATATTTTAGGGTATAAAACCGGATATGTTCTGAGCAGTTGAAGAGAACTGCCACTAAGATCGCTAGGTCACGAGCTCTCTGGATGGTACCTGTCTCTGGAAGGAGTGTGCACATCAGAAAATCGCAACCGACCTGGAGAAAATCCACAAAGGAAAATCTACAATAGAGACTCGACAGTGCTGACTGGTTTTGAAACGGGATTTCGTTTTTTGTAAGTCTTAATTTTTTTTTGTATAGAACTAGTATTGAAGAGTGGGATGTAAACGACAGGTTAAAGAGAAATTAGTTGTGAACAGTTGTTGAGATTGATATTCTCTGTCGGACTTCAAAAATAAAGTTGCTACTTTTTACTTTAAATAATGCCTTCTGGGATAGTTCTTTGCCTCTCGAATTTTAACAAATCAGAGCGCGTGGTTGTACAAACAGGCACAAATGTACCCTTATCACAATCATCTGTAAATGTTGACTCATATCTGATGCCAACATTCCAGTGCTCTCTGTGACTCTGGGTAGTATGATTTGACTTGTCTTATTCCTGAGCTGTCTATTCCTTCCTTGAATAATTTTATGTGAAATTGACTCTTGATCCGATTATATCTCTGTGAGTTGTCTGTATCGAGTGAAAATATTGAGTAATTCCCATACAATACTTTGCGCTGTGGTATTGAATAATGGGACAACGCCTGAAAATCTAGTGAGCTCTTAAGAAAATATTGATTCCCACGTTTTTTTTAGCTATGTTCCTGTGCAAACAATAACGCTTGTTTTGCAAAATGCTCATCAAATACAATAATCAGTATTAAAATTAGAGTTGTCTTACCGCCTGTAATTTTACAATTACCTGATATGTATGACATGTCTGGCAAAAGTCAACTACTACATTGTCCAGTCCAGGCCAGATTTATTTTTTGTATTTTGCTTGAGCTTTTCTCACTCCCTGAGGCCCTGGCTGTTCATCTGCCCGACCCCGAACCCCCCAGCAACACTTCTGTTCTTGAATATATTTCCAACAAACAGGATGAACGTCTGTCCATTTCTCATCTGCTTAAATACGTGATGGTATCCACCTGCTCATGAAGACACAGTTTTCATGTAGTAGCATTCAGGTACACTTTCGCATTCTTCTTCTGTGTAGCTTTTCATACAATTGTTTTAAACTTTCGTCTTTCTGCTCTAACTCGTTAACGTATCTGAGCGAAGGTTGTTTGTGTTGTCATATATCTGCTCCTGTTTTGAGTCAACCATTTGATCAAGCAGGATCTCTGCTAATTCTGCTACAGCGTTCTTATCTGTCATGTCTCATTGTTCTTGTTTCAACTAGTGACTTTGTCACTACATATTAAAACAAGTCACAGGATATGTTTCCAGCAACCTTTCAGTTGGCTGAGTTGTCATTGGAATTTCTAGCACTGTAGGACACACTCCTATTTGTGAACCAGCCGAATCGCCAGCATGAACAAAATGTCCCCCTGGAGCTGAGAGTTTTTTCCAGTACTCCAACCTCTCCACTCTTCATTAACTCTCTCACCTCACTTTAATTAACTGTGCACTTTTCTCACCATGAGCCCCCGTTATCAGTATCTTTTTTTGGTGATAGTCCTTCGGAGATATAAAGATATCTTCAAAATCACAGATTAAGAGGATCCTATACCTCTTAATATGGTAAACTCTGTATTTTCTGCCCCTGATCTACGCAAATAAACGTTACCTTCACAGTTATATGGTTTAAGAAAATCTGGCACTTCCTCCTTAACTAACCTCCGACCAGATTGTACATCCTGGTGCAGATTTCTTGCATCCACCGTGTTTTCTGTTAGCAATCCAACAAAATTCATTGGCTTATCTTGTGTTCTGACATCTGGCTTCCCTTTGCTTTTCCTAACGCACCAACACTGTGATGTCATGTGGCTCACATTATGAAAGTGGAAACGCCAACATTGTTTTTTTGCCCTGTGGGAAGATATCCTATGATCTTCACCAAAATCTACTTTTCCTTTCCACACAAGGATTTATCTTCTCTCAAATTTCTAATCTCTCATGGATTTTGGAAGCACTGCTTGGATTTATGTACCAACTTATAAGCATCAACCATTGCAGCTTCTTGTCTTACCGTTTGAAATCTCTACTCTTTCGCATTTGGCGCAACTTTAGCCTCCAGCTTCATCCTTTTAATCTGACTTTCCTGTCTCAGTGCCAATTTCTGAAGTTCACACTTCCCTCTCTGTCTTCTGATCTTCCCTTTCAGAAGACAGAATGGAGGCTCCGTCTAACACCTCGTGTATACTGCTCAGATGCGAAGACGAATCTGCTATATTTAACGATCTCCCCAATTGTCTTGCCATCTTGAATCAATTGTGAGCACGTACAATGAGGACCCACTGCAGGCAGCCCATTTAAACGTGTAAAGCCGATCTTCTATTGTATTTCAGTGTTCTTTCATCCAAAGTGCACCACCTCACACTGATTTGCTTTTATTCTCATCTGCCATGTACCTGAACACGCCGTCGTGTCGCTCACGTACTGTCCTCCATACTGTCCTCCACGCACTTTGCAATTCTTCCATGTCTGGTTTCTGGAAACATTGATACTGTATGGCAGTCACAGTCCATACAGAAATACTGACACACTCACTGATGTGATCAAGTGCAATTCTGTTGCAATCTCCAAGGGCAAATTCAAGTACTGACACACACTGGCCAAAGGGAGTGAAACATTGGCAAGATCACCATGGAGCAAGCGAACTTCTGGCAGACTCTCCATGTCTGTACGAGTTTCAGGGTATTAGTGAGTGTCTCCATGTCTCTGCATTCGTGGATACCTATCTGTGTGTACCTGTGTTGGTCCGGTCTGGAAGTCTCTCCTGTGTTTGATGTAATGCAAGATCTGCCTGACAAGTGTTGTCAGGAAGAGACACTCACGCCAAAACGTTAACCTTCATTTCTCTCCACAGATACTGCCATACCTGCGAAGCTTTCTGTTGTTGCCAGTTTCTGCTACCAAGCCCACATCCACCCAAATTACTCTACAGATGGCGCTGGAGGGTGAAAACAATCAGTTATTCAGTTTGCGAGGGAGAGAGGGAAGACAGCAGCTCACAGCACCACTCTAACTGAAAGGACCATAAACACACACAGATATACACACATACACACACACACGCAGAGTCCCACACGTACACGCATGTACACAGAAATATAAAGGGACAGACACAGTATTGTACGTAAGGACAGATTTTTAAAATTTTGATAAATAATAAGATCAGGACATAAGGAGAGACGGCGGGAGAATTGTGTTGAAAATCACGCCAGCCATGTTCAAAGAACAGAGTAGACTCAATGATCCGAATGGCCTCATTCAGCACTATATTGGTACGCTCTTTGGAATGTGTACATTTGATTGTGTCTGTGCATGATTGTTCACCTTTGCGTGTACCTACGCGTTTTTGAGTGTGCATATGTGTGTGTCTGTGTTTTCGTGCATGCATATGTGTTTGTGTATGCATCTGTGTGTTCCTGTCTTTATGTGTGCACATCTGTGTTTTGCCTGTCTGTGTGCGCGTTTGGTGCGTGAGTGCCTCTTCCTCAGAACGCATGTCTGCATGTGTGTATTTGGGTGCGTGCGTGTCTGTGTCTGTGTATGTAGTGTTCCTCATTTTTTAAAAACATGGAAATATCAATGCACAAAATCGTAATTACCATGCTGTTTGTCATTCAACTTTCCACATAGTTTGAGTAACTTTATTTTTGTCATGAATTTGTTATTTTGGCTGAGAAACGAAACCTACCTGATTTGTTCCGAACATGACCACAGCCCAATGCATGGCATATATCATTGGCCATATCACAAAACTGTTTATATTTAAAACATACTATATCCATTCGAGTGGAAAGATGAAAGGAAGTCGTCATCTGAATGTCGGGAAACTATAGATCGGTGAAAATGATATCAGTGTTTGGTAATTTCATTGAGGCTATTCTCCGGGTCAGGATCTACGAACATTTGCAAAGACAAGGACAAATTATGGATTGTCGCTATAATTTGGAACATGGGAAATCATGTCTCCCTGACTTGACTGAGTTTTTGTTGAACAGGTAACCAAAAAAAAATTGATGTAGGTTGTGTGGTAGATGTTGTCTATATGGCTTGCAGAAGGGCGTTCGACAAGATTGCACATAGTAGACAATTTAGAACGGGGAGCTCACGTGGAAACGAGCACGAGTGAGACAATTGGATACAAAATAGGAATGAAGATATGAGACAAAAAGTGGTGATAGCGGAATTTTTTTCAGCTGGAGATCTGTGACCAACAGTATAACTCAGGGATAAATGCTGAGTCCACTGATTTTTTTTTTCATTTATGTAATTGATATGATGTGAACATATGGTTCGTACATTTGCAGATGAAACCAAAATTGGTGGTGTGATGGGCAGTGAACAAGATTATCTCAGAGTACAGTGCGACCTTAATCAGATGGGCCAAATTGCCAAGGAATGGTAATAAGAGTTTAATTTAAATAAATGTTAAGTACACCATTTTGGAAACGCACAACAGGGCAGGACTTGTGCACTTAATGGTGAGGTCATGGAAAGTAGCTGGCAAATAGACTGAGGAGTAAAGCTGCAAAGCTCCTTGAAAGTAGAGCTGTAGGCAGACAGAGTTGTGAAGAACCCATTCTGTACACTAGCATTCATTCGTCAGAGAATTAATTTAGGAGTTAGTATGTCATGTTGCAGCTGTACAGGACGTTGGTGAGGTCGGTTTTCAGGGCGTAGGTTCAGGTGAGAGGCAAAGGACCTTTGAGGGAACTCAGAGACATCTTTTTTATGTAGAGAGTGATATGTGCGGAAAGAAACAGAGGGAAACACTTCACTATAAACACAGAAGATAGCACTCTAGAAGAGAAAATATTCAGATGAATTAAACAGCTGAATTCAAATCAGTTGAACGGTTAAAAGAAACGTGACAATTTGGAGATGTGACACAATGCAGCTATTGCCAGAATAATAACATAAAAATGGAAGTGTTATCACAACAGGTAGCATTGCAGGTCACTACGTACAGGGCTGATGGGTGAATGAGCCTTGGTGTGAACTGGGTTTGCAGGCATCAGCGTTGCACTACAAGTATTGCCGCTCAAACTGGGCACTCATGTCGCTCCGTAAACCGTTGCAGCAGCGAAATCAAAGCTGTATTCAACTCCAATTAATCACTTGTTAGCCGGGATAATCGCTCTGTCTAATATTACGTTCAAGCTAATATATGTTTTAGTGACTAACGTGGATCGAAATGACAGAGTCAGAAACATGTGCACCGCAAACTGATGACAAGCGGTTAAAGCTTCCAAACTTGACCACTCACATGCCAATGAGTAGAACGAACATCTCAGGGAGAGGGCGAAATCAATCCCAGACGGACAGATCAGCTAAAAGCTCGACAGTCCTGCCGCATACAGACCGAAATGGTGATGGACGATTAGACAACGTACTGGATGAGAGGGCTCAACAAATATTGACAACCTAAATAATGGAAACGCCTTGATCATCAGTGAAAAAGACAAAGATGCAGTACTCAGGCTTTCCTCAGTCAGAGGTGTTGAATCAATGATCCACCTCACCCCCATTATGATGTCCACAGCAACACAGATGCTAGTCGTCTACCAATTTGATTCTCTGACATGAAGAAACAGTTGAACACAGCAGATACGAAGAACGAAATGGACCCTGACACGATTCCTGCAATAGGACTGAAGACTTGTGCTGCACAGCAAGCCGTATGCCTGGGGATGCTGTTGCATCCAAGTTCGCTGACAAGGTGGAAAATTACTCAACTATGTCCAGTTCCCTGAGAGGACAATAATATCAATCAGATTAATTGCCAAGCCTTCGGTCCCATCATTATATTTAAATAGGTGGCAGTACTTTTTTGACAGGGCTGTCAAGAAGCATAGAAGTAACCCGCGCAGCGTGGTTTCCAATAGGTCCCCATGTAGTGATGTTGCTGTGGTGGAAGTATCACTGGATTACTAATCCAACCAGACTAATATTCTGGCCGTTGTTGGAATTTAAAAATAATAAACTAAACAGCGAGATCTAAAACCAGGTGCAAGTAATGGTAACCTTGAAGCAAAAGACGTTCCTAAACACCAATGTACTTTCAGAAAGTATCTCCAGATATATAGAACATAGAACAATACAGCCCAGAACAGGCCCATCGGCCCTCGATGTTGCGCGGTCCTGTGAACTAATCTAAGCCCATCCTTCTAGACTACCCTATCATCCTCTATATGCTTATCAAAGGAATATGAAAATCTCCATAACGTGGTTGAGTTAACTACATTGGCATTCATGAAGAAGGGCTTATGCCCGAAACGTCGATTCTCCTGTTCCTTGGATGCTACCTGACCTGCTGCGCTTTTTCAGCAACACATTTTCAGCTCTTAACTACATTGGCAGCCAGGGGATTCCTCGCCGTTACCACTCTCTTAGTAAAGAACCTGCCTCTGACATCTGTCTAAAAGCTGTCACTGCTCAATTTGTGGCAATGCCCCCTCATACAAGCTGACATCATCATCCCAGTAAAAAGACTTTCACCGTCTTATCCTACCTAATCCTCTGATTACCTTACATGTCCCTAACAATCCCCCTCCTAGCCTTCTTCTTTCTCATGAGAACAGATTTCTTCATACGACCTTCCCTCCAGACCAGGCGACATCCTGATAAGTATTCTCTGCAAGTTTTCCAATGCTTCTACATCCTTCCTGTAATGGGGCGACCAGAATTGTACACAATATTCCAGATGCGGCTGCACGACCGTTTTGTACAGTTGCATAATGACATTACGACTCTGGAAATCAATCCCTCTACCAATCAAACCTAACAAACCGTTATAACTTCTCAACAGCACCATCAGCCTGGGTGGCAATTTTCTTCGATCTATGTACTCCAAGAGCCCTTTGCACATCCACACTACCAAGAACCTTTCCATTGACTCAGTATTTTACCTTCCTGTCATTTTTCCAAAAGTGAATATCCTCACATTTATCTGCACTGAATTCCATTTGCCACTTCTCAGACTAATTCTACGGTATATACATGTCCCCGTGCAACCTGCAATTTTCTCCCCCGCTGTCCACTCGTCCACCGAATTTAGAATCATCTGTAAACTTGCTAACCTATCTACCTATGCCTGCGTCCATGTCATTTATAAATGTGACAAACAGCAGTGTCCGCTATACAGATCCTCGTGTCAAACCACTAGGAACCGGACTCCAAGCTGAATACTTTCAATCAATCACCACTTGCTGCCTTCTTACAGAAAGCCAGTTTCTAATCCAAACTGCAAAGTCCCTCGAAATCCCATGCCTCTGCATTTTCTCCAACAACTTACCATGGACAACCTTATCAATGCCTTACTGAAGTCCATGTACAGCGCGTCAACTGCCCTACCCTCATCCACAGATATGTCATAAACTCTTCAATGGTCTCTGAAACGTCCGAGCAAGGCTCTCTATTGTACCAACCGTCTCCGAGGTCTTACAGGATAAAACCGGAGAGAACACTCGTCACCACCCTCTGTATCAAAAAGGGAAAATGAAGCATCGTCCAGCCAACCCTCCAGAGACCTCCTTCCTAGCATCTGCGAGCTAGTGACCATAGTTACACAGCTTTCCTACAGATACTACAGAAACATCGGTAAAGGAGTAAGCCATTTAAAGAACTGAGCCTCCACCCATTCCAGGTCATGTCCGATCACCTCTGCAATGCCTTTTTCCACACCATGTACACATCCGTTAATGTCATGAACTATCAGAAGAATATAAAATAGGAACCGCAGCAGTTTCCTTGGTCCTACATTGTTGCACTCCCATTCAAGATAACAATGTCTGATCCTCTAGCTCCACACCATACGCCGGATCTCTCCCTATTCATTTATTGAAAATAACTCCTTATTTAATGTCTTTGTTTCCATAGCCTTACATTAGAGAGAATGTTCCAGTTTGACCAGTCTCTGAGTGCAGACATTTATTCTCATCTCAATACAGAGTGACTTGCCTGTGCCTAATACTGTGGGCCCGTGTTTTGGATTTCTCAGCCAAGTTGATTATCATCCCTTCCAATCTGTCTCGCCCTGTCAGATGTTTTAATAAAATCACTGAGATCTCCACTCATTTTTCTAAACACCAAGGAACACATGTCCAGTAGACTCAAACTCTCCTAATGTAATAGGCATGTCCTTTCAGAGATCAGTTTGATCATCCTTAACTGCTCTTCCTCAGTATCAGGTGTGTTCTCTGTTACGCAAGGAGAAGAAAACAGCACATAATACTGCACAATGTTCGAGATGAGGTCTCACCAAGGCTCTGTACAGCTGCAGTTAGAGACCCTTACTTCTGTACTCAAATCCCATGAAATAAGGGTCAAAGCACAATTTGTATGCATGGCTAATTTCTGTTCCTGCAATATTTATTTCAGTGATTGATATACAAGGTGACTTATATCCTTTTCAGTGTTACAGCTTCGCACTGGGTATGTCTCGTACACTGGTCAGAATGACAATACCAGTCCCAGTATTGACTCCTATCTTAAGAACACACTGCCCAGCATGGATCTCGGCCGTCTGCACAGAAGTAAATAACAAAAAAGAGTGTATTTCCCTTTAAAGTACAACATTTTTCAAACAATCGCACTTCAGTTGGGAGGCTACCATTCTATTTATCCACCAAAGTGCATAACGTCACATTTGTCCACGCTGTTCGTCAACAGCCACGTCTTTACCCATTCACTCCACTTCTCTCAATCACTTTGCAGCTTTTTCACATCACCATCTAGTTGTGTTGGCAGTCTTTGAAAAATTGTATTTCATGCCCTCAACAAAATGTATTGGAACAGCTGTGGCCCAAACCCCGAAACTTTGTCTCCAATAAAATTATCATTTTGTTCCGTTGCTTCTCGGCAAAGAACTCCTGTGCTGGAGATTGTCCACTCTGACATTTTTTTTCTTATTTACCGCCCCCCCTTTCTACTCTTTATTGTTAAGTAATTAATTGTAATTTGGACATCAGCAGCAGCGGAGACAGACTAATGCACGGACTTTGAGCCGACTTGGGGCTTTGCCCTCGAGAGATCTCAAGCCGTAGCCAGCGTACAGACATCGAGTTGGGCCGAGTGCGGAGGAGAGTGAGCCCGTACTTACTTATGTGGAACAAGCACATGGCCAGGAAACGACAGCTGCAACATCGGTAGAAGTTACTTGGGCAAGAGAGCGTGCAGCAGCAAAAGATGATGCCTGAGGATCAGTAACTTTGTTGTTGGTTGGGCCCTGAGTTGGCGGTGACTACGTGCATAAGGGAAGGACATAATGGCAACAGCGATGAATTGCGGCCAGCGGTCAGAGTCATGTCCCTCTCATTGGAGGGTTTCGCACAGGAAACAACGAGTTGGTGATGGAGGAGTATTGGCCCAGCAGCAAAGACAGCACGTGAAGACAATAAACGTCAATATTGGAAGGATCCAATGTAGATGGCGATGAAGCTGTTTTGGAGGCATGGCGGTGTAAGCGTTCCCGATGGTGAGGAGTTCCCTCAGAACTGATGGACTCTCTTCAAGGTATACGTTTTTTACGTATCCTTAAATTGCTCAAAATGGCGCATTTTGTGGCGACAAGTGAAAGGTTACCCCTGCGTTGTAATGTATATATTCTGGAAAATACACCTGATAATAAAATTAAAATGAAAATCAAAATTAAAATTAAAAAATCGGACTCAGTTTCCGACCAGCTCTTCATGTCTAAACTCCTGGCCATATATTAATCCCAAACTAATAAGATTTTGTTTAGCACACTAGACTTGGCACTTCA
>NC_057717.1:83668393-83674221 GCF_004010195.1 Chiloscyllium plagiosum | reverse complement strand
TTTGATTGATAATTTGTCAGTTTCAGGAATTCATTTTTGTTTTCTTTGTAATGACTTAGGAGTACCCAATGTGTGAGTGACACACATTTGTTGTTGGGAAGCCCAAGGATGACCATAAAACTGAAGAATTAAAGCAGAAATATCCTGGTATTTTCGCAGACTGTGTGATAACCAGATCCGACGGTCATAACTCACAGCACGAAGCACAAACTAACGAGAAAGAGGAAGGATTGAAGTTCAGCCAGCAGACACCCTTTTGAACGTAATTGGTACAGGAAATAAACACTTAACAGGCAATGGTCAGGCAGAAGTGTTTAGATCTGAAGGTTTAACGGACTTGCAACAGAAAGACAAGATGATAAAACATATGTATGTGGTTGCTTACGACGAAACAAAAAGCAAAGGATATTTCTCTGGGCTATTACCTGAAAGACAGAATCCTAAGAGGGAAATGGGGACTACTGCAGGTTAGTGCATGGGAGAAATGGATTGAAGTGCACCAGATTTTATTTCCCGTAGCATACATTCAAGAATTGTGACGGGCAGTACACGAACTACGTGTAGACGGTCACCGCGGGATATGGGAAGCACAGGTAAAGGTACAAAAACATTTTTATTGGCCAGGAAAGCACAAGGCTGTGGATAACTTTTGCCGTATATGTCATACATGCCAAATGGTAGGGAAGGCACAGGCGATCATAAAACCAGCATCTTTGTTGCTAATTCCACATTTGAAAAACCTTTCACGTGGGTTATAATTGATTGTATAATTGATTTAGTTCACGTACCGAGAACTAAAAGTGAAAGTCAGTACTTGTTAACCAAAATGGATGTGTCTGCCAGACTTCTGGAGGCAATTCCATTCTTGAGTACCAAGGCAAAATGGATGGTAGAAGAGTTGTTAGCTTTCTTCACATGGTATGTTTTTCCCAAAGAAATTCAGTCAGGCCAAGGGTGACTTCTGACTACTCGGCTGCTTCTGGAAGGTATGCTCAGGCATAAAGCACTTTAAATCCAGTACATATCATACTGAATACCATGGAGCTTTCAAACGTTGGCGTCAGACCTTGAAGACCGTGCTGAGAGCATATGTCAGGGTTTTCCAGATCTTTGAATTAAGGTATCCCATTCGTATTGCTTGTCATTAGATATGCCCCGCCCGAATCTACTCAGTTTACTCCCTTGGACTTAATAATCTCGCATGAAGTGGGACGCCCTTTAAAATGCAATGAAAATTGACGGGACCAAATTCGGAGATCCCACATTTACATTAGGTTTCAGTAGTGTGGGAGAGATTAAATCGAGTGGGTGAGTCAGCCAAACATCACCTGAAGAGGGCACAACATTGAATAAGGCAAGTGGCAGATAACAATTCTGAGACTCAGACGTTTTCACGAGGGGATGACCTGTTAGTACTGTCACAATTGATAGGAAGTGCCTTCAAAGCCAGGTTTAGACGTCCCTATCCATTTAATAAAAAAAAGTTGAGTCAGGCAAACTCTCCAGTAAAGATGCCAGATTGGGAAAAACGGAATTGGTGATGTCATTTGGAGATACTGAAACTGTATTGTGCTAGAGTGAAAAAAACTCGAGGAACAGGTTTTCAATGCACCACAGAGTGATGCATCAAATCCAGATAGCATGGATTTTGATGTGACTCAAAACAGAATAAAATGAAAAAATCCTTATGGAGCGGGTTAGCATATAACAAGAATATAACGCACCTGTAGTGATTGTTACGGCAGCTCGTGGATATATGTAAGAATCAGATGTGGAGAACTATTGCGTTGTATAAGACGTAGACGTATGGAATACTGTTCTGATAAAACAACATCCTATTGGCTTAATCGTTTCAAAGCCATTCAGGTCCAGACGGAGCTGGAGGCTATACTCATCGAGAATATCTTCGAACTGAACCAGAGAGAGTAAAATTTCCCAATCTCCATCGTTCCCAAAACGGATGGGACACAATTTTGCACGGATTATCGGAAGATCAACGCCGTTATAAGAAAAATCAGAGTCGTTTCCGAGATTGGAAGACGTTATCGAGAAAGTTCAGCAGGCCAGTTACCTTCACCGAGGCTTGAGATTGGGAGGAGTGTGCAGTGGGTCAGTGTCACTGTGCAGCAGATTGTGGGGATTGTGCAGTGGGTCAGTATCACTGTGAAGAAAAACAATCCTGGTGGCACGGTAGCACAGTGGCTAGCCTGTTGCGTCACAGCGCCAGAGACCCGGGTTCAATTCCAGCCTCAGGCGACTCTCTGTGTAGAGATTGCACATTCTCCCCGTGTCTGCGTGGGTTTCTTCCACATGCTCCGGTTTCGTCCCACAATCCAAAGGTTTCCTGGTTAGGTGAAGGGGTAAATGTAAGGGAATGGGTCTGGGTGGGTTGCTCTTCGGCGGGTCGGTGTGCCTGTTTCCACACTGGAAGTAAATCTATGTTTAGTTAGTGCGTAGTTATGTTCATCAGAGACGGCAAAACACGTTTCTGCATTTGTAACCCCAAATGGGCTACATCAATTTAAGGGATGGCCTTTGGAATGAAAAACTCATCCACCACATTCCAACGACTTATGATCAGAGTTGTGGCGGAATTATCAAACTGTGCATCTATTCGGACGATTTAGTGATATTTACTAAGTCCTGAAACGTCTCATGGCACAATTGGCTGAGCTGTCTTAACGACTATGAGAAGCAAAACTAGTAATAAACTTAAAAAAAAACTGAACTAGCGAAACGAGAATTGAGGTTCTTTGGTTATAACATCGGAAATGGAAGGTTGACTGCAAGGAATGCAAACACGAAGGCTATTCAGGATGACTACCACCAACCTTGAAGATCGGTGTTTCAATTCATAGGATGAAGCAGTTTCTATCGTAAGTATGTTCCAAATCTTAGCAGTGTATTGACACTTTTAACAGATTTGTTGAAGAGATATATAAAGTTTTGGTCTCAGAACAATGCCAGCAGACATTCAAGCAGTTGAAGGAAATATTAACCATAGCACCAGTTTTAGCTGCACGAAACCTTTCAAAGCCTTTCAAATTTGACAGCGATGCTAGGGATATAGGAGTTGGAGCTGTGCTGCTACAGGAAGATAATGATGCGTTTGAACAGTCATTTGGTGACTTTTCGAAGTAACTTAACATCCACCAGAGGAAATAATCCACGACCGAAAATAAACAATTGAGTTTGGTATTGAACTCACAACATATTAATGCGTATGTCACGAAAAATATGCCAGTAACAGTTTTTAACAGGGATCACAATGTTATTAAATGATTTGAACGCTTCAAAGAAAAGAATATGCGATTATTTAGTTGGAGTCTTATTTAACAGACTTTTAATTTACATATCGTACATATTGTGGATCATAAAAATGTAATCGCAGGTGCGTTAACGCAGATTTAACAGTCAAAATAGAGATTTGACTGGTAATTTAACATGGATTAAAGTCTGCAGGGATTATGTCTGCAATAATATTGTGGTTAAGGAAAAAAAGTGAAGCCATCCTTTCATTATAATGTTTCATATTTCCTTAAGGGCGGAGGTGTTATGAAAGTGTAGATGTGCTGTACCTTCAAAATACCATTTAAGGCGTATTGGACGCAGCGCAAAGTTTTCTGAACAACGTGAAAATGTAACGTTTCATCGAAACAGCTAGCAGCAGTTGGTTTGCCATAAGAATAATCAAATTCAAATTCAGCCAATCAGTTTAAACGATTCCCCAAGATAGCAAACTCCAATCAAGTTTGAATTTAGTATTTTGGTAATATTGAAACCAATGAAACGATCAGATGTTTTAGGGTATAAAACCGGATATGTTCTGAGCAGTTGAAGAAAACTGCCACTGAGATCGCTAGGTCACGAGCTCTCTGGATGGTACCTGTCTCTGGAAGGAGTGTGCACACCAGAAAATCGCAACCGACCTGCAGAAAATCCACAAAGGAAAATATACAATAGAGACTCGACTGTGCTGACTGGTTTTGAAACGTGATTTCTTTTTTTGTAAGTCTTATTTTTTTTTCTATAGACCTAATATTGAAGAGTGGGATGTAAACGACAGGTTTAAGAGAAATTAGTTGTGAACAGTTGTTGAGATTGATATTCTCTGTTGGACTTCAAAAATAAAGTTGCTACTTTTTATTTAAATAATGCCTTCTGGGATAGTTCTTTGCCTCTCGAATTTTAACAAATCAGAGCGCGTGGTTAATCATTTCTGTGTGGCTGGTTTAAATTACCTAGGTGGGGGTGAGGTGTTACCCCTATAGAAACAATTTGGTCGATTCTTTTGGTGCATTTCAATCGGAGAAAATAATGTACAAACAGGCACAAATGTACCCTTATCACAATCATCTGTAAATGCTGACTCATGTCTGATGCCAACATTCCAATGCTCTCTGTGACTCTGGGTAGTATGATTTGACTTGTCTTATTCCTGAGCTGTCTATTCCTTCCTTGAATAATTTTATGTGAAATTGACTCTTGATCCGATTATATCTCTGTGAGTTGTCTGCATCGAGTGAAAATATTGAGTAATTCCCATACAATGTTTTGTGCTGTGGTATTGAATAATGGGACGGCGCCTGAAAATCTAGTGGGCTCTGAAGAAAATATTGATTCCCACGTTTTTTTTAGCTATGTTCCTGTGTAAACAATAACGCTTGTTTTGCAAAATGCTCATCAAATACAACAATCAGTATTAAAATTAGAGTTGTCTTACTGCCTGTAATTTTACAATTACCTGATATGTATGACATGTCTGGCAAAAGTCAACTACTACATTGTCCAGTCCAGGCCAGAATTGTTTTTGTAATTTGCTTGAGCTTTTCTCACTCCCTGAGGCCCTGGCTGTTCATCTTGCCGACCCCGAACCCCCCGACAACACTACTGTTCTTGAATATATTTCCAACAAACAGGATGAACGTCTGTCCATTTCTCATCTGCTTAAATACGTGATGGTATCCATTTGCTCATTAAGACACAGTTTTCATGTAGTAGCATTCAGGTACACTTTCGCATTTTTCTTCTGTGTAGCTTTTAATACAATTGTTTTAAACTTTCGTCTTTCTGCTCTAACTCGTTAACTTATCTGAGCGAAGGTTGTTTGTGTTGTCATATATCTGCTCCTGTTTTGAGTCAACCATTTGATCAAGCAGGATCTCTGCTAATTATGCTACAGAATTCTTATCTGTCATGTCTCATTGTTCTTGTTTCAACTAGTGACTTTGTCACTACATATTAAACAAGTCACAGAATATGTTTCCAGCAACCTTTCAGTTAGCTGAGTTGTCATTGGAATTTCTAGCACTGTAGGACACACTCCTATTTGTGAACCAGGTGCATCGCCAACATGAACAAAATGTTCCCCTGGAGCTGAGAGTTTTTCCAGTACTCCAACCTCTCCACTCTTCATTAACTCTCTCACCTCACTTTAATTAACTGTGCACTTTTCTCACCATGAGCCCCCGTTATCAGTATCTTTTTTTTGGTAATAGTCCTTCGGAGATAAAAAAGATATCTTTCAAAATCACAGATTAAGAGGATCCTGTACCTCTTAATATGGTAAACTCTGTATTTTCTGCCCCTGATCTACGCAAATAAACGTTTCCGTCACAGTTATATGGTTTAAGAAAATCTGGCACTTCCTCCTTAACTAACCTCCGACCAGATTGGACATCCTGGTTCAGATTTCTTGCATCCACCGTGTTTTCTGTTAGCAATCCAACAAAATTCATTGGCTTATCTTGTGTTCTGACATCTGGCTTCCCTTTGCTTTTCCTAACGCACCAACACTGTGATGTCATGTGGCTCACATTATGAAAGTG
>NC_057717.1:83653821-83667581 GCF_004010195.1 Chiloscyllium plagiosum | reverse complement strand
GTCTGGTTTCTGGAAACATTGATACTGTATGGCAGTCACAGTCCACACAGAAATACTGACACACTCACTGATGTGATCAAGTGCAATTCTGTTGCAATCCCTAAGGGCAAATTCAAGTACTGACACACACTGGCCAAAGTGAGTGAAACATTGGCAAGATCACCATGGAGCATGCGAACTTCTGGCAGACTCTCCATGTCTGTACGAGTTTCAGGGTATTAGTGAGTGTCTCCATGTCTCTGCATTCGTGGATACCTATCTGTGTGTACCTGTGTTGGTCCGGTCTGGAAGTCTCTCCTGTGTTTGACGTAATGCAAGATCTGCCTGACAAGTGTTGTCAGGAAGAGACACTCACGCCAAAACGTTAACCTTCATTTCTCTCCACAGATACTGCCATACCTGCGAAGCTTTCTGTTGTTGCCAGTTTCTGCTACCAAGCCCACATCCACCCAAATTACTCTACAGATGGCGCTGGAGGGTGAAAACAATCAGTTATTCAGTTTGCGAGGGAGAGAGGGAAGACAGCAGCTCACAGCACCACTCTAACTGAAAGGACCATAAACACACACAGACACACACACACACGCACACACAGTCCCACACGTTCACGCATGTACACAGAAACATAAAGGGACAGACACAGTATTGCATGTAAGGACAGATTTTTTAAATTTTGATAAATAATAAGATCAGGACATAAGGAGAGACGGCGGGAGAATTGTGTTGAAAATCACGCCAGCCATGTTCAAAGAACAGAGTAGACTCAATGATCCGAATGGCCTCATTCAGCACTATATTGGTACGCTCTTTGGAATGTGTACATTTGATTGTGTCTGTGCACGTTTGTTCACCTTTGCGTGTACCTACGCGTTTTTGAGTGTGCATATGTGTGTGCCTGTGTTTTCGTGCATGCATATGTGTTTGTGTATGCATCTGTGTGTTCCTGTCTTTATGTGTGCACATCTGTGTTTTGCCTGTCTGTGTGCGTATTTGGTGCGTGAGTGCCTCTTCCTCAGAATGCATGTCTGCAAGTGTGTGTTTGGGTGCGTGCGTGTCTGTGTCTGTGTATGTAGTGTTCCTCATTTTTTAAAAAAATGGAAATATCAATGCACAAAATCGTAATTACCATGCTGTTTGTCATTCAACTTTCCACATAGTTTGAGTAACTTTATTTTTGTCATGAATTTGTTATTTTGGCAGAGAAACGAAACCTACCTGATTTGCTCCAAACATTACCACAGCCCAATGCGTGGCATATATCATTGGCCATATCACCAAACTGTTTATATTTAAAACATACTGTAACCATTAGAGTGGAAAGATGAAAGGATGTCATCATCTGAACAGTCAGGAAACTATAGATCGGTGAAAATGATATCAGTGGTTGGTAATTTCATGGAGGCATTCTCAGGGGCAGGATCTACGAGCATTTGCAAAGACAAGGACAGATTATGGATCGTTTGGAACATGGGAAATCATGTCTCCCTGACTTGACTGAGTTTTTGTTGAACAGGTAACCAAAAAAAAATTGATGTAGGTTGTGTGGTAGATGTTGTCTATATGGCTTGCAGAAGGGCGTTCGACAAGATTGCACATAGTAGACAATTTAGAACGGGGAGCTCACGTGGAAACGAGCACGAGTGAGACAAATGGATACAAAATAGGAATGAAGATATGAGACAAAAAGTAGTGATAGCGGATTTTTTTTTCAGCTGGAGATCTGTGACCAACAGCATAACTCAGGGATAAATGCTGAGTCCACTGTTTTTTTTCATTTATGTAATTGATTTGATGTGAACATATGGTTCGTACATTTGCAGATGAAATCAAAATTGGTGGTGTGATGGGCAGTGAAGAAGATTATCTCAGAGTACAGTGCGACCTTAATCAGATGGGCCAACTTGCCAAGGAATGGTAATAAGAGTTTAATTTAAATAAATGTTAAGTACACCGTTTTGGAAACGCACAACAGGGCAGGACTTGTACACTTAATGGTGAGGTCATGGGAAGTAGCTGGCAAATAGACTGAGGAGTAAAGCTGCAAAGCTCCTTGAAAGTAGAGCTGTAGGCAGACAGAGTTGTGAAGAACCCATTCTGTACACTAGCATTCATTCGTCAGAGAATTAATTTAGGAGTTAATATGTCATGTTGCAGCTGTACAGGACGTTGGTGAGGTCGGTTTTCAGGGCGTAGGTTCAGGTGAGAGGCAAAGGACCTTTGAGGGAACTCAGAGGCATCTTTTTCATGCAGAGAGTGATATGTGTGGAAAGAAACAAAGGGAAACACTTCACTATAAACACAGAAGATAGCAGTCTAGAAGAGAAAATATTCAGATGAATTAAACAGCTGAATTCAAATCAGTTGAACGGTTAAAAGAAACGTGACAATTTGGAGATGTGACACAATGTAGCTATTGGCAGAATGAGAACATAAAAATGGAAGTGTTATCACAACAGGTAGCATTGCAGGTCACTACGTACAGGGCTGATGGGTGAATGGGCCTTGGTGTGAACTGGGGGTGCAGGCATCAGCGTTGCACTGCACGTATTGCCACTCAAACTGGGCACTCATGTCGCTCCGTAAACCGTTTCAGCAGCGAAATCAAAGCTGTATTCAACTACACTTAATCACTTATTAGCCGGGATAATCTCTCTGTCTAATATTACGATCAAGCTAATCTATGTTTTAGTGACAAACGTGGATCGACATGACAGAGTCAGAAACATTTGCACCGCAAACTGATGACAAGCGGTTAAAGCTTCCAAACTTGACCACTCACATGCCGAAGAGTAGAACGAACATCTCAGGGAGAGGGCGAAATCAATCCCAGATGGACAGATCAGCTAAAAGCTCGACAGTCCTGCCGCAGGCAGACCGAAATGGTGATGGACGATTAGACAACGTACTGGATGAGAGGGCTCAACAAATATTGACAACCCAAATAATGGAAACGCCTTGATCATCAGTGAAAAAGACAAAGATGCAGTACTCAGACTTTCCTCAGTCAGAGGTGTTGAATCAATGATCCCACCTCACCCCCATTATGATGTCCACAGCAACACAGATGCTAGTCATCTACCAATTTGATTTTCTGACATGAAGAAACAGTTGAACACAGCAGATACGAAGAACGAAATGGACCCTGACACCATTCCTGCAATAGGACTGAAGACTTGTGCTGCACAGCAAGCCGTATGCCTGGGGATGCTGTTGCATCCAAGTTCGCTGACAAGGTGGAAAATTACACAACTAGGTCCAGTTCCCTGAGAGGACAATAATATCAATCAGATTACTTGCCAAGCCTTCGGTCCCATCATTATATTTAAATAGGTGGCAGTACTTTTTTGACAGGGCTGTCAAGAAGCACAGAAATAACCCACGCAGCGTGGTTTCCAATAGGTCCCCATGTAGTGATGTTGCTGTGGTGGAAGTATCACTGGATTACTAATCCAACCAGACTAATATTCTAGCCGTTGTTGGAAGTTAAAAATAATAAATTAAACAGCGAGATCTAAAACCAGGTGCAAGTAATGGTAACCTTGAAGCAAAAGACGTTTCTAAACACCAATGTACTTTCAGAAAGTATCTCCAGATATATAGAACATAGAACAATACAACCCAGAACAGGCCCATCGGCCCTCGATGTTGCACGGTCCTGTGAACTAATCTAAGCCCATCCTCCTAGACTACCCTATCATCCTCTATGTGCTTATCCAAGGAATATGAAAATCTCCATAACGTGGTTGAGTTAACTACATTGGCATTCATGAAGAAAGGCTTATGCCCGATACGTCGATTCTCCTGTTCCTTGGATGCTAACTGACCTGCTGCGCTTTTCCAGCAGCACATTTTCAGCTCTTAACTACATTGGCAGCCAGAGAATTCCACGCCGTTACCACTCTCTTAGTAAAGAACCTGCCTCTGACATCTGTCTAAAAGCTGTCACTGCTCAATTTGTGGCAATGCACCCTCATACAAGCTGACATCATCATCCCAGTAAAAAGACTTTCACCGTCTTATCCTACCTAATCCTCTGATTACCTTACATGTCTCTAACAAACCATCTCCTAACCTTCTTCTTTCTAATGAGAACAGATCCAAGTCTCTCAACATTTCTTCATATAACCTTCCCTCCAGACCAGGCGACATCCTGATAAATATTCTCTGCAAGTTTTCCAATGCTTCTACATCCTTCCTGTAATGGGGCGACCAGAATTGTACACAATATTCCAGATGCGGCTGCACGACCGTTTTGTACAGTTGCATAATGACATTACGACTCTGGAAATCAATCCCTCTACCAATCAAACCTAACAAACCGTTATAACTTCTCAACAGCACCATCAGCCTGGGTGGCAATTTTCTTCGATCTATGTACTCCAAGAGCCCTTTGCACATCCACACTACCAAGAACCTTTCCATTGACTCAGTATTTTACCTTCCTGTCATTCTTCCAAAAGTGAATATCCTCACATTTATTTGCACTGAATTCCATTTGCCACTTCTCAGACTAATTCTGCAGTATATACATGTCCCCCTGCAACCTGCAATTTTCTCCCACGATGTCCACTCGTCCACCGACTTTAGAATCATCTGTAAACTTGCTAACCTATGCCTGCGTCCATGTCATTGATAAATGTGGCAAACAGCAGTGGTCGCTATACAGATCCTCGTGTCAAACCACTAGGAACCGGACTCCAAACTGAATACTTTCAATCAATCACCACTCGCTGCCTTCTTACAGAAAGCCAGTTTCTAATCCAAACTGCAAAGTCCCTCGAAATCCCATGCCTCTGCATTTTCTCCAACAACTTACCATGGACAACCTTATCAATGCCTTACTGAAGTCCATGTACAGCGCGTCAACTGCCCTACCCTCATCCACAGATATGTCATAAACTCTTCAATGGTCTCTGAAACGTCCGAGCAAGGCTCTCTATTGTACCAACCGTCTCCGAGGTCTTACAGGATAAAACCGGAGAGAACACTCGTCACCACCCTCTGTATCAAAAAGGGAAAATGAAGCATCGTCCAGCCAACCCTCCAGAGACCTCCTTCCTAGCATCTGCGAGCTAGTGACGATAGTTACACAGCTTTCCTACAGATACTACAGAAACATCGGTAAAGGAGTAAGCCATTTAAAGAACTGAGCCTCCACCCATTCCAGGTCATGTCCGATCACCTCTGCAATGCCTTTTTCCACACCATGTACACATCCGTTAATGTCATGAACTATCAGAAGAATATAAAATAGGAAGCGCAGCAGTTTCCTTGGTCCTACATTGTTGCACTCCAATTCAAGATAACGATGTCTGATCCTCTAGCTCCACACCATACGCCGGATCTCTCCCTATTCATTTATTGAAGATAACTCCTTATTTAATGCCTTTGTTTCCATAGCCTTACATTAGAGAGAATGTTCCAGTTTGACCAGTCTCTGAGTGCAGACATTTATTCTCATCTCAATACAGAGTGACTTGCCTGTGCCTAATACTGTGGGCCCGTGTTTTGGATTTCTCAGCCAAGTTGATTATCATCCCTTCCAATCTGTCTCGCCCTGTCAGATGTTTTAATAAAATCACTGAGATCTCCACTCATTTTTCTAAACACCAAGGAACACATGTCCAGTAGACTCAAACTCTCCTAATGTAATAGGCATGTCCTTTCAGAGATCAGTTTGATCATCCTTAACTGCTCTTCCTCAGTATCAGGTGTGTTCTCTGTTACGCAAGGAGAAGAAAACAGCACATAATACTGCACAATGTTCGAGATGAGGTCTCACCAAGGCCCTGTACAGCTGCAGTTAGAGACCCTTATTTCTGTACTCAAATCCCATGCAATAAGGGTCAAAGCACAATTTGTATGCATGGCTAATTTCTGTTCCTGCAATATATATTTCAGTGATTGATATACAAGGTGACTTATATCCTTTTCAGTGTTGCAGCTACGCACTGGGTATGTCTCGTACACTGGTCAGAATGCCAATACCAGTCCCAGTATTGACTTCTATCTTAAGAACACACTGCCCAGCATGGATCCTGACCGCCTGCACAGAAGTAAATAACAAAAAAGAGTGTATTTCCCTTTAAAGTACAACATTTGTCAAACAATCGCACTTCAGTTGGGAGGCTACCATTCTATTTATCCACCAAAGTGCATAACGTCACATTTGTCCACACTGTTCGTCAACTGCCACGTATTTACCCATTCACTCCACTTCTCTCAATCACTTTGCAGCTTTTTCACATCACCATCTAGTGGTGTTGGCAGTCTTTGAAAAATTGTATCTCATGCCCTCAACAAAATGTATTGGAACAGCTGTGGCCCAAACCACGAACCTTTGTCTCCAATAAAATTATCATTTTGTTCCGTTGCTTCTCGGTAAAGAACTCCTGTACTGGAGATTGTCCACTCTGACATTTTTTTTCTTATTTACCGCCCCCCCCCCTTTCTACTCTTTATTGTTAAGTAATTAATTGTAATTTGGACATCAGCAGCAGCAGAGACAGACTAATGCACGGACTTTGAGCCGACTTGGGGCTTTGCCCTCGAAAGATCTCAAGTCGTAGCCAGCGTACAGACATCGAGTTGGGCCGAGTACGGAGGAGAGTGAGCCCGTACGTACTTATGTGGAACAAGCACATGGCCAGGAAACGACAGCTGCAACATCGGTAGAAGTTACTTGGGCAAGAGAGCGTGCAGCAGCAAAAGATGATGCCTGAGGATCAGTAACTTTGTTGTTGGTTGGGCCCTGAGTCGGCGGTGACTACGTGCATAAGGGAAGGACATAATGGCAACAACGATGAGTTGCGGCCAGCGGTCAGAGTCATGTCCCTCTCATTGGAGGGTTTCACACAGGAAACAACGAGTTGGTGGTGGAGGAGTATTGGCCCAGCAGCAAAGATGGCACGTGAAGACAATAAACGTCAATATTGGCAGGATCCAATGTAGATGGCGATGAAGCTGTTTTGGAGGCATGGCAGTGTAAGCGTTCTCGATGGTGAGGAGTTGCCTCAGAACTGATGGACTCTCTTCAAGGTATACTTTTTTTTACGTATCTTTAAATTGCTCAAAATGGCGCATTTTGTGGCGACAAGTGAAAGGTTACCCCTGCGTTGTAATGTATATATTCTGGAAAATACACCTGATAATAAAATTAAAATTAAAATCAAAATTAAAATAAAAAATTCGGACTCAGTTTCCGACCAGCTCTTCATGTCTAAACCCCTGGCCATATATTAACCCCAAACTAATAAGATTTGATTTGGCACACTAGACTTGGGACTTCACCAGAAATCTTGCGAAAAAATTTAAATATAATCCCATCCATTGCTTCTCCTGAAAGTATCACCCAACCAGTTTCTCAAATATGAGACCCACTTCATAAATCTATGTTTATGTTGTCTATGCCCATTAATTTCAGTCCCAATAATTTTCCAGACGCATGCATTCATTAGTTTCATTCTGTTTCTCTTTTCACAACAGACTTGGGTTTCCTCGTGGTGCTGTGTTTTTTTTCCAATTTTTTGATGTTTTCTTCTGCGAATACACAACTGAAGTAGTTGCTTCATTGTTTTGCCATTTCCCTGTCCTCCATTCTGCATTCCCTGGTTTCAGGCGGAAGGAAGCTGGTGTTGTTTTCTCTTGCCTTTCCCAGTAGCACACTTTCAGAAGCTATTAACGTTTGCTCATACAACATTTGATTCTGTATTCTTGAGAAACAGAACTATTCCTGTCTTAAGCTGTATAAAGTTAAAAATCACACAACACCAGGTTATAGTCCAACAGGTTTAATTGGAAGCACTAGCTTGAAGAGGGCTGCTCCTTCATTACGTGTTCCTTCATCAACCACCTGATGAAGGAGCATCGCTTCAAAGTCTCCTGCTTCTAATTAAGTCTGTTGGATTATAACCCGGTTTTATGTGATTTTTATGTTTGTACACCCCAGTCCAACACCGGCATCTTCAAATCATATCTTAAGCTGCTCAATGTTTGACCATCCACAATAATACAATCACAGAATCAAAGACTCTGAGCCTTCAGAAATACAGCAGAGTCTATCTTAGGCACACATTCCGACAAGAGGCATGCAGCCGTGAATGTGATGATGCTTCAAGTACTCGTCCAAGTACTTTTTAACAGCTGTGAGGTTACCCGTGACAGCCCCTCTGCACAGAAGCACCTGAAGATTCTCTCCAGTGACACAACAATTTATCTTTCTATTCCTCTGATCAAAATGGATAAACATCTACAGTCACATTAAATTTACTCTAATAAATGTTGGCCCATTCATCTGAACCATTCATTTCCATCTGTATTTTTTCATCCATCTTCGTTGTATCAGCCTAGATTTCTACCTATTTTAGTATCCACTCACAATTTGCCTGTAGTGTTTTCTAACTCCTCATCCAAGTAGTACAATAGATAGAAAATAATTGTGGTCTGAACTATACGGCATCCCAAGTGTTGTGAAACATAACAGGACTCACCCATTCAATCTCTCTGCATTTTTTGGTTCATGAACTCTCTTTCCAAGCTAATAATTTCCTCCTGAACCGATGTGTTTTTATTTTGAAATTTAATCTTATGTGCAGCACTTTATTCAATGACTGCTGGAAGTCCAGGTATTTCAATCTCCAGGATCTTCATCATTCCACTTTGCCTGTGAAATCTTTAAAGAACTCAAGCAAATCAATCGTTCACAACTGATGCTGACTCCAATGGATTGTGGTTTGACTTTGCAAATCTTCTGATAATAATTAATTAATAATGCATCCTGGCAATTTCCTTTCAACCCCAATAGTTTGATCACTTCTTTTTATTCACAAGTGAAGACGATTATTTAGAATTCTTCCCTTTATATATCCCCTCTCTTTAGTGAGGAGACTAAATCTAGACACATTACTCCAGATGAGATTTCAGAGACCCTGTACAGCAGCTGCACCATTTTTCCAGCCAGGTTAGAACAGTCTCAGATGTCTGCAGGAATGCACAGCATTGTGAAAAGTAATTGTCCTTCTCTACTCCGCCAGCAAAATGAAAGATCTGGTGAAGTCTTCACAATGACGCTTCAAAAGAATGAATAAGATGTGACGATTGGCCTCGGCGAATATCACACTTCAATCTAGCATTCATCCCCCTAGAGGTCATGTCGCTCAGTTTGCACAGAATCTGCCAAGGTGGTGCTTTGAAACAGCAAGAAGAGACAAACATTGATGGGAGTTATATATCAATGCCAAAACTGCAATACAAAGATTGAGCATGTTATTATATGGGAAATGAGATATGCAGGTTTATAGGAGTGCATTAATAATGGCCTGTTTCAAGTCATATCTAAATTGTGGTAACCGAAGTGAATGTTAATGACTGGAAAGATGGATTTCAAGAGTGTGTATGAGATAGTTAGCTTTAACAATATGTTGAGCACCGACCTGATATCGAGCTGTTTTGGAATTGCATTTGTATGGAAAGAAGAGCTAATTGACAACCTTTCTGGAATGGACCGTTTGAGAATTGTGGTTTTAATATATTGATTTTTGTTAATGATATTTGAGTTCAAGACTATTTTGGTTAAATTACGTTTATTAACATGAATCGTAGAAGCCATGAACGTGTGAGGTTAAGTTGGCTTCAGTGAATTGGAATAGGTAGTGAATACGATTTTTTAAAAAATCATACAATGTCCCTTATTAACAGAAACACTGTAAGATGTAAAATATGCATTTGTCCACACAAGCTGAAAACAGAAAAAGGGAAAGTTGACTCAATGATGGTTAACAAACGTTAAAGGTGGCGTTACATCAAAGGAGAAAGTGAGGACTGAAGATGCTGGAGTTCAAAATCAAAAATTGTGGCGCTGCAATAGCACAACAGGTCAGGCAGCATCCGAGGCGCAGGAGAGTTGACGGTTTGGACACAAATCCTTCATCGGGAATGTAGGGTTTGGTGCAAGGGGGCCGAGAGATAAATGGGACGGGGAAGGGAGTGCGGAAGAGTTAGTTTGAAAGGCGATTGGGAGATGAAAATGGCGGTTTGGCAGTGGTGGTGATAGGTCCGAGCAGAGGGTGGAGCGGATAAGTGCGAAGGAAGAGGGACAGGTGGGAAACTTCAAGATGCCAGTGCCGAGTTGGATGGTTGGATCTGGGATAAGGGCGGGTGACAAGGAGGAAGATGAAGCGTTCGTTCCTAAGGCGTCGGGTGTTTAAGATTTGGAGGAGGCCCAGAGCCTACAAGACCTTACCACAGTGGAGGGGGAGATGAAGTGATTGGTTGGTTAGTGCATTTGGCCCAGGGATGTTCTCTGAAATGATCTGCAAATTGGTGTCCTGTCTCCCCAGTGTTGAGTAGATGACATCGAGAGCAACGGACACAATAGTTGAGGTGCTTGGATGTGCAAGGATCCTTTATGGCCTTGTATGGAGGCGAGGGTGCTGGTGTGGATGCAGGTCTTACCCCTGTTGCGGTGAAAAAAGAAGGTGCCGGGAGTGGAGGGTGTGTAGGTAAAGTGGGTGGACCGATCACGGGAGTCACAGAAGGAATTGTCTCCGTGGAATATAGATGGGGTGGGGCGGGATCTATACCTTTGGTGGTTCGGGACTGTTTGTAGGTGGTGGAAGTAGTGAAGAATGATGCGTTATATCCGGAGATTGGTGGGGTGGCAGGTGCGGACCAGGAAGATCTATCCTTCTTTTGGTTGGAGGTGTGGGTTTGAAGGACAGTGGTGCAGGAAGTCGGAAGTTAAAGCTAACTATCTCATACACACTCTTGGACTGGAGGGCTTTGCTTAAAATGTGCGAGTGGAACTTGTTGTCATTGATGTCGGAGGCTCTGTGGGATATTCTGGAGTGGAATTGCTCCTTCAGGGAGAAGATGTGGCAAAGATGGAGAACTTTTGAGTAAGGAATAATGTTTTTGCATCCTTACCCAATTTGACTTTCCCCAATGTAAGACCTCACATTTATCAATATTAAACTCAATTTGCTGATCGACGTTCTGCTGCAATTTCTGATAACTTTTTATGGGTAATAATATGACAGACACCATCAACACATAAGCCTTCTTCTTCTGCTTAACAAGAGGTACAATTTATTTAGCAAGCGGATCACTTCCCATATCACTTCCTCGCTGCCTGACAGAGTCATACATATCAAGGACACGCAGTACCTGTTCCTTAAATCAGTTCCACATTTCCATTGTCTGCATCCCCTCCATGTTGCTACCCCATTCTATGCATCCTAATTCTTGCCTAAGCGCATTATAATTGACCTTGGCCCATCGATAACACTTCACCTGTGGCATGTACCGATTCATTTCCATCGATAAACTGAACATAACTGAATTATGGTCACTCTCTCCAAAGTGCTCACCTAAACTAAATCAAACACCTGGACTGGTTCATTACCAAACACAGATCTCAGTTTGGCCTCCCCTCTTTTCGGCCCTTCGACATACTGTGTCAGGAAACCCTACTGGACACATTGGATAAAAACTGACCCATCCGACATACGAGAGTTATCGCATTTCAAGTCAATGTTGGTGAAATTAAAGTCCCCCTTTCACTCGTACCCATTATAATTTTGCCAATCCTCTCCTTCACTTCCCTGGATCTCTGCAGAGGCCTATTAAAAAATCTCCACGCAGTGAGACCTCTCCTCTCCGATTTGTAACCTCAGCACATACTAAATCAGCAGACGAATCCGCGTCCAAAGGTCTTTCAGCTACTGTTACACTATTTTTGACTAACAAGGCCACATCTCCCCCTCTTTAACCGCCTTGCCTGTTCTTAATGAATGATCTAAATCATGGAATATGCAAAATCCATTACTCTCCCTGCTCTATCGATATCCTCGAAATTACTACAACATCGAAGTCCGAGGTACCTATCCATGCGTCAAGCTCACCTACCTTATTTCAGACACTTCTGGTGTTGAAGTAGACACACTTCAAAACAAGTTGCTGCCTGCCAGCACATTACTGTGACCGTGAAATCCTGTCCCTGCCCCCTTACTCTCATCTTCCTGTGCACTGCGACTACACCTCAGGTTCCCATTCTACTGCTGAGCTAGTTTAAAGCTACCCAAATAGCACCAATAATTTGCCCACCCAGGATATAAGTACCTTTCTGGTTCAAATGAAGTCCGTCTTGTTTGCCTAGGTCCCACCTTCCCCAGAATGAGCCCCAATTGTTGAAGTGTATGAAACCCTCCCTCCTGCATCATCCTTGCAGCCACGTGTTCAGCTGATATCTCTCCGTATTATTTGCCTCGCCATCACATAGCACCGGTAACAAACCAGAGATAACAAATCTGCTGCCTGAAATCCTGCATTACATACGTCGTTGGTACTTACGTGGACCACGACTTGGGGCTGGTCACCCTTTCCCTTCAGGACCACAACGATACGATCCAAGACATCACGGACCCTGGCACCTGGGAGGCAACACACCAGTAGTGAGTCTCGTCCGTTCACAGCACATTTGTTTACGTCTTTTGAAACCAGCTATGGAACTGCATTTTGTAAAAGAAAAAATCATTGCCTGATTAAAGCAATGAGAGGGAAACCTAGAGAAATCCGAGCTGTGTTCAGGTCAGGTGTCTCGAGAAACAGCTTTTCAGGTGTAGCTTTTGTGCTGGAAGAGACTTCAGTGTAGTAGCAAGTTATCGATTGGCTGTGAGGAATGTAATTACATATAGTGTTGCCATTGCTTAACACAGCAGAAGCATTGAGTCTGTGAAGACAAAGCATCATCTTTTTCCTTTACCTCGGGCGTTGTTTCAGTAACTGGAGATGGGCAATCAGACCTATAGCAGGTGATGTCGTCATCCCATCAACACTACGTCTTGTTGTTACATTAGACATATTTTAATGAAAGGAGCAAACTGAAGCTGTTTGTTAACGAGTTATAATTGTGCTACTGGAGGGTTTTCCTCTTCTGTTAACAAAAGGCTGCTTTGAACGTGTTATCCAAAAGTGTCATCCTCAATCCGCTTTGGATAAACAGCTCCAGAGTGAGGGAAACATCAGAATCTGAGAATGTTAGACTGGATTCTTACAACAATCGTTCATAATTTGAGATCAACAGACTGGAATGGTTCAAGAATGGATTGGAATAGGAGAACAAGAGACTGGAATTTTCCAACAATAGATAAGAATCTGAGAATATTAGTCTATAGAACATAGAACATAGAACATAGAACATTGAACAATATAGCACAGAACAAGCCCTTCGGCCCACGATGTTGTGCCGAACTTCTAACCTAGATTAAGTACCCATCCATGTACCTATCCAAATGCCGCTTAAAGGTCGCCAATGATTCCGACTCTACCACTCCCACGGGCAGCGCATTCCATGCCCCCACCACTCTCTGGGTAAAGAACCCACCCCTGACATCTCCCCTATACCTTCCACCCTTCACCTTAAATTTATGTCCCCTTGTAACACTCTGTTGTACCCGGGGAAAAAGTCTCTGACTGTCTACTCTATCTATTCCCCTGATCATCTTATAAACCTCTATCAAGTCACCCCTCATCCTTCGCCGTTCCAACGAGAAAAGGCCGAGAACTCTCAACCTATCCTCGTACGACTTCCTCTCCATTCCAGGCAACATCCTGGTAAACCTTCTCTGCACCCTCTCCAAAGCTTCCACATCCTTCCTGTAATGCGGTGACCAGAACTGCACGCAATACTCCAAAGTGCGGCCGCACCAGAGTTTTAGAACATAGAACATAGAACAATACAGCACAGAACAGGCACTTCGGCC
>NC_057717.1:83643145-83653807 GCF_004010195.1 Chiloscyllium plagiosum | reverse complement strand
TATCATCTGCAAATTTACTGACCCACCCTTCGACTCCCTCATCTAAGTCATTAATAAAAATTACAAACAGCAGAGGACCCAGAACTGATCCCTGCGGAACTCCACTTGTAACTGGGCTCCAGGCTGAATATTTACCATCTACCACCACTCTTTGCCTTCGACCGGTTAGCCAGTTTTCTATCCAATTGGCCAAATTTCCCACTATCCCATGCCTCCTGACTTTCTGCATACGCCTACCATGGGGAACCTTCTCAAATGCCTTACTAAAATCCATGTACACTACATCCACTGCTCTACCCTCATCCACATGCTTGGTCACCTCCTCAAAGAATTCAATAAGACTTGTAAGGCAAGACCTACCCTTCACAAATCCGTGCTGGCTGTCCCTAATCAAGCAGTGTCTTTCCAGATACTCATAAATCCCATCCCTCAGTACCCGTTCCTACCACTTTGCCTACCACAGAAGTAAGACTAACAGGCCTGTAATTCCTGGGGGTTATCCCTATTTACTTTTTTGAACAGGGGCACAACATTCGCTACTCTCCAGTCCCCTGGTACCACCCCCGTTGCCAGTGAAGACGAGAAGATCATTGCCAACGGTACTGCAATTTCCTCTCTTGCTTCCCACATAATCCTAGGATATATCCCGTCAGGCCCGGGGGACTTGTCTATCCTCAAGTTGTTCAAAATGTCCAACACATCTTCCTTCCTAACAGGTATCTCTTCTAGCTTAACAGTCCATTTCACACTCTCCTCTTCTACAATATGGTCCCTCTCGTTCGTAAATACTGAAGAGAAGTACTTGTTCAAGACCTCTCCTATCTCTTCCGACTGTTCCAACATTCACGGTTTAAAAGCTCAGAAAGTACATTGACTTGTTAGAACAATGGACCCGGATTATCAAATGATTTTTCTCAGGATTGGGCATGTGAGTTGCGAATAGAATGTGTGCTGATAATTATTCAGGGAGGTTACTAATACATTCTCGCAATTCTTGGTGTTCCAGGTGATTCTATCTCTGTCCACTTATTATTTCCATAAACCATAGTGAACGTCATTTCTATTTCTATCTACATTCGGCAAAAATATAAATTATTGCATTCACTTTCAATACTCCAGTCGTATTCCATGGAACCCATACCCTTCACTGACTCACATCTGAAGATGAATAAAAATTTTCACAACCACGGTGACTCCATTTTGTCTTGAGCTGATTGATATCTCAATGTTCCTTCTCTCACCAAAACTGTTTATTGCCACCTCCCCAATATTTCCATTCTTCACTTCGATGGCTGTGCTGTTTCTGAATAAACCATAATCTATGCATTTCCACTTTCATTTCTCTTCTGACCACTCTTCCAGATACAAATATTTTGATCACAAACTTATTTCTATTTCTACCCGGACCTATGAAAGGTGCAAATTGTGAAACCAGTTTGATTTTAAGGTGAGGCAGTCACAGCTTTGTGTCACATCCTTTAGCATATCCTGCAACCACACACTCCAGAGCGGTTTGAGTTTTCAGTGACCATTAATTAACTGTTTCATTGATCTGTTTTGAGTCGAGAACTTTCCAAGCAGTGGAGGTTGCCATTTCCATCAACTCCAAAGTGTACTGCTCTCACATATTGACTCGGTGGCAGAGGCCATCTCTGCTAACCCCCTCTCAGGGGAATACAAACGTTCTGTCTCCATAGACGAATAAAATGAAAGTCTTCTAGAAACACGACGGGACAGAGTATCTGGTGAAAATGAGAATCAGTGGGAGATTGGAATTAATCATGAGAACTTACTTGGCCTGTGCTTGACCCATATCCATCCAAAGCTTTCCGATTCATGTTGTTCAAACATTGCAACTGCGAGAAATAATTGTTGAATATCCTTCAAAATGGTGTAGGATATTCTGATTAGTGCAGACTGGAAGTTATTGTTTGCAACCCCAAATATTTAAAACGGGAGGGGGAGCGAAAGCAAAAATTATCGACACATTGGACAACTTGATGTCAGTGCTGAGCAAAATATTCGAATTTCTGAGAATGTATGCGGTAACCATGATATAACTTGGCTGAATCAGCTTAGTTCAGGGAAGGGGAATGATCTTTGAGAAACATGCGCAGCTTATATTAGTTGCAACGTCTACAAATGAGACCCAGTGGGAGTGGTGTATTTGAACTAACAAAATACATTTAACATGGTTGTTCCCAGGTGAGCGAACGTTCACGGGTAAGGCAAAAACATGCTACATGGATTGGTTAGTGGAGACAATATAGAGAGTGGTGCCTTTTTCTGGACTGAAGGTTTTTGCTCCGAGGGTATCACACGTATCAATGTTGCGAACACAGCAATTCACAAAGCTGAAAAATATTTGGATGTGGGTAAGAAATAACATAGATCTAATGTTGTATCGATTAAGCGATATGAGGTTGGGAAATGTTGTTATCCGAAGGACCTGCATGTCTTTGACTATAAGTCACCAAAAATAGTCCATGTAGGAGTCTTTTGAGAGAGTCTTACGACATGGATTCAAGCTGTTGGGCCTAAACTGATGCATGATGACCAAAATGTCCATCAGGGCTAACACCATTTCCCTGTACTTGGTCCATATCCTTCTAAAGCTTTCATACTCATGGATTTGTGAAAATGCCATTGAAACGTTGTTAATGAACCCACGTCAACCACTTCCGCTAGCAGCTCATTCCATATGCATACCTCCCTCTGTGTAAAAAAAAGTTGCCCCCTCAGGATGTCTTTTATTCTTTCCTCTGTAACTTGAATTCACTAGCGCGTTTCGTGTATCCATGCCTCTCATGATCTTATTCACTTCTACAAGGTCATCTTCAGCTTCCTACGCTGTGAAGAAAAGAGTCTGAGCTTGTCCAATCTCTCCAAGTACCTCAGACACTTGTGTCCTGGCAAAAATCTTCTAAATTTCTTCTGCACTATTTCCCTTTAATAACGATCTTCCTCAATCGAGGTTAACACAATGCTCGAAGGGTGGCATCCCCAACATCCAGTCGAACTGCAATATAACTTCCCAAAATAGATATTCAGTGTCCTGACTGATGAAGGTCCTTGTGCCAAAAGACTTTTTCATTGCCCTGTCTAACTGTGACTCCTCTTTGCGAAACATGCACCTGAAATTCAAGGTCTCTCTGGCTCATTACACTTAGGACATAGAACATAGAACATAGAAACGTACAGCACAGAACAGGCCTTTCAGCCCACGATATTGTGCTGAGAATCATTCCTAATAAAAAATAACATAACTAGGCACCCCTCAATTCACTATTGTCGCTTAGATGTCCCTAATGGCTCTGCATCTGCACATCGTTGGCAACGCATCCCATGCATTAACAATTCTCTGTGTACCTTTGACGTCTCCTCTACACCTTCCTCCTAATATCTTAAAACTATGACCCGTCATTCCAGTCAATCCTGCCCTGGGGAAAGGTCTCTGGATATTGACTCTATCCATGCCTCTGATTACCTTGTATATCTCTATCAGGTCACTTCTCTTCATCTTTCTCTCCAGAGAGAAAAGTCCGAGCTTAGCTAACCTCTCTTCGTAAGACAACCGCTCGAGTCCAGGAAGCATCCTGGTGAAACCTCTTTGCACCATCTTGAACACCAAGATCACTCTGTGTTTCCACACTGCCAATAATCCTGTCTTCAATTTTATAGTCAGCACTCAAGTTCAACGTTCAAAATGCATCACTTCGCATTTTTTCAGGTTGAACTCCATTTGCCATTTCCCAGCCTAACTCTGCATTCTGTCTATGTCGTGCTACAACGATCAACGGCACGTCCAACTTTTGTGTTATCGGCAAATTTACTAACCAACCCTTCAACCTCCTCATCCATATCATTTGTAAAAACGACAAAGAGCAGAGGCTCAAGACCAGAGTCCCGCGGGACACCACTCACCACTGACCTCCGGGCAGAATACTTTCCATCTACAACCACTGTCTGCCTTCTGTCAGCCAACCAATTCTGAATCCAGACAGCAAAATCTCCTTGTATCCGCCACGTCCTGACTTTCTGAATTAGCCGACCATGGGGAACCAGATGAAATGCCTTGCTGAAGTCCATATACACCACAGCCACTGCTCGATCTTCGTCGACCTGTCTCGTCACCTCCTCAAAAAACTCAATAAGATTCGTGAGGCATGACCTGCCCGTCACAAAACCATGCTGACGGCCTTTAATCACGTTATGCTTTTCCACGCAGTCACAAATTCTATACTTCAGAATTATTTACAAAATATTGCTGACCACAGTTGTAAGACTGACTGCTCCATAGTTGCCAATGATTTCCCTATTCCCTTTCTTGAAAAAGGAACAACATTCACCTCCTTCCAATCTACCCTTACGACTCCCGTGGATAGTGAGTAAGCAAAAATCTTTGCCAGTGGCTTAGCAACCTTCTTTCTCTTTTACGGAGCAGCGAGGATAAATCGGGTCCGTCCCTGAGGACTTCCCCATCTTCATATTTGCCAAAAACTCCTGCACATCAACTTGCTCAATCTCCATCTGTTCAAACCTGTTTCCCAGCTTCTCAAAGTTTTTATTCACAACAAAGTCCGTCCCTTCGTGGAAACCGAAGCAACAACCTCATTTAGGGCTTCCCCTATCTGATCAGACTCGTGACCAACCCTAACTTCCACCTGATCATTCTCTTATTTCTCTCGTTTGAGTAATATGCCTTTAGCTTCTCCACTATCCTTCCTGACAAGTCTTTTCCATGCCATCGCCTGCCTCTCCTCAGTCCATTTCTGTGCTCCTTTCTCGTAAGTCTGTAATCCTCTAAGTCTGTGCTAAATCCTTGCTTCCTCCACCGATCGTAAACTGCATTATTTCTTTTGACGAGGAGATCTTCTGTCCTCGTCATCCAAGGCTCATTAATCTTAAGTCTCATTGCCTGTCTCAGAGGAACATATTTGTGCATCACTCGCAACAACTGCTCCTTAACCAGTCTCGACATGTTTTTTATGCCCTTTCTGTGGAAGACTTGTTCACAATCTGTATTTCCCAACCCCTGTCTGTTAGCTTCATAATTTCCTTTTCCCCAATTAAATATCTTACCTCAGTAACTACTTCTTTCCCTCTCCAAGGCAATGGTAAATGTGAGGCAGTTGTGCTCACTGTCACCAAAATGTTCTCCCATCGCGAAATCTGATCTTCTTAATGCCCAACCTTTGACTATGGATCTCTTACCTTGATTTGTCTTTCCAAAATGCAAGACCGCATACCTACCTATACTAAACCGTGTTTATCATTTCTCGGACGACCTCCCCAGCTGGTCAAGGTCCTGCTGCAAACGTTTCCCACTGTCCACGATACCACCTATTTTATTGCCATCTGCAAACTTACTAATCATGTCTTGTGCATTCTCTTCCAAATCATTTGTATAGATAACAAACAGCAAGGGGCCCAACACCGATCGCTGAGGCACTCCACTAGTCACAGGCCTCCTGTCTGACAAGCATCTTTTCACTTTTACTCTCTGTTTCCTGCCATCAAGTCGATTATGCGGGCCATTAATCATCCCCCAACTCTCCTCCCCATCCCCACCGGATTCAATACCACCTAACCTCCTCGAGCAGCCTACCATGCGGAACCTTACCAAAGGCCTTACTGAAATCCAATTGACTACGTCTACCGCCATGCCCTCATCAACCTTCCTGATCGAAGCACTCTAAAAACTTTGCGAGGCATGATCTAACACGCATAAAACCGTGCGCTTTACTCCTAATTCTATTTTGTTTAAGTAAAGAGGGCAGTAAATGAAATGTTTTTCTTTGTTATAAGGTGATTGAAGTACGTAAGTAAAGCCATCTTCTTGTCGAGTCTTGCTGAGAGAGTATTAGAGGCACTGTAAAGGTTTGATTTGCTTTCTAAAAATGATTTTGTCACAGGCAAAGATGGTGATACCATGAGGAGAGAGTGAAGAATCTGCGTGTATAATCTGTAGCGCTGTGAGAGAAGAAGTGATGATTTTGTTGAAACTTAAGGATTAGCATCAATCATCAATTTATAAAAGTGATATTGATAGGATGTAAAATTCCCATATCGACTGAATGAATTATTGGCATGTGTACCTTCGTACAGTGAAAAGCTTTGTTTGTGATCAGTAAAGGCAGATTGTATTAAACAAGGACAGAGAGATCGCAGGGTGAAAATAAACTTGGACAGAATAAGTCATATGGGTTACACTGCACAAGAAGTGTAGCAGACAAAATCAACATGAACATTATCAGCATGATTTGAACTTCGAGAATCCATTCTTAATAGATGTTTTTTGCATCAATGAACTCTTAACATTAATGTGCATTCTGTGTGTGAGCGAGGCCGAACGTTATGATTTACATATTTCCCGACAGTCGCCGCAACACCTTCTTTCTGAAATACTTCGCCATTCCCATCAACTTCTGATCTACATAGAGAACAGGAAGCGGTCTTCTCGGTGATGGAAGATGCCTCCTTGAGACTTTACACACTACATTTGGCTTCCCTCCTCACTGCTAGAAAACATGCTAAAGTCATGTTTAAAGTGTACCATGAGCAATGAAGGAATGAGAAACACTTTGGAGTAATCTCTCTGTGCAGCCTCTGCTACAATTGTTTGTCATGTTGGTACATGAATTAACTATTTCTTCTCCTGTATGAGTAACTCGACGGCCAGAATGGCCTCCTCCTTTTCCTGTGTAAATGGCCTCCTCCTTTCCGGCAGTCCTGTTACATGAATGTAACGTGCACTTTAACAGCCCACGCTTAAGTACTGCCCAGGTCTTACTGAACATGGACACAGACTGCTTCAGGAGCAGACAGGTGACATATTATGCTGATAATTGTGTAATCTTTAGTGACCATCCCCACTTCCAAACTTATGATGGAGGCAGACATTGATGAAGTCCCTGAAGATGTTATTTTTGCTGAGGAAGCTATCCTGAAGAAACATCCCAGGACTGAACTGATGGCCTGAGTTCAGATAGCGGAGAGTTTATACTGATTACCAATAAATCCACGTTACTTTTGCTCCTTGATGTCATCCTGTGTCTATCACTGCCTTGATATCAGGGCCAGTCACTCTTACCTGACACCTTGTGCTCACGTCTTTTGTTCATATCAATACGTCATGGAAAAGGAATGTTTTCTTCAAACAGTGAACGACAGGAATTTTCTATTCTAAAGGGTTTGGGGATCTCGATCATTCAAAGTATTTAAAGAAGATGAAGATAGACTTTGACCTGTCAGAGAGTTGACAGCTATGAAGATTTGAGTATTTAAGAGAACTTGAGACCGAGTGCAGATCAACCATGATCATAGCGAATCGCAAGGTAGACTAAAGATGTGAAATACATTCTCCAGTTTCTGATGTTCTCACATTCTTTTATTGGTGTTATTTTCCTGTACGTTCTGTTATTGAATGTTGCATTCGGGGGACCAGAGGCTTTTATGAGCCATCTCTGGGTGAGGTATTGGGGGTGTATTCTCTGTGAATCCGCGTCTGCAACCTCACCAAACAATGAAGCACTCGTTGCAGAGACGGGAAGCTCTTTAAAGAGAGATGAGGATCCTCATCACAAACAGCCTACGATTTCCATATTATTTCCCCAAACTAACCCAAACCAGGTGAATAGCCTTGAGGAGCTGAATGCTCTCCTCGGTTTCTGTGCACCACGATAGAGGAGGAAGTGTCCTCCAACTGCTGCTGTCTAGCAACTTTGAGTGGCTGAATAAAATATGTGAACATCGGAGTGATGAGCAGGATTGGGTCATTGAACAGTTTGAGGCTTCTCCACCAGGCACGGATATCGTGGCTGATCCGGTTATGGTCCCATTCCCCACTTTTCTGTCTATATTCTATTATCTGTGACTCGCTTCTCTCTCAAATATTTAACTAGTGCAATGTGTCAATAAATGTGGATCTTGTGGCAGTACTTATTGTCACATAGTACAAATGTGTGGTCTCTGAATTGTGTCTTATTAATTTCTCCTTCTCAATGTTAACGGTCCTCTTACTTCATGCCCCAGAAGTAATTCAAATGGACTCAATTTGGTCAATTCATTTGGTGCATCTCTGATCGCAAAATGCACTAGCAGAATTCCCTTAGTGCAATCATCTGGATGGTCCTGAATATATGCCGGCAACATGGTCTTTAATATCTAATGTCACCTTTCTAGCGATCACTGCAATTATGGAAGGTATGCAGGAGATTGAATAGTTTTATTCCAAAGTTGTCCATAACTTCCTTGAATAGTTTTGATGTCAACTTAGACCCTGAATCGGATTATACCTATGTTGGTACTGTGTATCCAGTGAAAACCTTGAGTAATTCCATTGCAATTCTCTAAACTGTAATGTTGCATAATGAGACGGCCTCTAAAAATCTAGTCAACACCTTCTTTAAGGTAACAAATACTGATTTACACTTTTTGTCTGATGTAGGGGACCTATGGAATCAATTACGACTCTTGCAAAATGTTCCTCAAAAACAGGAATAGGTATTAAAGGCGCGGTTCTTTTTAAACTAGTTGAATGTCAACTAGCCACGATAAGGCATGACCCACTCTTAGTCGTATCTTTACATACAGATGAGGAAGGACACCACTTTGACTGTGACAACACATCCATCCGAGGACAATCCAAACAGACACACACGAGAATTCCTAGAAGTATGGCATTCCAACTGGAATTCTATCAGCAAACACGTTGACTTGTACCCCATTTCCCATACCCTCGAGAAAAAAAGGAGGAAGTGGCATCACTGCAGAAAAGGACATCACAACAGGAAATGATATCAAGAAGACAAGGAAACCTAAACACATAAATAGAAAGCGGGTCATGCCACCAGTGCTTTGTGAAGAGGCTCACTGTTGATGTTATCTAGCATGGTAACAAAACGTCTGAAAATGCACCTTCCAGCTCAGCGAGCAAACCTACGTACATAATTGAGCGCTTTTTGTTCTACCATGAATTCCAGTCCTTTTTCTGGCAATAGTGCTTCAGACGTACGGATCGCCTCATCTCTCAGCATCACAGACTGAGAGGATCCTGTGTCTCTTACTATTGTAACCTCTTTACCTCTTAATCATGGACTGTGTGAATGAACTTTACCTTTAGAATGCATATTTTCTTCGCAGAGCCGGCACTTCCTGTTTAACCAACCTGCGATCAGCGTGTACAGTCTAGTACAGCTTTCGAGCCTTCATTGTCCGTTCTGTTACCACTCCAACAAAACTCCCAGGCTTATCCTCCTTTCCTACATCTGGCTTTCCAGTGCTTTTCGTCGCCCACTTACACTGATTTCATGTTGCCTACTTTATTGCATTCAAAATACCGGAGCTTTTTAACGTCTTTGTCCCCTTCAAGAGTTTGTTTTTTACCCTGTGGTAGGTTATCTTTATGATCTTTACCGAGATCTACCTTTCCCTTTTCTTGTGAGGAGTTCACTTTGCTCCAATTTCTATCCCTCATGGACTGAAATTGATTCTCGAAGCCAAACTGTGTTTTAGGGTGCAGCGGATAATCATCTGCCACTTCACTTGCTCTTCCACATGAATTGTTACTAATTAAGGAAATTAATTTTTAAATCCTCCAAAGAAATTGTCTCGCTAATAGAGTCATAGGTTTGCTCTATTTTAAAGCTCTTATCCATCTATCAAAATTAGTTTCTTTGATACGTTCAAACTTAATATTGTTTAGACGACACTCCCTCATTAGATTCCTGAAAAGTTGTCTGTGGGCTTCTGGTTTCAGCTCATATGTACCTAAGATGGCTTTTTACACCTCCATTGACAGTGCTGCGAATAGTCAATAGCTGTACCTACAAGTTTGGTTTGGATGAACAAAACCTACAAGATCACTGACATCTGCATTTATTTCGCTAATTTTTCCAATTGAATGAAAGTGGCTTCCACACCCTTCTCATCAAATGTAGGTAGTGCTTAAAAATAATTCAACAGTATCTCACTTGGGTTTGACTACCGAGAGTTGCCTTATCCACGCTTTCGTCATCACTAGACTTATCTTCAGCCTTCATCTCCATCCGTTTATGCTGACTTTCCTTTCTAAGTGCAATTTTCTGAAGTTGAAACTCTCTCTTTATCTTTATCTTCTGCTAAAGCATTTATTTCATCTTTCCTCACGGTGGGACGGAGCTTCAACATGAACGTTTCTACGAATTCCCGCAGCTTGGCCTTACCAACTTTTGTAAAAACACCTAGATCACTTCTTCCACTTAAAGTAAACTCTTGCTAACTGAAAGAGCCGGTGCTATGAAACTAGGCAAGAGACAAGAGACAATAGGTGCAGGATTAGGCCATTCTGCCCTTCGAACCTGCACCACCATTCAATATGATCATGGCTGATCATCCTTAATCAGTATCCTGTTCCTGCCTTATCTCCATAACCCTTGATTCCACTATCCTTGAGAGCTCTATCCAACTCTTTTTTAAATGAATACAGAGACTGGGCCTCCACTGCCCTCTGGGGCAGAGCATTCCACACAGTCACCAATCTCTGGGTGAAGAAGTTTCTCCTTATCTCTGTCCTAAATGGTCTACCCCGTATTTGTAAGCTGTGTCCTCTGGTTCGGCACTCACCCATCAGTGGAAACATGTTTCCTGCCTTCAGAGTGTCCAATCTTTTAATAATCTTAC
>NC_057717.1:83633522-83642642 GCF_004010195.1 Chiloscyllium plagiosum | reverse complement strand
TTTCCCCTTCATAAATCCATGCTGACTCTGACCTATCCTGTTATTATTATCCAGATGTGTCATAATTTCATCCTTTATAATAGACTCCAGCATCTATTCCCAACCCTGAGGTCAGACTAACTTGTCTATAATTTCCTGCTTTCTCTCTCTCACCTTTCTTAAAAGGTGGCACAACATTAGCCACCGTCCAATCCACAGGAACTGATCCCGAATCTATCGAACTCTGGAAAATAATCACCAACGCATCCACGATTTCTCGAGCCACCTCCTTCGGTACATTGGGATGTAGACCATCAGTCCCCGGGGACTAATCAACCTTCAGACCTGGCAGTCTCTCCAACAACAATTCCTGGCAGATATAAATTCCCTTAAGTTTAGGTCCTTCAGCGACTGTTACCTCAGGGAGATTGCTTGTGTCTTATCGAGTGAACACAGATCTGAAGTACCAATTCAATTATTCTACCATTTCTTTGTTACCCGTAATATATTCCCCTGTTTCTGTCTCCAAGGGCCCAATGTAAGTCTTAACCATTTTTTTTTTTTGCCTTTCACATACCTAAAAAAGCTTTTACTATACTCCTTTATATTTTTGGCCAAGCTATATTTATCCAATCAAATCAACACTGGAAAGAAAAGACACTAACACCACTCGCTAGCTAATTGCTGCAAAAAGTCACCAATCTGTTATGGACTAGGCCCGACCCATCAAAGCACGTAGGCCATACCATAACTTTGGTATTTGTTAGGATATTCCGAGAGGGAATTCGCTGGTCAGACTCCAGAGATATAAACAAACCGAATGTATTTGCAAAATTAGGGAATGAAACACAACGAACCGAAAATAGAATACCCGAATAACTTATCCTGTCCAAACCCGACTGGCCATCTCAACTGAATATTGCTGTTCCAAATGGGCGGCAAGGTGGCACTGCTGCCTCACAGCGCCAGAGACCCCAGTCCAATTCCCGCCTCAGGTAACTGCCTGTGTGGAGTTTGCACATTCTCCCTGTGTGTGTGGGGGTTTCCTCCAGATGGTCCGGTTTCCTCCCACAGTCCAAAAATGTGCTAGTTTGGTGAACTGGCCATTCCAAATTGCCCGTATAGTTAGGTGAATGGGTAAATGTAGAGGACTGGGTCTGGGTGGGTTGATCTTCTGAGGGTCGATGTGCACTTGTTGGGCCGAAGGGCCTGTTTCCACACTGTAAGTAATCTAATCTAATCTAAAATTACTTGCTACATTACCATTAAGCAAACCACTCCGCACAAGAAGTGAAATTGACACAAAAAGCTGACACATTACGAAGTCAGAAGGGCAGAAGGAGGGTGGGGGGATTGTCCAGTTTCAACTATGACCCTGACTCAGTCAATCCCGAACTGAATTCACCAGCACAACTGAACAGCTGACCTCGCCCTTGATTAATATCTTTTTTAAAAAACTTGAAAGCTTTTTGCCTGAAGCATTATCTTTTTTAAAAGACTTGAAAGCTTTTTGCCTGAAGCATTATCTGTTAAGTTTAAGAAGGCTCCAAGGAATCATTCAAACTTCAGACATGATAGAATCTTGGGTCGTTTAAAGCCTCTCTGAAAATAGATCAAGAACAACATCACCTGCGAGAAGGACCAGCTTTGTGACATCAGCAACAGCTTCCATCGCGCATTTTTGACATTTTTGATTCTATTTTGTCACAATCTGTTCACCACATCCTTACAACAACATGTCAACAACAGTGTGTTTGTCATGTATGCACGTATCTAATTAAAACTGATTCATTTCATTTCAAGCACACTTGCAAGTCAGTTCTTTGCAATAACGTTTCCCTCATGAACCCTTGTCATACTCGACCGACACACACTATTTCGAATATGATCCAAATCTCCCTTGTTTTTATACTTTGTACTTTTTTTCATCAGCCCAAGAATCCACGAATCAGCCTTGACCACAGTTTCAACTTGCCTGGACAGCTGTAATTTCCTGTCTTCTGCATCCCTCTCTCCTTAAAGGTACTCTGGGACCCTCCCTGATATCAGTGATACAAGTAATTAGTGCAAGATCATCAGCAATTACTCCATTATCTCCTCAGTTATCTCCTTTGAACTAGGGGCCGTAGTCCATCTGTTCTGGGTGGTTTAGTCAACTTCGGACCTTTCAGCTTCCCCAGGACCTTCTCCTTTCTGGTGGTCACTGCACTCTCCTCTGCCCCTGACTCTTTTGAAGTCCTGGTGGGCTTCTGGTGTGCAACCTGATGTAAATAACCTATTCAGTTCCTCTGCAATTCATTGTTTCCCATAACTATTCTATCCTGGTTTCCCCAAAGTTCGCACTTGCCTTCTTCTCTTAAATCTTATGCATCAAAATTTCTTGCCATCGGATCTATACTATTAAGAAAGATTATTGTTTCGTCTTCTCGTCTCAATTGCTTCTTTTTTAGTTATCCTGCGGGGTTATTTATAAAGTTCCTAATTCTCTGGATTCCCAGTAATCTTCACCACACCCCACATCGATAGTTTTTCTTCTTGTGGCTTATGCTATCCTGAAATTCCTTATTCGCCTGTTTGCTTTGTCTGCCATATAGATATAGAGCATTACAACGCAGTACAGGCCCTTCGGACCTCGATGTTGCGCCGCTCTGTCATACAAATCTGAAGCCCATCCCACCTACACTATTACCTGTACGTCCATTTGCCTGTCCAATGACGACTTAAATGCACTTAAACTTGGTGAATCTACTACCGATGCAGGCAAAGCATTCCATACCCTTAATACTCTCTGAGTAGTCCCTGGCAATGTTTCGTCATACTTGGAATGAATTTAAGCTGTGCCACCGAATTATCCACATAAACTATGGCCATTGCTGCTTCATCATCTTCCCTTCTAAACTTCTCTTCCAATTTACTCTGGTCAGCTCATCTCACGTCTTTGTCGTGATATTATTCAACTATAATGCAAAAATGATCAACAGAGCTGAACTGAAAGAGGGAGGTTTGTGTGATGGGTCATGGCTAGATTTGTGGAGACAACACGTATCGATGATTATTCAGGGAGATTATTATCTCATCCTTGCTATTGTCGGTGAATTTATCTCTGCCAAATTATTAATTCTGTAAAATATTGTGAATGCCGTCGCTCTTTCTGTTATCTATATTTAGCGAAGATGTTAACTATTGTATTCACTTTCAATCACAGACTCCAAACCTGCAAGCAATCATGATCAAAACATTTTATGTCTAAGCTGACTTATAAATGAATATTCCCTCGATCACCAAGCCTGTCCATTACCACCTCCAGAATTTTCGCAGTCCTCAAATCGACATCGATACTGTTTCGGAAATAACCATTGTATATAGCTTCAGTTTACAGTTGTCTTCTGGCCACTCTTCCAGTTATAGATATTTTGTTCACAAACTTATTCCTATCTCAAGTGTAAAATGTGAACCCAATTTGATTCTAACATTAGGCACACATAGAATTGTGTCACGTCTTTCCATATAAGTTGCAAACTAACACGAGGGAGAGGACTGCGCTGCTAGGGAACATGAAGTGACAGTTTCATTAAACTGTTCTGATTCTATAGCTTTCCGATCAGGAGTGTGTGCCGTATGAATCATCTCCAAAGTGCAGTTTCTGTGTTGTATTCACACGGTGATGGAAGCTATCTCTGACACCCCCCACCCTCTCCCCCGCTGAGGGGAATACATCAGTTCTGTCTCCAGAGAGGAAGATACAAAAAACACTTGCAGAAATACGTCGGGACAGGGTAACGGGTGAAAATTAGAAACTGTGGGAGATTGCAATTTATAATGAGAAATTCAACTTAAAACTAACTGAATTGAAGGATGGTAATTTGCTGTGTCAGACGAGATTATTCGCAGAATATTCAGGGAAGTGGAAATAGGGTTAGTGAAAGTGTTATAGAATCATTCAAAACAAGAACAGACCCTTTAGTCCAAACAATCCATGTTGAAAATAATTCTAACCTACCCTCATCTCACCTGCCTGCGCATGGCCAAACTCATTTCATTGAAGGGCAGCTGAAGGGTTTATTCCGGAAATGTCGATTGTCCTGCTCCTAGGATTTTGCCTGACCTGCTGTGCTTTTCCAACACCAGACTCTCGACCCAGATATCTAGTCAATTTATTTCTAGTCGTGTGTCTTACATTTTTCCAGGACTAGAAATAATAATTGAACAACGGTCAAAACAGTTTAGACTGAAATTTCTTGTTCATGCTATTTTGAAATTATGTATTATAAGTATAAATGTTTCAAATAGGATGGGGAGGCAAACAACAAAAAAACTCGAAATATTTTCTTGTGGCTTTATGCTGACCCGAACGTCCTTATTCTTCATGTTTGCTTTGTCTTCCCCTGGCAATGTTTCTTCTTCCTTGGAATGAATTTCAGCTGTGCCACCGAATTATCCCCAGAAACTATGGACATTGCTGCTCCACCATCTTCACTTATAAACTTCCCTTCCAATTAACTCTGGTCAGCTCCTCGAAGTGTCAACACTCCAAGTGTTGAGGAACATATTAGACTTTTTATAAGGAATGTGTTAACTGGAAACTTGGGGAGTGATGATTTGACTTGGTAGAGTGAAATTCTTTCAGGAAGGAGAAATTATGTATGCAGGTTGGCTCGCTGAGTTGATAGGTTCGGTTTCAGATGATTCATCACCATCCTAGATAACACCATCATTAAGCCTCCAGATGAAGCACTGGTGGCATAGTCCACATTTTACTTACTTGTTTAAGTGTCGTTGGGTTGGTGATGTCATTTCCTGTGGTGACGCCATTTCTTCTTGCGATGTCATGTTCTGTTCTTTTTCTCAGGGCTTGTTAAATGGGATTTGATTAATGTGTCTGCTGATAGAGTTCCAATTGGAATGTCATACTTCTAGGAATTATTGTGCGTGTCACTGTTTGGCTAGTTTGAGGATCGATGCCTTGTCCCAGTCGAAGTGGTGTCCTTCCTCATCTGTATGTTACGACAGGAGTGAGAGTGATTCATGTTCTTTTTGAGTCGAGTTGATCTTCATGAATCCTGGTGGTTATTTTTCTGCTTGTTGGCCCAACGTCGTGTTTGTCATAGTTGTTGCAAGGTTTTTTTTGTAAATGACGTTAGTTTTGCTTGCTGTCTGTATCGTGTTTTTCAAGTTCATTAGCTGCTGTGTTGGTGGGTTTGTGGGCTACCATGATGCCAAGAAGTCTGAGTAATCTTGCTGTCATTTCCGCGATGTCCTTGATGTATCGGAGAGGGGATAGTGTTTTTGGACGCGCTTTGTCTTCTGTTGGGGTTTATTCCTGAAACAATCGGCGGACGGACTATCTGTTCTTTTTGAATACATTGTATAAGTGACTTTCCTGTGTTCTTCGTAGTTCCTCTGTGTTGTACTGTGCAGTGGCTCTTTACAGTAATATTCTAGTGCAGTTTCGATTGTGGGTGTTGGGTTGATTGTTTCTGAAATTAGTATTTGATCAGTAAGTATTGTTTTCCTGTTGAGGCTGCTTTGAATATACCCATTGGCTGTTCGCATTACTGCAACATCTGGGAATGGCAGCTGTTTGTTGTTTTCCTTCTCTTTAGTGAGGTTTATGCCAGAATGGTATTATTTACGGTCTTGAAGGTCCTCTAATTTGTTTCGTTTCGTGATGATAAAGGTATCATCCACATAGCGGACCTAAATTTTGAGTTGGATTGTTGGCACAGCAGTTTGTTCCAGTCTCTTCATACTGCTTCTGCTGAGAACCCTGATATCAGAGATCCCATTGTCTGTCGGTTTTGTTGTTGAAGGTGAATTGGGTGGTAATTCATAGGTCCACTGGCTTGATGATGTCCTTGTTGATAAGTTTGGTGGTCTTTGGCGCATGTGTCTTTGGTTCTTCCAATAGTTTAGTATTTCTTTGGCCAGGTTAATGTTGATAGACGTGAACAGGACTTTTATTTAAAAGGAGACCATTACTTCATCTCTTCTATCTTTGTGCCTTTCATGCTCTTCAGAAATTCTTAGACGGAGGTTATGGAGTGGCCTGGGTCTTCTGCTAAGTGTTTTAGTCTTAGGTGTAACTCCTTAGCCAATCTGTAAGTTGGCGGTCCAGGTCGCGGGACTATAGTTGGAGAGGACTACTGCTTTGTGAATTTTGGGTAATCCGTAGAAGCGTGGTGTGATGGTTCCATCTGGTTTCATTTCTTGGAAGTTTTTCATATCTCCAGATTTCTCAAGTCTTTTTTGAGTTGGGCTGCGATTCGTTTGTCTAGTTTTGGGGTCGGGTCTATCACTTGTTGATAATTGTTGGTATCTGCAAGCTTTGCGTTCACTTTCTCATTCACGTCTCTTTGATTTAAAATGACTGTCATGTATCCCTTGCCTGCAGGTGGGATAACCATGTTTTAATTTTTTTTGCAGAAAATGTGTTGCTGGAAAAGCGCAGCAGGTCAGGCAGCATCCGGAGCAGGACAATCGACGTTTCGGGCATGATTCCTGAAGAAGGGCTCATGCCCGAAACGTCGATTCTCCTGCTCCTTTCTTGGAAGTTAGTCGTTTTTCATATCTCTAGATTTCTCAAGTCTTTTTTGAGTTGGGCTGCGATTCGTTTGTCTAGTTTTGGGGTCGGGTCGATCACTTGTTGATAATTGTTGGTATCTGCAAGCTTTGCGTTCACTTTCTCAATCACGTCTCTTTGATTTAAAATGACTGTCATGTATCCCTTGCCTGCAGGTGGGGTAACCATGTTTTTATTTTTTTTTGCAGAAAATGTGTTGCTGGAAAAGCGCAGCAGGTCAGGCAGCATCCGGAGCAGGACAATCGACGTTTCGGGCATGATTCCTGAAGAAGGGCTCATGCCCGAAACGTCGATTCTCCTGCTCCTTGGATGCTGCCTGACCTGCTGCGTTTTTCCAGCAACACATTTTCAGCTCTGATCTCCAGCATCTGCAGTTCTCACTTTCTCCTAGAAGATTTTATCGGTTTTTGTCTTTCTAGCGCTTTCTTTTCTTGTGGATTGAGTGTGTTTCCTTCCTTTTTCGGCTTAACCTATGTGCGACCGTCTGTCTGATGGTTTGCTGGGTTTCTTCTGAAGAGTTGATGGTCTTTAGTGTTGTTTCTAATGTTGCTACGAAATCCGCTTGTCCGCATCCTGGAAGTTGTAATGTAATCCTCTTATTAAGACGGCTTTTTCAGTGTCTGTTAAGGGTCGGTCCGATAAGTTTTATATCCATACCACTGCGTTGTGTGTTTTTAGTTTGTGTAAGTTTGTACAGTTTTATTTCAGCAGGTCTAGTTTCTTTTTTCATTTTCTGTGTTTGTCGTTTTTTAATGTCTATGACTTGTTGTACTGTGTCTGTCTATTCAGGGTCTGTTGCATTAGTGATTTAAGATTTCTGGTGCGAAATTTCCCGGTAGCAGTTTCAAAGTCTGTTATGGATGTCATTAATTATTTCTCGAAGCATTCTGCAGCCATTTTCTTTTGCTATTCTTTTGGCCAGTGGGATGTAAAATGGAGGTTTATATTTAATACATTTGGGTAGTATCTGTGTCCTTCGTAATTCGCACAGAACGGACAGCTGTTCGTGGTTGGCACTCTGTCGGATGGCATTGGTTTCCCTAACGCAACGGACCGTGAATGGACTGACACAGTACAACAAGTCATAGACATTAGCATTTCCATAATTTACCCAGGATTAATTGATTTGAATTATTGTCATGTGCATTTAAGTACAGGTGGGGTTAAAACGTATTCGTGTGCTGTTGAGGCAGATCATTGTACGTATGGACAGACAGATCATGGGGTGAAAATTGACTTGGACAGACTAAGGCACGCAGATTACACTGCACAGGACTTGCAATAGACAATATCAATATGAACACGACCTATTTGAACTTCTAGTGTGCATTCATTAGTCTAATATGGCTTTCCTAATAGTTTATACGCCTTAATTATCTCTCCTCACATTACTGTGCATTTGGCATATAACCCTGCACTGAATGTCATCTTGTACACAATCCCAAAGCAGCCAAAATAACTTCCATCTGAAACAGTTAATCATTCCCACTAGCTTCTGACCTGCATAGAGAACACCAGTCTGTCTTTTCTGAGATAGAAGATGCATCCATGGGACTTCACAGAACACATTTGTCTTCCATCCTCTGCTAGAAATTCGCGTGCCAAGTGTGTACCGCAAGCAATGGAACCACGAGGAACAAGGTGGATCAGCCTGTCCATGCAGCATTTGCTCCGCTTGTTTGTCATGTTAGAATATCAATTAGGAGAAAATTAGGATGGCAGATGCTGGATTTCAGAGTCGAGAGTGTGGTGCTGGAAAAGCAAAGCAGGTCGGGCAGCATCCGAGGAGCTGGGGAATTGATGTTTCGGGCATAACCCTTTCATAAGGAAATAATATCAATTACCTCATTCTGTTCCTGCGTAAGTGATTCGAGACACTCCATGGCTCCTTCACCGTCCGATTGGACAGGGCCATGTTCCTGATCGGGTTACGCCCGGTTCCTGTTTTACAACTCGATGGGCCGACTAGTGTGACAATTCTGTAGCATTACGAAGTCATTTTTCTTAGTTTCTTCGAAGAGACAGATTGAACGATGGTTACCAAGTTGGTTAGTTAACATCACTTCATAAAACAGTTTGGGAAGCCTTGGGTTCATTTAAGTGCAACCTGAATGGATGTGGCTCGCCTTCAAAGATTCGGATTTCTGGGCTTTGGTTTATCAGTGACATTAGAAGCTATTGGCGTCTCAACAGATTGCGAGCTTCTGGCCGCCACTCGCTCTGTGTTTTTTTTAATTTTGATTATGTTTTTCTTCCTGGATTGGAGAACAGTATGTTCGAATCGATGTTTGAATTTTTATTTTTGACAAGCGGTGTGTTTATGTAATGTTTGTTTCTATGTTGGAACAGTGCGTTAGTAATATTACCTGGATCTATTGTCTTGTTATGTTGTCCAAGAGATTTAAGCTATGCTAAAAAAAAATCTTTATTTCGTTTTGTTTTATCTATTGTGTTTAAATACATTGCTTTGATTAACAGTGAGTAGTTTAACCAGTCACATTGCATCTGGAACAGATACTTTACACTGGCCTTTAAAATAAGAAATAATTAGAGTCTAGGGA
>NC_057717.1:83610960-83633022 GCF_004010195.1 Chiloscyllium plagiosum | reverse complement strand
TGTTTGTTGTTTTCCTTCTCTTTAGTGAAGTTTATGCCAGAATGGTATTATTGATGGTCTTGAAGGTCCTCTAATTTGTTTCGTTTCGTGATGATAAAGGTATCATCCACATAGCGGACCTAAAGTTCGAGTTGGATTGTTGGCACAGCAGTTTGTTCCAGTCTCTTCATACTGCTTCTGCCGAGAACCCTGATATCAGAGATCCCATTGTCTGTCGGTTTCGTTGTTGAAGGTGAATTGGGTGGTAATTCATAGGTCCACTGGCTTGATGATGTCCTTGTTGATACGTTTGGTGATCTTTGGCGAATGTGTCTTTGGTTCTTCTAATAGTTTAGTTAGTATTTCCTTGGCAAGGTTAATGTTGATAGACGTGAACAGGACTTTTATTTAAAAGGAGACCATTACTTCATCCTCTTCTATCTTTGTGCCTTTCATGCTCTTCAGAAATTCTTAGGCTGAGGGTATGGAGTGGCCTGAGTCTTCTGCTAAGTGTTTCAGTCTTTGGTGTAACTCCTTAGCCAACCTGTAAGTTGGCGGTTCAGGTCGCGGGGCTATAGTTCGGAGAGGACTACTGCTTTGTGAATTTTGGGTAATCCGTAGAAGCATGATGTGTTGGTTCCATCTGGTTTCATTTCTTGGAAGTCAGTCGTTCTTCATATCTCCAGATTTCTCAAGTCTTTTTTGAGTTGGGCTGTGATTCTTTTCTCTAGTTTTGGGGTCGGGTCTATCACTTGTTAATAATTGTTGGTATCTGCAAGTTTTGCGTTCACTTTCTCAATCACGTCTCTTTGATTTAAAATGACTGTCATTTATCCCTTCCCTGCAGATGGGATAACCATGGTTTTATCCTTTTTTGCAGAAAATGTGTTGCTGGAAAAGCGCAGCAGGTCAGGCAGCATCCAAGGAGCAGGGCAATCGAAACGTCGAATCTCCTGCTCCTTGGATGCTGCCTGACCTGCTGCGCTTTTCCAGCAACACATTTGCAGCTCTGATCTCCAGCATCTGCAGTTCTCACTTTCTCCTAGAAGATTTTATCGTTTTTTGTCTTTCTAGCGCTTTCTTTCCTTGTGTATTGAGTGTGTTTCCTTCCTATTTCGGCTTAACCTAAGTGCGACCGTCTGTCTGATGGTTTGCTGGGTTTCTTCTGAAGAGTTGATTGTCTTTAGTGTTGTTTTTAAAGTTGCTACGAAATCCACTTGTCCGTATCCTGGAAGTTGTAATGTAATCCTCTTACTAAGATGGCTTTTTCAGTGTCTGTTAAGGGTCGGTCCGATAAGTTTTTTATCTATACTTCTGCGTTGTGTGTTTTTAGTTTGTGTAAGTTTGTACAGTTTTATTTCTGATGGTCTAGTTTCTTTTTCATTTTCTGTGTTTGTCGTTTTTTAATTTCTATGACTTGTTGTACTGTGTCTGTCTATTCAGGGTCTGTTGCATTAGTGATTTAAGATTTCTGGTGCGAAATTTCCCGGTAGCAGTTTCAAAGTCTGTTATGGGTATCATTAATTATTTCTCGAAGCATTCTGCGGCCATTTTCTTTTGCTATTCTTTTGGCCAGTGGGATGTAAAATGGATGTTTATATTTAATACATTTGGGTAGTATCTGTGTCCTTCGTAATTCGCGCAGAACGGACAGCTGTTCGTGGTTGGCACTCTGTTGGATGGCATTGGTTTCCCTAACGCAACAGACCGTGAATGGACTGACATAGTACAACAAGCCATAGACATTAGCATTTCCATAATTCACCCAGGATTAAGTTATTTGAGTTATTGTCATGTGCATTTAAGTACAGGCGGGGTTAAAACGTATTCCTGTGCTGTTGAGGCAAATCATTGTACGCATGGACAGACAGATCATGGGGTGAAAATTGACTTGGACAGACTAAGGCACACAGATTACACTGCACAGGACTTGCAATAGACAATATCAATATGAACACGACCTATTTGAACTTCTAGTGTGCATTTATTAGTCTAATATGGCTTTCCTAATAGTTTATACGCCTTAATTATCTCTCCTCACATTACTGTACATTTGGCATATAACCCTGCACTGACTGTCATCTTGTATACAATCCCAAAGCAGCCAAAATAACTTCCATCTGAAACAGTTAATCATTCCCACTAGCTTCTGACCTGCATAGAGAACATCAGTCTGTCTTTTCTGAGATAGAAGATGCATCCATGGGACTTCACAGAACACATTTGTCTTCCATCCTCTGCTAGAAATTCGCGTGCCAAGTGTGTACCGCAAGCAATGGAACCACGAGGAACAATGTGGATCAGCCTGTCTATGCAGCATTTGCTCCGCTTGTTTGTCATGTTAGAATATCAATTAGGAGAAAATGAGGACGGCAGATGCTGGATTTCAGAGTCGAGAGTGTGGTGCTGGAAAAGCAAAGCAGGTCGGGCAGCATCCGAGGAGCTGGGGAATTGATGTTTCGGGCATAACCCTTTTCATAAGGAAACAATATCAATTACCTCATTCTGTTCCTGCGTACGTGATTCGAGAGACGCCATGGCTCCTTCACCGTACAATTGGACAGGCCATGTTCCTGATCGGGTTACGCCCGGTTCCTGTTTTACAACTCGATGGGCCGACTAGTGTGACAATTCTGTAGCATTACGAAGTTATTTTTCTTAGTTTCTTCGAAGAGACAGATTGAACGATGGTTACCAAGTTGGTTAGTTAACATCACTTCATAAAACAGTTTGGGAAGCCTTGGGTTCATTTAAGTGCAACCTGAATGGGTGTGGCTCGCCTTCAAAGATTCGGATTTCTGGGCTTTGGTTTATCAGTGACATTAGAAGCTATTGGCGTCTCAACAGATTGCGAGCTTCTGGCCGCCACTCTCTCTGTGTTTTTTTAAATTTTGATTATGTTTTTCTTCCTGGATTGGAGAACAGTATGTTCGAATCGATGTTTGAATTTTTCTTTTTGACAAGCGGTGTGTTTATGTAATGTTTGTTTCTATGTTGGAACAGTGCGTTAGTGATAGTTCCTGGATCTATTGTCTTGTTATGTTGTCCAATAGATTTAAGCTATGCTAAAAAAAAATCTTTATTTCGTTTTGTTTTATCTATTGTGTTTAAATACATTGCTTTGCTTAACAGTGAGTAGTTTAACCAGTCACATTGCATCTGGAACAGATACTTTACACTGGCCTTGAAAATAAGAAATACTTAGAGTCTAGGGAACAATATCAATTACCTCATTCTGTTCCTGCGTACGTGATTCGAGAGACTCCATGGCTCCTTCACCGTCCGATTGGTAAGGGCCATGTTCCTGATCGGGTTACGCCCGGTTCCTGTTTTACAACTCGATGGGCCGACTCGTGTGACAATTCTCGTGTTACCAAGTTGGTTAGTTAACATCACTTCATAAAACAGTTTGGGAAGCCTTGGGTTCATTTAAGTGCAACCTGAATGGTTGTGGGTAGCCTTCAAAGATTCGGATTTCTGGGCTTTGGTTTATCAGTGACATTAGAAGCTATTGGCGTCTCAACAGATTGCGAGCTTCAGGGAATGTCTCCTGGCCGCCACTCTCTCTGTTTTTTTTTTAATTTTGATTATGTTTTTATTCCTGGGTTGGAGAACAGTATGTTCGAATCGATGTTTGAATTTTTCTTTTTGACAAGCGGTGTGTTTATGTAATGTTTCTATGTTGGAACAGTGCGTTAGTAATAGTTCCTGGATCTATTGTCTTGTTTTGTTGTCCAATAGATTTAAGCTATGCTAAAAAAATCTTTATTTCGTTTTGTTTTATCTATTGTGTTTAAATAAATTGCTTTGCTTAACAGTGAGTAGTTTAACCAGTCACATTGCATCTGGAACAGATACTTTACACTGGCCTTGAAAATAAGAAATACTTAGAGTCTAGGGAACCGCCTTAAAGTATTTCTGAGGGGCCCTGTTGTGGTCCATAAACTAGACACCTTCGCTTCCTGTGTAATAGTATGGAGGGTCTGAATCGGCTATCCCTGTTCTTGCCCAATAGTTTCAATTGGCGGAATGGCTTCCTCATATTCCTGTGAAGTCAATGTGATGGAATTGAATAAAAATTCCGGTTTTAACTGTGGAAATATACATCGTCTAGCAGTATTTCGACATGAATGAAACTGCCACTTAAACAGCACAAGCCTGAATATTGCGCAAGTATTGCTGCACATGGACAAAGGCTGAGGAGCTGAGCGGGGACAAATTGTTCTGAACTTTGTGGAGTCTTCCGTGAGCATCCCCACTTTTGGTTTTATAGTGGGAAGCGTGAGGGCTGGTGGCGAATAGATGTTGATGAAGCAGCTAAAGATCTTTGTGCCAAAGAACCTACCCTGAATATCTCCCACAGAGATGGCGGACATACATGAACAACAAATATCTTCCTTTGTTCTATGATTGACTCCAACCAGTGGGATTACTCTGATTCCAAATAAATCCAGTTTTGCTACGTTCTTTGGTTTCAACAGGGAGATTGACTTTGAGCTGTCAGACAGTTAGCACTAAGACAATTTGAGACCGACAGCATACCAATAGGTCTTGGTAAAGGAGGAGGATTTGTTTTCTTCAAAGTGTATTGAATGTCAGATATTCTCTTTTCCAGAGGGTTCGGGGCACCAGCTGACTGAAAATATTTAAAAAGGAGGGAGACGGACGTTGAGATGTCAGAGAGTTAGCACTAAGGAGAATTGGGTAATAAAGACAATTTCAGACCGACAGCATGATCTTATTGAAGGACAAGGCACGCTTGGGGGGCAGGGGACTGAACGACCAGCTCCTGTTTCTGATTTTATCACGTTATGTTATTGGATACTTGATGGGTTTTATTTTCCTGGAAGTTCTGTTATTGAATACGGCATTCAGGGAGAACAGATGATTTTGTGAAGCATGTCAGGCTGAGGTATGGGAGCTGTCTTCACAGTGAATCCGGGTCGACAACATTACCAACAAATGAAGCACAAGTTACAAAGAGTGGAACCTCCACAATGAGAGATCAGAGACCTCCTTCATACACAGCGTTGAATATCCAAATACATTTCCAAACTACCCCAAACCGAGTGCGACAGTCTTGAAAGTCTGAATGGCCTCCTCTGATTTAGTGTATCACGTTCTAGCAGTAAGTAGCCTACAACTGCTCCTGTCTAGCAGGTTTGAGGGGCTGAATGAAACATAAAAATATGGGACTGAGGAGCAGGAGTTTAAGCCTTCTTCATCAGCCGCTATGCTCGTGTCTGATCAGGTTGTGGCCTAAGCCCCACTTTCCTGTCTGTTTACAATTACCCGTGACTCTCTCTCTGTAAAATATTTAACTAACTCAGCTTCGAATAAATGTGAACATAGAGACCCCACAAACTTCCGATGAAGACAATTCTCCCACGAAGTTGCTTTCAGAATTTCTCTGCATCCCTCTCATAGAATCAAAATCAAAGAGCATGGAAACAAAGCCATTCGTCCACTCTGACTAGATAACCAAATCATATCTAGTCCCATTTGCTAGCATTTGGTCAAATTCCCCCCTCTTCAGACACTTTTCAAATGTGAATTGCACCCGTTTTCACCACTTCCTCTGTCAGCACGACCTATACACACATCACTCTCAGCGTGAAATATTTTGGTGTCAGGGAATCCAGAACTAGAGGCCAAAGGTTTAGGGTGAAAAGGGGAAGATATAAAAGAGAGTTATGGGGCAACTTTTATCATGCAGAGGATGGTATGTGTATGGAATTAGCTGCCAGAGGAAGTGGTGGAGGCTGGCACAATTGCAACATTTAAAAGGTATTTAGATGGGCAAATCAATAGGAAGGGTTTGGACAGATATGGTCCGGATCCTAGCAGGTTGGTATAGATTCAGTTGGGATAATTGGTCGGTATGGACGGGCTGGGCCGAAGTATTTTTTTCCATGCTGTACACCTCTATGACTCAATGACTCTATGCCACTTATAAATTATTCCCCTCTCCCCTTCAAACTCCGCCATCTTGCTTTGGCATCCCCTGTCCTGAGAAACAGTCCGCGGCAACTCAGAAGGTCCATGCCTCTGATGATTGTAGAAACCTGTATCATGTCACCCCTCAGCCTCTGCCATTCGACGGGGAAAGACCTCAGACTATTCATCCTCATTCTGAATCTCAAACGCTCCAGTCCTGGAACCTCACGTGTAAATCTTTCCTGCAGCCAACCGAATTGTACGCACTGTTCGTAAAGTGGCGTCACCAACATTCTGTACAGATTCAACATAACACTCCAACTCCTGTACTCAATGCATTGACCGATGAAGACAAATTCGCCAAAAGCTTTCAGCACTGCACTGTCTACTTAAGACTCCATTTCTAACTAAATATGCACCTGCAGCCCTAGGTTTCTTTGTTCTTCAACACCCCACACGCTTTACCCTGAAGTGTTTATTTCCTGCCCTGACTTGCCTTTCCAAAATGTAAAACCTTATATTTATCTAAATTAATTTTCATCTGTCAGTCCTTGCCCTAATATCTCATCTAATTGTAGTCTGGTTGCATTATGGGATAATCCACTGCACCAACTTTATTCTGTCGTGTCTAAATATACTAACTCTGTCTCTGATATTCACTTCCAAATACCCTATATGAATGATGGAATGCTGTGAACTGATTATTGATTCTTGCTGGTCAGAAGGCTCCAGTCTTAAAAATAACATCTTTCTTCAAGCCAATTGTTAATCAAGTTATCTAGCTTCCTCTGTATGCCATGCGACTTAATCTTATTAATCTGATTACCAACCAGAACTTTATTAACACCTTGCTGAAGTTCATATCGGTAATGTCTGCCAAACTGTCATCATCAACCTTTATTATCACCTTTACAAACTCAATCAAAATAATGAGGCATTATTTCTACGGCACGAGGCCATGTTGACTATCCATAATCAGCCCTTGCCTTCCCAAATTAATGGAAATCGTATCCCTCAGAATCCCCTCCAACAAATTACTCATCACTGACGTCAGGCTGACCTTCCTGTGTTTCTCCAGCTTTCTGTGCCCCTTTTACCTTTTCTAGTCCTACTCTTCCACTGCTCACAATAAATTTTGATTATAACAAGTTAGTGAAATGGATGATGATATACATCTCAGACTGGGTCAGTGTCAGTTTTAGGAACAACTCGGTCTGGTTTCTTTCTCAGCCAAAATAGCATGTTCTTTTGATCCAAAATAACGTGACTCAAACTATGATAGAAAGATTAATGACAAACTGTTGAGATTTTGCAAATATATCTTTTTCTCAATCAAATTTTTCTCAATCAATAAACACACACGCACGAGTGTGTGTACACACACACGCGCGTGCGCACACACACACAGTGACAAACTGAAGACCAAAATCTCTGTAATTTTACCTTGGAAGAATTTGTCCAACCATTGCTTTCGAGTCATGATAAAATGGAAAAAAAAATAGATTGTCCAAAATGCTATTCTGCTCCTTAAAGCATTCGGCTTTTCCAAGCTGCTAGCAATGGGATTTCTTCATGGGACAATTGTATTTATCTGAAATCCCTTTGCTTGTGGCAGTCAGGTGATTCCAACGAATTCTGGTTAGGAATCCTCCCCGAGTAGTAAAGTTGACTGACAGGCTTTTTTATTTAGCTCGCACACATTGCTGTGATGAGGAACACGGGAGGAGGGAGAATACAACAGGCCGTTCCTTCGCAGACAGATTTTACTGTCTTCCTCTCTGAATTGAATCACACAATAACGTCATCCTATCCCAAGTTGGACAAGGTTTCCTTGTACATTTTCTGAACTATGTCTCCATCACATACCCTGCTACATATAAGTGCATCGTTGCTGTTGTGATACGCACAGTTATTCTCTAAGCAGAAAATGGACACACTTGATTTGAAGATGTGTGTATATGTGCCTGCGTAATTTAATAATAAAATGCATACTGTATTCAAAATATATGTGTTAAAACGAATACATCTTATTTTATAACGAACACCTACATTTCTGGAAAAGCGTAGCAGGTCTGTCAGCATCCATATCCTGCAACACACACACACACACACACACACACACACACACACACACACACAGACACACACACACACACAGACACACAGACTCACGCACACAGAGACACACACACAGACACACACACAGACACACACAGACACGCACACACACAGACACACACACACACGCACACAGACAGACAGACACACACACACACACACACTCACACAGACACACACACACAGACACACACACACCGCTACGTGAACAAGTTGTCCCGAAGGACTCTTCAAATTCTTTCCCTTTTCACTGTAATACTTTGCGCTCTGCTTTTGGACACTTCGCCCCTGAGGATATATTAGAAAAACCCTTGATTTCTTACCCTAGCCATGGGCTATATTATAGCATAAACCTCTACTGCTGCGAAATGTGATCCCAGTCAACACGACTGGCAATGCGTTCAGTCAACCTTGGGCTTCAATTCTGAAATTCAATACGGATTTTTTTTTCCTTCTTCATTAAGTCACATTTCTAAAATCGCTTAATCAGTTTGTTTAAAAATATTACGGAGCAACTGTTTGGGAGTTGAAACTAACACTTTGTGTCCGGACGTAGGGACATTACAACCACTCACCAATAACGCCGAAAGCTGTAACGTTATTCTGTTGCGTGTTTGTTCTGGCATGCTGTGACACATCTCTACAACAGTCTGGGCTTGATTGCAGATTTTGGTAACACTTTAAGTGTCAGCTTTCAGCTTGGTCTAGATTAATTAAACTCTGGTTACCATTAATGAAATACACGATTTTTATATTCTTAAACAAACGCAAAGCATGTGCCTCAACTATAGGACGTTCAGAGCATGCGCTGTGCCATCGAGATAAACTATGAATATCGTTCATTGTTATTACTTGTAGTCTCCAATATTAGGGTAAGAAATGCGGCAGGAACACTCTGCATTATCTCAATTAGATATTACTTCTGAACACCAGAAATGAAGGAAGAACATGATTTCTGTCCCCAAAACATCGATCACTATTTCAACCTCGAGCGCGTGACTGCCCTCAACATAAAACAATTAAATGATACCCGGCAGGTGATTGCTTTCCAGTGTCTCCTCACCCTACTCCCCCAACCCTCCTCCACTGCCTGGGTTTGAAATTCACATCTTACTCAACCCATTAAATGATAGAAAGCAGCTATTACTTCTGTGTCTGTCCGCCTGGTACTATCATTCACTGAGCTGAGGTGTGGCAGATGGAGTTTCATTTCGTTAAATGCAAGGTATTTATCGAACCACTCATCACTTCTGTAAAACAAACAAGGGGAGGATATATACACCTAATGTCATGATATTGGTAGTGTGGTAGAGCAGAGAGACCTCGGGGATCAGGTGCAAATATTTGAAGTGTTTGCCACATGTGGACAGGGTTTTTAAGAAGGCGTTTGGCTTGCTTGCCGACATTGTTCAGACTTTTGAGTACCGGGATTGGGACGTCATGTTCAGGATGTACAAGATAATCGTGAGGCCTGTGCTGGATTATTGTCTGAAGTCTGGTCGCCCTGTTATATTGAGAATTTTATTAACCTGGGAAGGGATCAGAACAGACTTACTAGGATTTTGCCAGGAATGCAGCATTTGAGAAGGTAGGACAGGCTACGTAGACTGGGACTTATTCCACCGCAGCTTCTGAGGTTGAGAGGCGAGTTAACAGACGTGTATAAAACGATGATGGATATGCATAACGTTAAATGGCAGTGGTCGTTTCCCTCTGGTGGGGGCTTTTAAAACGAAAGATTTAGTTTTCAGGTGAGAGTAGAAAGTTTTAGAAAGGCAATGGTGTCATAGAACTGTACGGCATAGAAACAGATACCTCATCCAACCCGCCCATGCTAACCAGATATTCGAAATGAATGTAGACCTATTTGCCGACACGTGGTCCATATCCCTCTGAAATCTTCCTATTCAAAAACGCATCCAAATGGTTTTTAAATGTTGCAATTGTATTAGACTCCAGTACTTGAATTGGTAGATTTGACACATTCTACGTGAAAATGTTGCCCCTTAGATCCCCTTTAAATCTTTCCCCCTCATCTTAAAACAATACCCTCCAGATTTGTACTGCGCAAACAAAGGGAAAAGATCTTGGCTATCCACTCCACTTATGCCTGTCATGATTTTATAAAACTCTATAAGGTCACCCTCAACATCCGATGCTCCAGGGACAACAGGCCCAGCCTTTTCAGCCTCTTCCTATACCTCAAACTCTCCAATCCTGGCAACATCCTCGTAAGTATTTTCTGAACTCTTTAGAATTCTACAGCATCCTTCTTATATCAGGGAGACCAGAACTGCATACAGTATTCTAAAAGTGGCCTAACCAATGTATTACGCTGCGGCAATACGACTTCTCAACTATTATATCCAATGTCTGACCTATAAAGTCAAGCATATCAAATACTTTCTTCACAGTCCTAACTACCTGTGACACCACTTTCAATGAGCAGTGAACATGCGTTCCAAGGTCTGTGTTCAGCAACATCCCCAAGATCCTACTCATAACTGTCAAAGTTCTGCTGTTTTGATGTTTCCAAAATGCAGCATCTCATACTTATCTAAATGAAATCCCATTTGTCAATCTCTAGCCTGTTGGTCTATCTGATCAAGATCTCGTTGTACTCTGAGGTAATTTTCTTCACTGTCCACTGAACCTCTAATTTTGGTGTGATCTATAATCGTATTAACGACAACTCTCGTGTTTAATCCCAATCATGCATCGTTTCACTATATCTGCATCTCTGTGCAACTGGAACTCTTGTTTTGGGGGTGAATCATTGAAATGCGTGTCAAAGCCTCCCTCCCTCTCCCTCTCTCTGTCCCCATTTTATTTAACGTGACAGGCGCTTTGGCCCAACAAGTCCACACCCACCCTACAATGAGTGACACACACAGTCCCAGTTCCCTCTGAATAATGCTCCTAATAACAGCATGGCCAATTCACCTGACCTGCACGTCTTTGGAATGTGGGAGGAAACCGGAACAGCCGGAAGAAACGCACGCAGACACGGGGAGAACGTGCTAACTCCACGCAGAAGTCGCCTGTGCCTGGAATGGAACTGGGACCCTCGTGCTATGAGGCAGCATTGCTAAGCACTGAGTCACCATGTTGCATCACTTTCGCTACCACAGAAACTGCTAGACCTGCCCTAGACAGTTACACACAGATACTCACACTTGAATACAGAGATAAAGAGACACTCACTATTACACTGATATTAATACAGACATGTAAAGTCTGTCAGTATTTCTCTTGTTCCATGGTGCGATTGTCAATATTTCACTCGTTCTGTCTGGTTATATGTGTGAGTATTTCCGTCTGTCATTGGGGAGTGTATCAGTATCGCACTGATACACAATAAGTCTGTTAGTATTTCTGTTTGGAGTGTGACTGTAGTACTATTTCAATGTTTGCACATACAAAACCTGGAAGAATGGTAAATTGTAAATTGCAAAGTTACGAACTTTGGAAGAAGGAAGCAGACAGAGGTGGACTCAATGAATTTCAGCATACGAGGAAAAACAGAGGGTGCTTCTCCACTCATCATTGAATGTGACTGCACAGGGTAGTGGGCTAGTTAAGAAGGCATTATGGACAGTTTACATTGCTTTTATTCATCGCGACATAGATTACAAGCTTTATACAGTACTTTGTTTCGGCCATAGATGGAATACTGTGTACAGTTCTGGGAGCGACATTACAGGACGGATGGGATTGCACTGGAGGGGGTGCATTGGAAATTCACCAGGATGTTCCCTGAGATGGAACATATCATCTATGGAGAGAGGATGGATAAACTCGGGTTATTTCCTTTAGTGCAGAGAAGGCTGATGGTAACGTTATTCAGAAGAATAAGATTATGAGGGACATGTATAGGATTGATAGAAATTCCTTTTAGTCTGGGGCTAATAACAAGAGAGCACAGTTTTAAAGTAATGTTTTGAGGTTTAGAGAGGATTTGAGGTTTTTTTTTCACCAGAGGGTTTTGTTGTCTGGAATGCAAATGCTGAGAAGGCAGGTGTACCGGGTAACCTCCCAACCATTAACAAGTACTTGGACGAGCTGTTGAATTGTCATAATATACACAGGTACAATTCTTGTTTAGGTAAGTTGTACTAAGGTAGACAGTGCTGGCGGTACTTGCGGTACAGAGTCTGTCTTTCTGTGATCGTATAGTTGTCGAAGGACGATCATTGCGAATCTTAAGACAGGGCGGCACGGTGGCACAGTGGTTAGCACTGCTGCCTCACAGCGCCAGAGACCCGGGTTCAATTCCCGACTCAGGCGACTGACTGTGTGGAGTTTGTACATTCTCCCCGTGTCTGCGTGGGTTTCCTCCGGGTGCTCCGGTTTCCTCCCACAGTCCAAAGATGTGCGGGTCAGGTGAATTGGCCATGCTAAAAGTGCCCGTAGTGTTAGGTTAAAGGGGTAAATGTAGGGGTATGGGTGGGTTGCGCTTCGGCGGGTCGGTGTGGACTTGTTGGGCCGAAGGGCCTGTTTCCACACTGTAAGTAATCTAATCTAATCTAATCTGAATTGTTGGTTTTCTGGAGTGTACTTTAACACGTGTAATAAGAGTGATCTGTCGATGGGAAAGATAAGAGAAAACAAGAGAAATTTCCTCACAATCTGAAACCACAGACGAGAGAATGGAGAACAGAGAAATGGCAGCACTATGGAGCAAATACATCAGCTCTGCCTTCATAGAGGAAAACAAACCGCAAAAATATTTCCAGTAACACTAGCAAATCCAAAGCTGGGGAGATAATAGGAATAGAATGAAGTTTGTAAATACACGATTTGTGAGAAACAATTGATACTTCAAGTAATGGATATTGACAAAGTCAACGTAGATTTATGACATGGGAATCATTCTTGAGAAACAGACTGTCCGATACATAATAGTGAATCAATAGATGCAGTGCATTTGGGTTTTCAGAAAGACATTTTATAAAGTCTTAAGCATAGTCTGCAAAATCAAACGTTGTGGGAATGAACATGATTTAGAATGACAGAACTGACAGGAAATAGTGTGTTGGATTAAAATGGCCTTTGTTTGGAGTGGACGTATTGTGGGATATCACAGGACTCAGTCCTTGGGCCCAGGCTATTTTCAATGCATCCCAAACACTTGGTTTCGGGAAACAAATGCAATATTCCCAATTCTGCTCATGGCACTGAACGATGTCTGAATGTGAGTGGGTGAGGAAAATGTAAAAACGTTTCAAGGTGTTTGAGACAAGTGTAGTGAATATGTAAATATGTGGCAGATGAAGAACATTGTGGGTAGATGTGACGTTGTGTACTTTGGTGGGGGGAAACCGGCAGACTACCATTTGAAAAAGGATTGGTTGAATCATGTTGAATTACAAAGGGTATTATGTTCCCTTTCTTGTTTCCATCAGCACAGTCCTCCGAGGTCCATTCAGGGCTGTGAGTCCTGAAACCAGAAGTCAATACTGGGAATAGCATTGACACGCCTACCAATGTACATAGAACCACCAAGTGGTTGGCTGTAGCATTGAAAAGACTCCGTATATCCCTGTACGTCAGTCACTGAAACAATATAGCAGGAGCAGAGAGCAGTTAGGAAGATAAATGGTGTGTTGACTTTCATTTCAAAAGGTTTGAGTAAGTAGTAAGGGGGAGACACTGCAACTATACATGTCCTTGTTGAGACCACCTTCCCCTGCAACCGCAAAAAGAGCAAAACTTCCGCCCACACCTCCCCCCTCACGTTCCTCCAAAGCCCTAATGGATCATTCCATATCCGTCAGAAATTCACCTGTGCCTCCACACACATCATTTACTGTATCCGCTGCACACGATGTGGTCTCCTTGACATTGAGGAACAGGCCACCTACTTGCAGAACGTTTTAGGGAAAACCTCTGGGACACCCGCACCAACCAACCCAACCGCCCCGTGGCTGAACAATTTAACTCCCCCCCCCACTTCCCCAAAGGTCATGCAGATCCTTGGCCTCCTCCATCGCCAGACCCTGGCCACACGACGCTTAGAGGAAGAGCGCCTCACCTTCCGCCTATGAACCCTCCAACAACACGGGAGGAATGTAGATTTCTCCAGCTTCCTTATTTCCCCTCCCGCCACCTTACTCAGTCCAAACTCCCTGATTCAGCACCGCCCTCTTGACCTGCAATCTCCTTCGCTACCTTTCTGCCACCACCTCCTCTCCGACATATCACCCTCACCCTCACCTCCTTCCACCTATCGTGTTCCCAGCGCACCTCCCCCAAATTCCCCCACCTCCCCCGCACCTTTTAGCTCAGGCCTTCCTGAACAAGGGCTTATGCCTGAAACGTCGATTCTCTTGCTCCTCGGATGCTGCCTGGCCTGTTGCACTTTTCCAGCACCACACATTTCAACTCTGGTCTCCAGAATCTGCAGTCCTCAGTTTCTCCTTATTATGACCCCATCTGGAACATTATGCAGTGTTGTGTGCAATTGTTGTTCGCCGTAACTAATCAAGAACAAACCTGAAATTGATCAAGTGCAGCGAAGGATTACCATACTGATTGTTGGGATAACAGGCTTATTGCGGGAGCAGAGTTTGGGTCGATTAGGCCTGAATTTCAGGGTTTAGGAACACGAGTGGCGATCTCAGAGATATATATATAAAACTATGACTGGGTAAGACAGATTGGAAGCATGGGTAATAATTTACTTGGCTGAAATGTCTAAAACAGGAGTCCGCAGTCTTAGATACAGGAAGGCCAATTTGCATTGAGATTAGAATAAATGTTGGCACTCAGAGACTGGTGAAACTGGGGAATTCTCTTCCAGATATGGCTGTGGAAACCAAGGTACTGAATATAAAGAAGGTTTTCTAGACACTGAAGGGAGAGGGAGCAGGAGCATGGTATGGAGACAAAATATCAGCTATCGTTTTTTGGAATTTGGTGCAAAACTCAGTGGACGAAATGATTAATGCAGTTCTTATGTTACGTTTTACGATGGTTAATTCTATTAAAATACATGTGCATTGTGTAGATAAAGTGCACTGAAGAGATATTCGCACATGAACTACAATGGGAAATGCTAAATGTGTTGAATGCCCTACTTCTTTCTCGATGTTTCTATGCAGTCTGTCGGAAAGTTCTGTGAATGTTGCTCCAAGCTCTCAGATATTAAGAGGGAGGTCTCTGCAGTGTCGACGGGACTGTGTTTCCCGTTCCGTTTTCTGATAACGAGGCTGGTGCCTGGCGTTCTGCCCAGGTTTATCCTTCAAGACCTCGGAGCACTTGATACAATTGAATGTCTTGCCTGGCTGTTAGCGAGACTCTTGAAGAGTTTAACATATGTCTGTGTGTCTGGAGTCAGGCTTAGGCCAGACCAGGAAAGCACGAGAGATTTCCTTCCTGAAACTACATTGTTGAACCAAATTGGTGTTTTCAGTCGACATTGGCTTCAAGGTCACTATTACTGACACCAGATTCCGGATTTCGCTATTTTATTAATTGTTTTTAACTTCCAAATGCTGCCAGAACATCAGCCTCGTCTAGCTTAGTAATCCAGTGACATTTCCACAATAGCACCATCTCCACATGAGGACCTATCGAGAATCAAACTGAGAAGGTTATTTCTGTACTGTTTGTCAGAACTATAAGTAAGAATTTCCAATAATTTGACCGTCGTGATCGGACTGACGGGGTGGTAATGGATTAGACTGTAATCATTCACCTCTTCGGGGACGGGACATAGTTGAGTAATTTGTTGCATTTCAAGGCAGATGTCAGAGTTGGAGCTGGAATGAGCTTCACCAGCGACGCAGCTTGTTTTGCAGCGCAAGTCTTCATTCATATTACAGTAATGGTGTCAGGGTCAAATGCATTTATCGTATCACCTGTGTTTTCCTGTTTCTTCATGTCCCTGTCAGTGAATCGAATCGATTAATGACTGGAATCTGTGATTCCGTAGGCATCATGATGAAGGTGAGGTGGACCATGCACTCAACAGTTCTGACTGAGGATGATGCTGAGACTACATCTTAGCTTTAACTCAGATGTGCAGGGCTGTTCTATTATTTCGGTTGGGGTTATTTGTGTAGCAATCTTCTGCAGTAATCTGCTTATTTGTCCATCATCGTTTATGACTGGATGTTGCGGAAATGGCCAGCTTCCATCTGATCTGTTTGTCTTGAAATAATTTACCCCTCTCTATCAGATGTTAGTCCTGCTGTTTAGAATGTAAGCAGCCAAGTGCAGTAGCTTTTCCGGGTTGTCATCAGGTTTCAGTACACATGTTTATGACCCTGGCATGTTCACCCACACTCATCACTGAACCATAGATCAGTTTGACGGTAATGGTTGACTGAGGGATTTACAGATACAACTCTGCTTCTGCTGCTTCAATGGTTTACATTACTGCATCAATGGCAGGAATTATATTTTTAAAGTAAGAGACATTCAATATTTGAAGAGAATTTTTGACCGAGAAATTAATTGAGGAGAACAGAGAATTGGTGTTAAACGAGGAGATATAGAGTCATAGAGAATGATACACATACAATATGCAAACAGACGGCCCAACCTGTCCATGCCCAACACGTTTCCTACACTGAACTGCGACTGCTATATACCCCTCTAAAGGTTTCTTATTCATGTTCCCATCCAATTGTCATTTAAATGTTGTAATTGTATTCCCCTGCATCGCTTTCTTAAACAGCTCATTCCATATACATAGAACAGTCTGTGCGAAAGATTTAACGCTTAGATCCCTTTACTATCTCTTCCCGTTCATCTGAAAGTTGTGCCCTTTTGATTTTGGACACCCCTGCCACGGGGAAAAGACCTTGACTATTCACCCTATTCATAACCTTAATTATTTTAGGAACCTTTATTCGGTCATCCTCAGCCTCTTACGCAAAAAAATGAAGAAATTCTCAGCCTGTCCAGGTGAACCTTATATCTCAAAATCTCAAGTCTCTGTCATATCATTTGAAACATTATTGCACGCTTTCCAGTTTATAACATCTTTCGTATTGTAAGGCGATAAGCATTATACTCAGTACTCCAAATGCGGCCTTAAATTTCTCTTATACAGCCACACCATGCTGTCCCAACCCCTTTGCCCAATGCACTGACTGATGAAGGTAAGTGTGCTTAATGTCTTCGACACCACCCTGTCCATCTTTAACTCCACTTTCAAGGAACTGTGTACATTCAACGCTGAGTCTCTCTGAATAACACCACTCCCCAAAGCCCTACCATTAACTGCATAAATCCTGCCCTGGTTTGCCGAACAAAATGCAACACCTCACATTCCTCTGCATGGAGCCAATCCACAGCACACTGGCCCAGTTCATCATCAACTCAGTTTCCTTTTAAATGATCTTTTTCACTGTCGATTATACCAGAAATTTTGTCGTAGTTTACAAATTTTCTATCCATGATTCGTATATTTCCAAACAACTCATTTATAAAACTAACAAGGATCAGTGGACCCAGCACTGCTCTGTGTGACACGTCTCTGGGCACAATAAATCTCTCCAACTGTCTCTAACTGGCAAGTTTGCATCTAATTGATTGGCACTCCCTGATCCCGTATGATCAAACCGTATTAACCAGGCTACCATGTGAAATTCTGTTGGTCCTCACTAATGTCCACGTAGACAACACATACTGTTTTAACTGCATCTACCTTCTTGTTCATCTCTTAAAAAATCACGCGGGTTTATAGGACACAATTTCCCATACACAAAGTCATGTTAACTATCCAAGATCAGTATTTGCCTTTTTGAATGCATGTAAATCGTGTCTCTCAGAATCCCCTTGAAACACTTCCCCATCCCTGACGTCAAACTCACGTTCTGCAGTACCTAGGATTTTCTTTGCAGCATTCTTTTATCAACTGTCTTCCAGTCCTCTAGCGCTTCCTTCGTGGCTGTCAATTTAATAAAATAAGAAAGAACAGCAAATGTTGCAAACCAGTTACAAAAACAGAGGTTGCTAGAAATGCTCAGCCGATCTTACAGCATCTGTGCAGTGAAGGCAGACTTAATATTTTGGATCCTGTGATACTTTCTCAGAACTCAGAGGAATGGCGCTATCTCAGCTAGAGGTCCTGCAAATGTGTGCCCTAGCTTCCTGCAATGGTCTGGGATTATTTGAACAGGTCCTGTATATTTAGGCAAATGTGAGGACTGCAGATGCTGGAAACCAGAGTCTCGGATAGAGTGGATCTGGAAAAGCACAGTAGCTCAGGCTGCATCCGAGGAGCTGGAAAACCTGATGGATTCCTGATGAAGGGCTTTTGCCCGAAACGTCGATTTTCCTGCTTCTCGGATGCTACCTGACCTGCTGTGCTTTTCCAGAACCACTCTTATCTAGGTTCAGTGTACTTATCTACCATTATCCTCTTCTGTATTGTAGCCTCGAGTTACCTTGCTTGCAATACTTTCTCCACAGTAAATACTGACGAGATATATTCATGTGGGATCTCACCCATTGAGCAGGAATAGTTTGAAAATCAAAGGAGCGGGTGAGGTCGAGTCCTTTTGAGGGCTGTGCACCCAGTATTGTCAGGCACTTATGGACTATCTTGTTGAACTGTTAACTGTGCTTCTGTGTTTTTCCACTTTCCTAGGAAGGGCGGTAATGTTTTACTTTTTAATTTTGCTGCATTATTTTTCTGTTTTGTACCAAGATTCTGTACCTTGCGGGGAGGATAACGTTGTATCTAAGACTGTGTCACACGTGGAGACTTTTAAACTTTTCACTGAGTGCATGTGGCAATTAAACTAAGAAACCTATTTCGTCTCCTGTGTGTCCACACGTAGATGGCACTCTGACTTTTAAATGGGTTTGTTCTGTCTCTAGTCTCTCTTTTGCCCTTAATATACATGCACGATTAGCTGTTTAAATTCTCCTTAACGGTATCAGCCAAAGCTATCTCATGCCAAATTGTTGCACTCCTGATGTCCCTCAGAAATGTACTCCTACAAGCCGTATATTGAAGTGATTCCCTTGATCCACGCTGCCTCTCCCTGACAAATATCTCTTTTTAAAAGACCAGACCCTTAATATCATCTGTTCTAGCCTGTTCCCCACTCATGTATCCTTTGCCCTACACTCTACCAGAAACATGCTGTGCCTGAACTCTCGGTATCTCGCTTCTGAAAGACTTCCACTTACCAGAAGTTGCTTCAGCCGTGAACAGTTTCTCCCAAATCATCTTTTGAAAGTTACTGCCGAATACCATCACAGATGATAATGCCCCAGTTTAGAATGTTAAATTGTGTACATGGCCTAAACTGTTCCAGAAGCGTTTTTCAAACTAATAGAATTACGGTAATTAGTCCCAACTAGTCCCAACGTGCTCTTATCTGACAGCTCCGTCACGTCTCCTGTCTTATTTCCCAAGATGAAATAAAGGTGAGTCCAGGATCAGATCAGCCATGATATTATTGAATGCCAAGGCCTGCTTGTATGTTGCCAGAGGTGCCTGTGATATGTGCACTGTTTTAATGTTTGGATTATTTGTGTATTATTACGTTACTGTTTTCTCTTTGATATGAGAAGATGGCATTTGAGGTTCGCCCTCTTTTCCCTGTGAACTGGTTGTATGGTGAAGTTGGTGTCTGGTTTTGCTCTTTCTTGTTAACTGTTCGTGTGTAATGTATACTGGTAATTAATACACACACACACTCACACACGCACATACAGACACACACACACCATACTTTATATATGCACACCTGCGTGTTTATGGTTGTTTTCCTGTGTCTGCGTCTGTACTTTACTGTATTAATGTGTGTATCTCTGCATCTGCATCTTTGTGAGTTTGGGTTTCTGTTGTTTTGGGAGTGAATCCATTGAAATAGGGATCCAAAGGTCCCTCCCACTCCGTCCTTCTCCTTTACTTTCGATATCTGTATCTCCATCTTGTGTTGAGAGCGATGTAATACCGTCCCCTGTTGGTCACCTTACGCCACTCAACAAGCATCACCTTTGTTTGGAAAAGGTATCAAAGACAGCGACTCTCACGTCTGAGTTGAATTGTCTTCATTATCACGTGCATTCTAATGAATGCAATGAAAAGTTTACAAAGTAATTACTTATGACACGTCTTAGGTACAAGAAAGCTGGGTATAGGTTCAGAAGTATTAGTTGAAAAATTGAAAGAATAACAAATGAATGTCCAGCAGAAGAATAAAAAGGAAAAAAAATCGATTTCGAATTACAGTCCCAGACAGCCCAGTCTGTGGCAGCACCGAGGCTCCAAAAATATATGAGGCCCAGCCTCTAAATTGCACTGGGCCCAGGATCCAGACCAGAACGGGCCAGTCTGCAGGCTGCAGCAGACACAGTCTCTGGACCGCAGCGAGTCCAGTCTCCAGAACATTCCTGGACCAGTCTCCAGACTGCACCAGGCCCTATCTTTAGGCTGCGTGGGGCTCAGTCTACAGACAGGACAGGGTTCAGTTTCCATGCCACACCGGCACAGTCGCTAGATAACACCGGGCCCAGTCTGCAGACTATGCTGACTGTCATCACCAGACTGTGCCGGGCCCAGTCTCCAAGCCACGCTCGTCCCAGTTTCCAGACCACACTGGGCCCAGTCTCCAGACAGCACCAGCCAGTCTCCAGACGACAGTGGGCCCAGTATCCAGACCGTATCTGGCCCAGTCTCCAGATCACATCACGCCCAGTCTCCATGCAGCGCTGCTCTTTAAATCTCGAGGCATCGCCTGTATGGAACTCTCCTGTTTTCATTTGGAAGTAATTTTAATAAATTCAATGCAAAGTTTGGCAAGTATGAAATCTCTCCAGAAAACAAAACAAAAGTAGAGAGTCAATGATCAGGCAGAGCAGAGGAGCTCCAGCTGGAACATTCCGACTCTGCCGCCATCTTTAAGACATTTCATGGCTGTTTTCTTCTTCAAAGAATTACTTTGGGGTCTCAGAACAGTTTTGTCCGATTCCTTGCAATGTTGTCCCAGAGATATTATCAGAAAGCGATGAGCATGCCCGTTGCTGGCCCGTATGCTCCCATTGGGTACGTTTTAGGTTTTTGCAATCCATGCTCAATATAATTTGAAAGCGTACATCAAAAAATGAAGTTAGGTAAAGTAATTATCATCGTCTCAAACTCTTCCAATTGCTTTATGCAGAATGACTTGGATATACCTGTCCTGTTTTGATCTGCATAGCTCTCCGTGATGGATAGATAATTAGTACGATTTATATATCAATTCATTGTTGTGGTCTGCATAGCTCCTCCTGCCGGATAGACATCTACTCCGGGTTTACAGATCAATACCCTGCTGTGTTCTACATAGCTCCCCGTACTGGACGGATGTCGAGTCTGGGTTTAAACATCAAATCACTGCTGTGAACTTCACCGTTTGCCACACGAGGCAGATTGCTGACTTCGACCGATCTGAGCTAAACTACACAGCTCTATTTTAAACAGATATATTTTCTGGGTGAATGGTTCTTTGCAGTGGATTATGAATGTGATGTAACTAACCATTTAAGCTGATCTGACAATGCATTTCTTTATGTTCTCATTCTTGTGATTGGATCCTCTGTTCTCACTCCATTAATGTTATGGTATGCCTATGCACAGTATATGACGATGGTGAACACACATTGTCCTAACAGCAGCTACAGTCTCTTCACTCAGAAGCAGTCAGGCATTCACATCAGGTCAGCTTGAACCCTCAAGTACACACTGTCTCACTGGGTCCTGTTATCTCTGCACATTTATTTGATATTCAGCCTTGTATTCTTTCTGGAAAACATCTCAGGTTCACGGTTACCCACATTATATTCCAGCTGCCAAATTACTGTCCAATGCTTGTCAAGTGAGAGATTCTCGACTTATTCTTGATAACTTAATTTCCAGCCAATCTTAGAATACATTTATTCCATATGTAGAAAATGGTTATTTGGTTCCAAACAGTTGAGGCCACAACACGAGTCACTGTGTCACTGCAGTCGTTAATTTGTGTTAAACTAATAAAGACTTTTCCATCCCGTTCGCGGCTCAGTAATGAGTCCTCCCTG
>NC_057717.1:83575909-83610460 GCF_004010195.1 Chiloscyllium plagiosum | reverse complement strand
TTTCTTCATGAGAAAATTTTATTTATCTGAAATCCCTTTGCTTGTAGCAGTCAGGCGATTCCAACGAATTCTCGTTAGGAATCCTCCCCGAGTAGTAAAGTTGACTGACAGGCTTTTTTTTTAGCTCGCACACATTGCTGTGATAAGGAACACGGTAGGAGAGAAAATACAAGAGGCCGTTCCTTCGCAGTCAGATTTTACTGTCTTCCTCTCTGAATTGAATCACACAATAATGTCATCCTACCCCAAGTTGGACGAGGTTTCCTTGTACATTGTCTGAACTGTCTCCATCACATACCCTGCTACATATAAGTGCGTCGTTGCTGCTGTGATACGCACAGTTATTCTCTAAGCAGAAAATAGACACACTTGATTTGAAGATGTGTGTATATGTGCCCACGTAATTTAATAATAAAATACATACTGTATTCAAAATATGTGTTAAAACGAATACATCTCATTTTATAACAAACACCTCCATTTCTGGAAAAGCGTAGCAGGTCTGTCAGCATCCATATCCCTTTTTAAAAGACGTAGCTGTCTCAGCCTGCAATACACAAACACACACACAGACTGCTGCGAAATGTGATCCCAGTCAACACGACTGGCAGTGCGTTCAGTCAACCTTGGGCTTCAATTCTGAAATTTAATACGGATTTTTTTTTCCTTCTTCATTAAGTCACATTTCTAAAATCGCTTAATCAGTTTGTTTAAAAATATTACGGAGCAACTCTTTGGGAGTTGAAAGTAACACTTTGTGTCCGATGTAGGGACATTACAACCACTCATCAATAACGCCTAAAGCTGTAACGTTATTCTGTAGCGTGTTTGTTCTGGCATGCTGTGACACATCTCTACAACAGTCTGGGCTTGATTGCAGACCGTCTGGTCTCGAGCTGGGGACACGATGACACAAATTCAGAGGCATGAGCGCTACCCACTACACAGGACCAAATGCATGCACCAATTTTGGTAACACTTTAAGTGTCAGCTTTCAGCTTGGTCTAGATTTATTAAACTCTGGTTAGCATTAATGAAATACACGATTTTTATATTCTTAAACAAACGCAAAGCATGTGCCTCAACTATAGGATGTTCAGAGCATGCGCTGTGCCATCGAGATAAACTATGAACATCGTTCATTGTTATTACTTGTAGTCTCCAATATTAGGGTAAGAAATGCTGCAGGAACACTCGGCATTATCTCAATTAGATATTACTACTGAACACCAGAAATGAAGGAAGAACATGATTTCTGTCCCCAAAACATCGAACACTATTCCAACCTCGAGCGCGTGACTGCCCTCAACATAAAACAATTAAATGATACCTGGCAGGTGGTTGCTTTCCAGTGTCTCCTCACCCCACTCCCCCAACCCTCCTCCACTGCCTGGGTTTGAAATTCACATCTTACTCAACCCATTAACTGATAGAAGGCAGCTATTACTTCTGTGTCTGTCCGCCTGGTACTATCACTCACCGGGCTGAGGCGTGGCAGATGGAGTTTCATTTCGATAAACGCAAGGTATTGCACTTCTGTAAAACAAACAAGGGGAGGATATATACACGTAATGTCAGGACATTGTTAGTGTGGCAGAGCAGAGAGACATCGGGGTTCAGGTGCAAATATTTGAAGTGTTTGCCACATGTGGACAGGGTTTTTAAGAAGGCGTTTGGCTTGCTTGCCTACATTGTTCAGACTTTTGAGTACCGGGATTGGGACGTCATGTTCAGGATGTACAAGATAATCGTAAGGCCTGTGCTGGATTACTGTCTGAAGTCTGGTCGCCCTGTTATATTGAGGATTTTATTAACCTGGGAAGAGGTCAGAACAGACTTACTAGGATATTGCCAGGAATGCAGCATTTGACAAAGTAGGACAGGCTACGTAGACTGGGACTTATTCCACCGCAGCTTCTGAGGTTGAGAGGCGAGTTAACAGAGGTAAATAAAACGATGATGGATATCGATAACGTTAAATGGCAGTGGTCGTTTCCCTCTGGTGGGGTTTTTAAAACGAAAGATTTAGTTTTCAGGTGAGAGTAGAAAGTTTTAGAAAGGCAATGGAGTCATAGAACTGTACGGCATAGAAACAGATACCTCATCCAACCCGCCCATGCGAACCAGATATTCGAAATGAATGTAGTCCTATTTGCCGACACGTGGTCCATATCCCTCTGAACTCTTCCTATTCAAAAACGCAACCAAATGGTTTTTAAATGTTGCAATTGTATCAGACTCCAGTAGTTGATTTGGCAGATTTGACACACGCACCACATTCTACGTAAAAATGTTGCCCATTAGATCCCCTTTAAATCTTTCCCCTTCATCTTAAAACAATGCCCTCCAGATTTGTACTGCGCAAACAGAGGGAAAAGATCTTGGCTATCCACTCCATTTATGCCTCTCATGATTTTATAAAACTCTATAAGTTGACCCTCAACCTCCGATGCTCCAGGGACAACAGGCCCAGCCTTTTCAGGCTCTTTCTAAACCTCAAACTCTCCAATCCTGGCAACATCCTCGTAAGTATTTTCTGAACTCTTTAGAATTCTACAGCATCCTTCTTATATCAGGGAGACCAGAACTGCATACAGTATTCTAAAAGTGGCCTAACCAATGTATTGTGCTGCGGCAATATGACTTCTCAACGATTATATCCAATACACTGACCTATAAAGCCAAGCATATTAAATACTTTCTTCACAGTCCTAACTACCTGTGACGCCACTTTCAATGAGCAGTGAACATGCGTTCCAAGGTCTGTGTTCAGCAACATCCCCAAGATCTTACTCATAACTGTCAAAGTTCTGCTGTTTTGATGTTTCCAAAATGCAGCATCTCATACTTACCTAAATGAAATCCCATTTGTCAATCTCCAGCCTGTTGGTCTATCTGATCAAGATCTCGTTGCACTCTGAGGTAATTTTCTTCACTGTCCACTGAACCTCTAATTTTGGTGTGATCTATAAACGTATTAACGACAACTCTCATGTCTCATCCCAATCATGCATCGTTTCCCTATATCTGCATCTCTGTGCAACTGGAACTCTTGTTTTGGGGGTGAATCATTGGAATGCGTGTCAAAGCCTTCCTCCCTCTCCCTGTCTCTGTCCCCGTTTTATTTAACGTGACAGTCGCTTTGGCCCTACAAGTCCACACCCACCCTACAATGAGTGACACACACAGTCCCATTTCCCTCTGAATAATGCTCCTAATACCAGCATGGCCAATTCACCTGACCTGCACGTCTTTGGAATGTGGGAGGAAACCGGAGCAGCCGGAAGAAACCCACCCAGACATGGGGAAAATGTACTAACTCCACGCAGACAGTCGCCTGTGCCTGGAATGGAAACTGGGACCCTCGTGCTGTGAGGCAGCAGTGCTAAGCACTGAGTCACCATGTTGCATCACTTTCGCCACCACAGAAACTGCTAGACCTGCCCTCGACAGTTACACACAGATACTCACACTTGAATGCAGCGATAAAGAGATACTCACTATTACACTGACATTAATACAGACATGTAAAGTCTGTCAGTATTTCTCTTGTTCCATGGTGCGTTTGTCAATATTTCACTCGTTTTGTCTGGTTATATGTGTGAGTATTTCCGTCTGTCATTGGGGAGTGTATCAGTATCGCACTGATACGCAATGAGTCTGTTAGTATTTCTGTTTGGAGTGTGACTTAGTACTATTTCAATGTTTGCACATACAAAACCTGGAAGAATGGTAAATTGTAAATTCCAAAGTTACGCACTTTGGAAGAAGGAAGCAGACAGAGGTGAACTCAATGAATTTCAGCGCACGAGGAAGAACAGATGGTGCTTCTCCACTCATCATTGAATGTGACTGGACAGGGTAATGGGCTAGTTAAGAAGGCATTATGGACAGTTTAAATTGCTTTTATTCATCGCGACATAGATTACAAGCTTAATACAGGACTTTGTTTCGGCCATAGATGGAATACTGTGTACAGTTCTGGGATCGACATTATAGGAAGGATGGGATTGCACTGGAAGGGGTGCATTGGAGATTCACCGGGATGTTCCCTGAGATGGAACTTATCATCTATGGAGAGAGGATGGATAAGCTCGGGTTATTTCCTTTAGTGCAGAGAAGGCTGATGGTAACGTTATTCAGAAGAATAAGATTATGAGGGACATGTACAGGATTGATAGAAATGTGTTGTTCCTTTTAGTTTGGGGCTAATAACAAGAGAGCACAGTTTTAAAGTAATGTTTTGAGGTTTAGAGAGGATTTCAGGATTTTATTTCACCAGAGGGTTTTGTTGTCTGGAATGCAAATGCTAAGGCAGATGTACCGGGTAACCTCACAACCATTAACAAGTACTTGGACGAGCTGCTGAATTGTCATAATATACACAGGTACAATTCTTGTTTAGGTAAGTTGTACTAAGGTAGACCGTGCTGGCGGTACTGGCGGTACAGAGTCTGTCTTTCTGTGATCGTATGGTTGTCGAAGGTCGATCATTGTGAATTTTAAGACAGGAATTGGCGGTTTTCTGAAGTGTACTTTAACACGTGTTATAAGAGTGATCTATCGATGGGAAAGATAAGAGAAAACAAGTGAACTTTCCTCACAATCTGAAACCACAGACGAGAGAACAGAAAAATGGCAGCACTATGGAGCAAATACTTCAGTTCTGCCTTCATAGAGGAAAACAAACCCCAAAAATATTTCCAGTAACACGAGGAAATCTAAAGCTGGGGAGATAATGGGAATACAATGAAGTTTGTAAATACACGTTTTGTGAGAAACAATTGATACTTCAAGTAATGGATATTGACAAAGTCAACGTAGATTTATGACATGGGAATCATCCTTGAGAAACAGACTGTCCGATACATAATAGTGAATCAATAGATGCAGTGCATTTGGGTTTTCATAAAAACATTTTATAAAGTCTTAAGCAGAGTCTGCAAAATTAAACGTTGTGGGAATGGACTAATATATGAACATGATTTAGAATGACAGAACTGACAGGAAACAGTGTGTTGGATTAAAATGGCCTTTGTTTGGAGTGGACGTATTTTGGGATATCACAGGACTCAGTCCTTGGGTCCAGGCTATTTTCAATACATCTCAAACACTTGGTTTCGGGAAACAAATGCAATATTCCCAATTCTGCTCATGGCACTGAATGATGTCGGAATGTGAGTGGGTGAGGAAAATGTAAAAACGTTTCAAGGTGTTTGAGACAAGTGTAGTGAATAGGCAAATATGTGGCAGATGAAGAATAATGTGGGTAGATGTGACGTTGTGTACTTTGGTGGGGGGAAAACCGGCAGACTACCATTTGAAAAAGGATTGGTTGAATCGTGTTGAATTACAAAGGGTATTATGTTCCCTTTCTTGTTTCCTTCTGCACAGTCCTCCGAGGTCCATTCAGGGCTGTGAGTCCTGAAACCAGAAGTCAATGGGCGGCACGGTGGCACAGTGGTTAGCACTGCTGCCTCACAGCGCCAGAGACCCGGGTTCAATTCCCGCCTCAGGCGACTGACTGTGTGGAGTTTGCACGCTCTCCCCGTGTCTGCGTGGGTTTCCTCCGGGTGCTCCGGTTTCCTCCCACATCACAAAGATGTGCAGGGTCAGGTGAATTGGCCATACTAAATTGCCCGTAGTGCTAGGCTAGGGGTATGGGTGGGTTTCGCTTCGGCGGGTCGGTGTGGACTTGTTGGGCCGAAGGGCCTGTTTCCACACTGTAATCTAATGTAATCAACACTAATCAATACTGGGAATAGCATTGGCATGCTTACCAATGTACATTGAACCACCAAGTGGTTGGCTGTAGCATTGAAAAGACTCCGGATATCCCTGTACATCAGTCAATGAAACAATATAGCAGGAGCAGAGAGCAGTTAGGAAGATAAATGGTGTGTTGACTTTCATTTCAAAAGGTTTGAGTAAGTAGTAAGGGGGAGACACTGCAACTATACATGTCCTTGTTGAGACCACCTTCCCCTGCAACCGCAAAAAGAGCAAAACTTCCGCCCACACCTCCCCCCTCACGTTCCTCCAAAGCCCTAATGGATCATTCCATATCCGTCAGAAATTCACCTGTGCCTCCACACACATCATTTACTGTATCCTATTTCCCCTTCCCCACCTTTCTCAGTCCAAACTCTCTGATTTAGCATCGCCCTCTTGACCTGCAATCTCCTTCGCTACCTTTCCGCCCCCACCCCCTCTCCGACATATCACCCTCACCTCCTTCCACCTATCGTGTTCCCAGCGCCCCTCCCCCAAATTCCCCCACCCGCCGCACCTTTTAGCTCAGCCCGCTTGGCAAGCCAGCCTCATTCCTGAAGAAGGGCTTATGCCTGAAACGTCGATTCTCTTGCTCCTCGGATGCTGCCTGGCCTGCTGAACTTTTCCAGCACCAAACGTTTCAACTCTGGTCTCCAGAATCTGCAGTCCTCACTTTCTCCTTATTGTGACCCCATCTGGAACATTGTGCAGTGTTGTGTGCAATTTCTGTTCTCCGTAACTAATTAAGAACAAACCAGAAATTGATCAAGTGCAGCGAAGGATGACCATACTGATTGCTGGGATAACAGACTTATTGCGGGAGCAGTGTTTGGGTCGATTGGGCCTGAATTTCAAGGTTTAGGAAAACGAGTGGCGATTTCAGAGAAACCATCGTGGCACAGTGGTTAGCACTGCTGCCTCACAGTGCCATAGACCCGGGTACAATTCCCGCTTCAGGCGACTGACTGTGTGGAGTTTGCACGTTCTCCCCGTGTCTGCGTGAGGTTCCTCCGGGTGCTCCAGTTTCCTCCCACAATCCAAAAAGATGTGCAGGTCAGGTGAATTGGCCATGCTAAATTGCCCGTAGTGTTAGGTAAGGGGTAAATGTTTTCCTGTTTCTTCATGTCACTGTCAGTGAATCGAATCGATTACCGACTGGAATCTGTGATTCCGTGGGCATCATGATGAAGGTGAGGTGGACCATGCACTCAACAGTTCTGACTGAGGATGGTGCTGAGACTACATCTTAGCTTTAACTCTGATGTGCAGGGCTGTTCTATTATTTCGGTTGGGGTTATTTGTGTAGCAATCTTCTGCAGTAATCTGCTTATTTGTCCATCATCATTTATGACTGGATGTTGCAGAAATGTCGAGCTTCCATCTGATCTGTTTGTCTTGAAATAATTTACCCCTCTCTATCAGATGTTAGTCCTGCTGTTTAGAATGTAAGCAGCCAAGTGCAGTAGCTTTTCCGGGTTGTCATCAGGTTTCAGTACACATGTTTCTGACCCTGGCATGTTCACCCACACTCATCACTGAACCATAGATCAGTTTGACGGTAATGGTTGACCGAGGGAATATCCATGCTAGGAGTTACAGATACAACTCTGCTTCTGCTGCTTCAATGGTTTACATTACTGCATCAATGGCAGGAATTATATTTTTAAAGTAAGAGACATTCAATATTTGAAGAGAATTTTTGACCGAGAAATTAATTGAGGAGAACAAAGAATTGGTGTTAAACGAGGAGATATAGAGTCATAGAGAATGATACACATACAATATGCAAACAGACGGCCCAACCTGTCCATGCCCAACACGTTTCCTACACTGAACTGCGACTGCTATATACCCCTCTAAAGGTTTCTTATTCATGTTCCCATCCAATTGTCATTTAAATGTTGTAATTGTATTCCCCTGCATCGCTTTCTTAAACAGCTCATTCCATATACATAGAACAGTCTGTGCGAAAGATTTAACGCTTAGATCCCTTTACTATCTCTTCCCGTTCATCTGAAAGTTGTGCCCTTTTGATTTTGGACACCCCTGCCACGGGGAAAAGACCTTGACTATTCACCCTATTCATGACCTTAATTATTTTAGGAACCTTTATTCGGTCATCCTCAGCCTCTTACGCAAAAAAATGAAGAAATTCTCAGCCTGTCCAGGTGAACCTTATATCTCAAAATCTCAAGTCTCTGTCATATCATTTGAAACATTATTGCACGCTTTCCAGTTTATAACATCTTTCGTATTGTAAAGCGATAAGCATTATACTCAGTACTCCAAATGCGGCCTTAAATTTCTCTTATACAGCCACACCATGCTGTCCCAACCCCTTTGCCCAATGCACTGACTGATGAAGGTAAGTGTGCTTAATGTCTTCGACACCACCCTGTCCATCTTTAACTCCACTTTCAAGGAACTGTGTACATTCAACGCTGAGTCTCTCTGAATAACACCACTCCCCAAAGCCCTACCATTAACTGCATAAATCCTGCCCTGGTTGGCGGACAAAATGCAACACCTCACATTCCTCTGCATGGAGCCAATCCACAGCACACTGGCCCAGTTCATCATCAACTCAGTTTCCTTTTAAATGATCTTTTTCACTGTCGATTATACCAGCAATTTTGTCGTAGTTTACAAATTTTCTATCCATGATTCGTATATTTCCAAACAACTCATTTATAAAACTAACAAGGATCAGTGGACCCAGCACTGCTCTGTGTGACACGTCTCTGGGCACAATAAATCTCTCCAACTGTCTCTAACTGGCAAGTTTGCATCTAATTGATTGGCACTCCCCGATCCCCTGTGATCAAACCGTATTAACCAGGCTACCATGTGAAATTCTGTTGGTCCTCACTAATGTCCACGTAGACAACACATACTGCTTTAACTGCATCTACCTTCTTGTTCATCTCTTAAAAAAATCACGCGAGTTTATAGGACACAATTTCCCATACACAAAGTCATGTTAACTATCCAAGATCAGTATTTGCCTTTTTGAATGCATGTAAATCGTGTCTCTCAGAATCCCCTTGAAACACTTCCCCACCCCTGACGTCAAACTCACGTTCTGCAGTACCTAGGATTTTCTTTGCAGCATTCTTTTATCAACTGTCTTCCAGTCCTCTAGCGCTTCCTTCGTGGCTGTCAATTAAATAAAATAAGAAAGAACAGCAAATGTTGCAAACCAGTTACAAAAACAGAGGTTTCTAGAAATGCTCAGCCGATCTTACAGCATCTGCGCAGTGAAGTCAGACTTAATATTTTGGATCCTGTGATACTTTCTCAGAACTCAGAGGAATGGCGCTATCTCAGCTAGAGGTCCTGCAAATGTGTTCCCTAGCTTCCTGCAATGGTCTGGGATTATTTGAACAGGTCCTGTATATTTAGGCAAATGTGAGGACTGCAGATGCTGGAAACCAGAGTCTCGGATAGAGTGGATCTGGAAAAGCACAGTAGCTCAGGCTGCATCCGAGGAGCTGGAAAACCTGATGGATTCCTGATGAAGGGCTTTTGCCCGAAACGTCGATTTTCCTGCTTCTCGGATGCTACCTGACCTGCTGTGCTTTTCCAGAACCACTCTTATCTAGGTTCAGTGTACTTATCTACCATTATCCTCTTCTGTATTGTAGCCTCGAGTTACCTTGCTTGCAATACTTTCTCCACAGTAAATACTGACGAGATATATTCATGTGGGATCTCACCCATTGAGCAGGAATAGTTTGAAAATCAAAGGAGCGGGTGAGGTCGAGTCCTTTTGAGGGCTGTGCACCCAGTATTGTCAGGCACTTATGGACTATCTTGTTGAACTGTTAACTGTGCTTCTGTGTTTTTCCACTTTCCTAGGAAGGGCGGTAATGTTTTACTTTTTAATTTTGCTGCATTATTTTTCTGTTTTGTACCAAGATTCTGTACCTTGCGGGGAGGATAACGTTGTATCTAAGACTGTGTCACACGTGGAGACTTTTAAACTTTTCACTGAGTGCATGTGGCAATTAAACTAAGAAACCTATTTCATCTCCTGTGTGTCCACATGTAGATGGCACTCTGATTTTTAAATGGGTTTTTTCTGTCTCTAGTCTCTCTTTTGCCCTTAATATACATGCACGATTAGCTGTTTCAATTCTCCTGAACTGTATCAACCAACCAAAAGCACAGCAGGTCAGGTAGCATCCGAGAAGCAGGAAAATCAACGTTTCGGGCAAAAGCCCTTCATCAGGAATCCATCAGGTTTTCCAGCTCCTCGGATGCAGCCTGACCTGCTGTGCTTTTCCAGAACCACTCTATCCGAGACTCATGCCAAATTGTTGCACTCCTGATGTCCCTCAGAAATGTACTCCTGCAAGCCGTATATTGAAATGATTCCCTTGATCCACGCTGCCTCTACCTGACAAATATATCTTTTTAAAAGACCAGACCCTTAATATCATCTGTTATAGCCTGTTCCCCACTCATGTAACCATTGCCCTACACTCAACCAGAAACATGCTGTGCCTGAACTCTCGTTATCTCGCTTCTGAAAGACTTCTACTTACCAGAAGTTGCTTCAGCCGTGAATAGTTTCTCCCAAATCATCTTTTGAAAGTTACTGCCGAATACCATCACAGATGATCTTGCCCCAGTTTAGAATGTTAAATTGTGTACATGGCCTAAACTGTTCCAGAAGCGTTTTTCAAACTAATAGAATTACTGTAATTAGTCCCAACGTGCTCTTATCTGACAGCTCCGTCAGGTCTCCTGTCCTATTTCCCAAGATGAAATAAAGGTGAGTCCAGGATCAGATCAGCCATGATCTTATTGAATGCCAAGGCATGCTTGTATGTTGCCAGAGGTGCCTGTGATATGTGCACTGTTTTAGTGTTTGGATTATTTGTGTATTATTACGTTACTGTTTTCTCTTTGATATGATAAGATGGCATTTGAGGTTCGCCCTCTTTTCCCTGTGAACTGGTTGTATGGTGAAGTTGGTGTCTGGTTTTGCTCTTTCTTGTTAACTGTTCGTGTGTAATGTATACTGGTAATTAATACACACGCACACTCACACACGCACATACAGACACACACAAAACATACTTTACATATGCAGACCTGCGTGTTTATGGTTGTGTTTTCCTGTGTCTTCGTCTGTACTTTAGTGTATTAATGTGTGTATCTCTGCATCTGCATCTTTGGGAGTTTGGGTTTCTGTTGTTTTGGGAGTGAATCCATTGAAATAGGGATCCAAAGGTCCCTCCCACTCTGTCCTTCTCCTTTACTTTCGATATCTGTACCTCCATCTTGTGTTGAGAGCGATGTAATACCGTCCCCTGTTGGTCACCTTACGCCACTCAACAAGCATCACCTTTGTTTGGAAAATGTATCAAAGACAGCGACTCTCACGTCTGAGTTGAATTGTCTTCATTGTCACGTGCATTCTAATGAATGCAATGAAAAGTTTACAATGTAATTACTTATGACACGTCTTAGGTACAAGAAAGCTGGGTATAGGTTCAGAGGTATTAGGTGAAAAATTAAAAGAATAATAAATGAAAGTCCAGCAGAAGACTAAAAAGGAAAGAAAAATCGATTTCGAATTACAGTCCCAGACAGCCCAGTCTGTGGCAGCACCGAGGCTCCAGAAATATATGAGGCCCAGCCTCTAAATTGCACTGGGCCCAGGATCCAGACCACAACGGGCCAGTCTGCAGGCTGCAGCAGACACAGTCTCTAGACCGCAGTGGGTCCAGTCTCCAGAACATTCCTGGACCAGTCTCCAGACTGCACCAGGCCCTATCTTGAGGCTGCGTTGGGCTCAGTCTCCAGACAGGACTGGGTTCAGTTTCCCTGCCACACCGGCACAGTCGCTAGATCACAACGGGCCAAGTCTCCAGAACGTGCTGACTGTCGTCACCAGACTGCGCCGGGCCCAGTCTCCGGGCCATTCTCGTCCCAGTCTCCAGACCACACTGGGCTCAGTCTCCAGACAGCACCAGGCCAGTCTCCAGACGACAGCGGGCCCAGTATCCAGACCGTATCGAGCCCAGTCTCCAGACCACATCACGCCCAGTCTCCATGCCACGCTGCTCTTTAAATCTCGAGGCATCGCCTCACCACGCTAGCCTCCTGTATGGAACTCTTCTTCTGTTTTCATTTCGAAGTAATTTTAATAAATTCAATTCAAAGTTTGGCAAGTATGAAATCTCTCCAGAAAACAAAACAAAAGTAGAGAGTCAATGATCAGGCAGAGCAGGGGAGCTCCAGCTGGAACATTCCGACTCTGCCGCCATCTTTAAGATATTTCATGGCTTTTGTCTTCTTTAAAGAATTACTTTGGGGTCTCAGAACAGTTTTGTCCAATTCCTTGCAATGTTGTCCCAGAGATATTATCAGAAAGAGTTGAGCATGCCCGTTGCTGGCCCGTATACTCCCATTGGGTACGTTTTAGGTTTTTGCAATCCATGCTCAATATAATTTGAAAACGTACACCAAAAAATGAAGTTATAATAATAATCGTCTCAAACTCTTCCAATTGCTTTATGCAGAATGACCTGGATATAACTGTCCTGCTGTGATCTGCATAGCTCTCTGTGATGGATAGATAATTTGTACCACTCTATATATCAATTCATTGTTGTGGTCTGCATAGCTCCTCCTGCTGGATAGACATCTACTACGGGTTAACAGATCAATACCCTGCTGTGTTCTACATAGCTCCCCGTACTGGACGGATGTTTAGTCTGGGTTTAAACATCAAATCACTGCTGTGGACTTCACCGTTTGCCACACGAGGCAGATTGCTGACTTAGACCGATCTGAGCTAAACTACACAGCTCTATTTTAAACAGATATGTTTTCTGGGTTAATTGTTCTTTGTGTTGGATTGCGAATGTGATGTAACTAACCATTTAAGCTGATCTGACAATGCCTTTCTTTTGTGTTCTCATTCTTGTGATTGGATCCTCTGTTTCTCACTCCATTAATGTTATGGTATGCCTATGCACAGTATATGACGATGGTGAACACACATTGTCCTAACAGCAGCCACAGTCTCTTCACTCAGAAGCAGTCAGGCATTCACATCAGGTCAGCTTGAACCCTCCAGTACACACTGTCTCACTGGTCCTGTTATCTCTGCACATTTATTTGATATTCAGTCTTGTATTCTTTCTGAAAAACGTCACAGGTTCACGGTTACCCACATTATATTCCAGCTGCCAAATTACTGTCCAATGCTTGTCAAGTGAGACATTCTCTACTTATTCTTGATAACTTAATTTCCAGCCAATCTTAGAATACATTTATTCCATATGTAGAAAATGGTTATTTGGTTCCAGACAGTTGAGGCCACAACACGAGTTACTGTGTCACTGCAGTCGTTAATTTGTGTTAAACTGATAAAGACTTTTTCATCCTTAATTGATGCCCGTTCGCGGCTCAGTAATGAGTCCTCCCTGCAGTTCCATTCCATTTCCTTTGTAACAATCATGAGAGATTAAATGAAATGTTCCAATTGCTGAGCAACAGAATCGATTGGCTGAATGGCCTCATTCTGTTCCTGTTTGAAACCCTTGTTGGTTTGAAACGCCTGCTTCAGGAAAGGTGCAGTTAGGAATGATGCTGAACATTTACGAACCATGCAGGAACAGCCCGCATCTGACTTTATGATGGGGGGTAGGGCATTGATTCTGCATCTGCTGATAGCCCTCTGTGACTCATGGATGCTTAATTTTCATTTGCTCCGTCCTTTAGAAGTATGTTTTACTTCGCAGGAGATAGTGTCACATAACGCAGCGGGTGATATCCTATCCTTCCGGCAGGACAGTGCGCTGGCTGCTCCTACAGATATTATTAGGGACAGATCCATTTGTCACAAGCCGGTTTGTAAGGATGTTTCCATCTTTTTGGTTCCCCCAGCACTTCCCACAGTCTGGCTGCTGTGTATTAGAGGCCTCGCGTTGCTGTCAGTGGTGGGTCTATGGAGACACTGTTGGTGATGAAAATTGAATTCCCAGTGTACGTTTGTGCCCTTGTCACCCGCAGTATGCGTCCAATTTGTTTTCAACATCGAAAGGAACTGAGTTACACTGAGTGGTGGTGTGGAGGGCAGTTCATGTCCACTCCCAGGCGATTTCCTTGACCGTCTCTGACCTGTTACCATGAGATTTCCTGGGTTCTGAAATCAATGTTGGGGAATTACAAGGCAACTCCTTTCCTGACTGTATATCATGGTACCCCTAACACTGGTGTGTGTCCTGACGGTAGGACAGTATATACCCATTGATGGTGCTGGGGATTCATGAAACATTATCTATCAAATTTGATTCTGTGAGGACGATGATGGCAATTGTTTCCTAACGGGTCAATACGAGGAATAAAGGAGACAATGCAGCAGGCAATAATGGGTGAACAGCCGAATTTAAGGCACTTTGTCTGAATTTGTGTTGGATTCTCAAAACATACTGAGGAAATCAATCCATACATTGAGGGGAAAGACATTAGAGAGACAAGACTACAGGTTAACCAATAATTGGAACATTTTACAGCTGGGAGTGTTCCACAGAACTGACAATACGGTGCGAGAAATGGAAGAATAAGGGATGGCATCTGCATTTTCATTAAAGTGGGACTTGGATCAAATATTTGAGCTATTATCTTTATCTTTTTTCATTTTGAGGCAAAGTGTCGGTTAAGTTGAGTTTGGGTCAAGATTCCCACAGTGAGGCTGAGTCTATCTCACCAAGCTCAATGGGCAGAAGGGCGTCTGTGATGTGGGTCTTTATGACTACATCACATTGTATAAGCCACATTCCCCGGAACATTCTGCACCGACATTTGCCGGAACATGCTGTACCTAACATTGCTCACAACATTCTGTACCCGACATTCCTTGGAAAATTCTACAAATGTCATTCTCTGGAAAATTTCATAAGCGTCATTTCCTGGAACGTTCTATAACCGGCATTTCCCAGAATATTCTATACCCGACATTCCCAGGAACATTCTATTCCTGACATTATTTTTGAACGGCCAGACGCCAGTGAAATGAACAAAGATAAAATCCTGAGGAAAGTGATTCCCCTCCTGGTGGAAGGATGCAATGTTTCGAGGTCCCCTCAGGTCGTTAAACAATGAAAACATTTGCTCTGCGTTTACATTTCTTCACGACAGAGTATTGACCACAATTTAGACAGGAAGACAGAAATTTCCAACTTCCCTTTGTCTTCACGGAACTGGGAGAGAATCCTTCAGGACAGCAATGTTTTCATTTTCCATATTAAGAAAAGGAAGGAAGTGACCTGTGTCTCCCTTCAAGTAATCGAGTGTGCGGGAATTTTCCAGAAACCATCAGTTCTTATGGATGTGTTTGGGATGGGAGGGTTCCTTACATTTTATGACATATTTTGCTCAGTAGTTCAGAGCTTCTAACTTGGTATATCTGCTTCAGTTTTTTTGATTACATCTCTGAATACCGTGGCCCATTTGAAAATCTCACTGGGTCCTCAATCAAATCGATTACTTTGTCTCCGGGCTGATGTATAATGCGTTTGTTTTCCTTCCTCACAGTTAACGTAGTGAGAATTTACGTCCTGTATAATAAAGATTGTGGATTGTCTCCATGTGTCAGACGTTACCTGGGGGCCATGGCAGTGGCGGATCTACTCGTCATTATTCTTGACCTGATGCTGAGACGCATACCCACTCTTTATACGGAACAGTTTTATTTCCTGTTCTCCATCCCCGTGTGTAATATCCACGCCGTCCTGCTTTATGCAACCACTGACTGTTCTGTTTGGTTTACCGTCACTTTCACCTTTGATCGATTTGTGGCCATTTGTTGCCAGAAGCTGAAAAGTAAATATTGCAGTGAGAATACAGCGGCTGTGGTTCTGGGAACAGTGACTGTGCTAAGCAGTTTAAAAAACATTTTCTGGTATTTTATGCTCCCAGCTCGCTATGGACTGGGGGACGCCCCCTGGTTTTGTGATGTAACATACGCTGTTGTAACTTCCCCTATCTGGGTCACAATCGAGTTCCTCCATTACATTCTAACCCCGGCTCTCCCATTTCCCCTGATTCTGTTGCTCAATGTTTTCACGGTCAGATACATTTTAGTGACCAGCAGAGCCCGCAGAAGACTCTTGACTCACACCAATGGGGCCAGACAGTCTGACACAGAAATGAAAAACCGAAAAAAGTCCATTATTTTATTGTTTGTGATCTCGGCCAATTTCATCCTGTTATGGTCAATGATAATGGTGTTTTCCATATGGCTGCGGATGTATTATATTGGATATCAGTTTGTGACCATAGATTACTTTGTGCAGGAATTGGGCTTCATGTTGCAGCTCCTCAGTTGCTGCACAAACACCGTGATTTATGCCGTAACCCAGACTAAGTTCAGACATCAGCTAAAAGATGTGCTGAAATATCCCTTTATCTACATTCATCAATTAATCAAATTCACTCATTAATCAATCAACTCGGGATTTCCTCATTTCAGTTCAGTGCTCAGTGATGAAGCCGCCTGTCGCTTGGGCAAAAGCCTGAGGGCACGGCTCGTTTGTCCAACCTTATCCAACGAGGGTTTGCAGGGACACCATTCAATGCAGCACGGAACTCAGGGGCCAGAGAGATAACGCACCATCACACTGACTGTATCTATCAATTCAATTTATAAACAATAAAAAAAGTTCATTAAAATGTGTCGAGCCGTAGAGTGAGCAATATTGTTGTTTTTCTTTGTGCTGAAGAGTCTGAGCTGGAGAGAGAAAGATTCTTGGGGGAGTAACAATGGCAGTGGGCGTCTGCGATGGTAGGCTGCGCACATGGAGTAAACATGATGGTGAGAGTGTGCAGGTGAGCGAGTGCGTGGGAGTCAGGATGATGGGAACAGAGTGAGCGTGAGGGGGAAGGATGACGGAATGTGTGTGTGGAGTAGAGGGTGACAGGAGCAGAGTGTTTGTGAGGCGGTCAGAGGAATGGGAATGGAGTGAGATTGCGAGAGGTTCAGGGTGACTGAGTGAGTGTGAGGGGGTCAGGGTGACATGTACGGAGTCAGTGTGAGGGGTTCAGGGTGACGTTATGGAGTTACTGTGAGGGGAGTCAGGGTGTCGGGAACCGAGAGAGTATGAAGGGCTCAGGGAGACGGAGTGAGCGTGAGCGATACAGAGTGACGTGATTGGTGTGGGTGTGACGGGGACATCGTGATGGAGTGAGTGGTAAGGGATCAGGGTGGCTATAATGGCATACGAGGGTGACAGGATGACGGGAACCGAGTGAGTGTAAGGGGTGAGGGTGATGGAGTGAGTATGAGGGGTGCAAGTTTTTGGGAACAGAGAGAGTGTGAGGGGATCAGAGGGACGGGAAATGAGTGAGTGCAAGGGGGACCAGGTGACAGAGTGAGTGTGAGAGATACAGGCTAACGAGAATGGAGTGAGTGTGATTGGGTCAGGATGACAGCGTGAGTGTGAGGGGATCAGGGTGACAGGAACGCAGTGATTGTAACGTGGTTAGGTTGACCGTGATGGAGGAATGTGAGAGGGGAATGCTAGTGTGTTTGGGTGTCAGCATCAGAGTGAGTTTGGGGGTTCAGGGAGACGGGCTGAGGGTGAGGGTCTCAGAGTAATGGCGATGGAGTGAGTGTAAGGTAGTCAGGTTGACAGTGGTGGAGTGAGATTCAGGGGGTCAAGTTGACGGTGTGTGAGTGAGTGTGAGGGTGTCTTCGTGATTTTGATGGAGTGAGTGTGAGAGTGCCATGGTGACAGAAATGGAGTGAGTGTGAAGGGGCCAGGGTTAGGTAGTCGAGTAAGGTTGACAGTGTCTGAGTGATAGAGTGAGAGTGACAGGTTCAGGGTGACGGGAACGGAATCAGTGTGAGTGGGCCAGTATGGCGGTGACAGAGAAGTGTGAGAGGGAAGTGTGACGGTGATATAGCTAATGCGAGGGAGTCGGGTGACGGGGATGGAGTGACTTGAGGGGGTCATGGTGGCGGGAATGGAGTTTGTTTGAGGTGGAATGTGTAACTGGAACGGAGTGAGTGTGAGTACTATCATACATAGATAGTATGATGGCGTGAGGGTGACTGTGACAGACTGAGAGTGAGGGGGCAGGGTGACCAGAATGGAATGAGTGTGAGGGGTTTACAGTTATGGAGTGAGTGTGTGGGGGTCAGGGTGATGGTGGCGGAGTCAATCTGAGGGGATCCAGGTGACCGGAAGGAGTGAGTGCAAAGCAGTGAGGGTGACGAAGTTAGTGTGAGTGGATCAGGGTGACCTGAACGGAGAGAGTGTGAAGGGGTTAGGATTACGGAATGAGTGTGAGGGAGTCAGGGTGACGGAAACGGAGTGCGTTTGAGGTGGGCAGGGTGACGTTAATGGACGAGTTTGAGATGGAAGTATGATGGTGATAAAGTGAGTGTGACGGTGTCAGGGTGACAGGGATGGAGTGAGTGTGAGTCTCTCAGGGTGACGGAGTGAGTGTGAGGTGTGCAGGGTGATGGGAACAGAGTGCGTATGAGAGGTCAGGGTGACGAGGAGGAGTGAGTGCGAGAGGGTGAGGGTGATGATATTAGTGTGGGGGTGAGGGTGACTGTGGCGGAGTGAGTATGAGGGGGTCAGGTTGACGGTAAACGAGTGTGTGTGTGGGGGTGTCGGTGTGACAGAGTGACCGTGAGGGATCCAGGGTGACGGGAATGGTGTGGTGACGTGAATGGAATGAGTGTCACAGGGTCAGGGTGACCGACATGGAAGAATGTGAGACAGAAGTGTGATGTTAGCAGAGCAAATGCGAGTGGGTCAAAGTGACGGGAATGGAGTGAGTGTGAAGGTTCAGGGAGATGGGGTGTGGGTGAGGGGGCAGAGTGACGGTGATGGAGTGAGTGTGACGTTGTCAGGCTGATAGTGGTGGAGTGAGAGTGAGGGGGCCAAGGTGACAGTGTCTGAATGAGTGGTAGAGCGTCAACGTCACATTTACGGAGCGAGGATGAGGGGGTCATGTTGACAGGAATGGATCGATTGTGAGCTGGTCAGGGTGACGGGAATACAGTGAGTGATAGAAGGTCATGGTGACGGGAAAAGTGTAAGAGTGACGGTGAAGGAATGAGTGTGAGGGGTTCAGTGTAACTATGATGGAGTTTTAGAGTGATGACAATGAACCAAATGTGAGAGCGTCAAGTTGACGGTGATGTAGTGAGAGTGACGGGGTCAGGGTTATGATCACGATTTGAGTGTGAACGGTCAGGATGATGATAATTGAGTGAGTATGAGGGATGTGGTTTACAATGACTTTCGAGATTGAAAGGGGATCACGCTAACAGTGATGGAGTGAGGATGAGTGGCTCCGGGTCATGGTAATAGAGTGAGTGTGGGGGTGAGAGGTTGACAGCGAGTGCATGAGGGGGTCAGAATGTCAGTGAAGAAGTGAATGTGAGGGAGTCAGGATGGCAGTGTGTGAGTGTGAGGGGGCAACGTCACAACGATGGAGTGAGTTTGAGAGTGTTAGGATGACAGTGATGGAGTGAGTGTGAGGGGCTCAGGATGGCAGTGCTGGAGTGAATGTGAGGTTGTCAATATGACAGTGAATGAGTGAGTATGAGGTGGACAACGTGACTGTGACAGAATGAATGTGAGCGGTCAGTATGATGGTAACCGAATGAAGGCGTGGGGATTACCTTGAGGGTGATGAAGTGAGTGTTAGTGGGTCACGGTGTCGTTAACGGGGTGAATTAGATGGGATCAGTGTGAGAGTGACAGGGTGAATGTGGGAGGATGAGGGTGACAGTGATGGAGTGCGTGTGAGGTGGTCAGGGTGTCGGTGATCAAGTGAGTGTGAGAGGGTCAGGGTGACACGCTGAGAGTGAGGGGTGTGATGAGTTTGTGTACAGTAACAGAGTGAGTGCGAAGCTGCTCAGGGGAGAGTAATAGTGTGAGTGTGAGGGGGTAAGGATGCCAGTAATGGAGTGTGTGTACTGGGGTCAGGATGACAATGGTGGAGTGAGTGAGTGCTAGTCATGGTGACGGTGAAGGAGTGTGTGTGAGGGGGTCAGATTACAGTGATGGACTGAGTGTGAGAGGATGACGGTGACATTGATGGGGTGAGTGTGAGGGCTTCCCCGTGAAAGTAATGGAGTGAGTAAGAGTATGTCAGAGTGTCACAAACAGGGTGAGTGTGAGGGGGTCAGGATGATGGTAATCCGGCGAGTGTTGGGGTCAGGATGTGAGTGCAGGAGTAAGTGTGTGTGGGTCATCGTGCCGGTAATGGAGTGAGTATGAAGTGGACAGGGTGACGGTAAAAGGATAACAGGGAGAGGGACAGGCTGACCGTAATCGAGTGAGAGCTAGGGGGTTACGATGACAGTGGGGAAGTGAGTGTGAGGACGTCATGGTAACGGTCATGGAGTAAGTGTTAGGGGGCCATGATAATACTGACGAGCTGAGTGTGAGGGGGTCAGTATGATGGGGCTGGAGTGAGAGTAAGAGTGAGATGCTCAGGGGGAGAGTGCCGCAGTGTTACTGAGGATGTCAGCTTGAAGGGTGACAGTGTGGGTGTCCGAGATATGCTAACAGATTCGGGGGAACATATGACGTTGACTATAATAGAGTGACTGTGAGGGTGTCGGGGCTGCAGTGACAGACTGAATAAGTGGGTGTCAGGGGAGTAGTGACAGTGCGAGTGTGTGGGTTAATGATGATGGTGACCAAGTGAGTGCATGGCGGCCAGGGTGCAGGAAACAGAGTGGGTTTGGGGAGGTCAGGGTAACAGGGAAGGAGTGAGAGTAAAGGGGCTAGATTGATAGTGATGGAATGACTGCGAGGGTGTCAGGCTGACAGTGACGGACTCAGTGTGAGGGCGTGAGCGTGGCGGTGACAGAGTGAGTGTGAGGGTGTCAGAGTGACAGGAATTGAGTTAGTGTGAGGGGATCAGGATTAGGGTGATGCAGTGCGTTTGAAGGGTTCATGTTGATGGTGAGTGATGGTTGTTGTGGTTCTGTTCGCCGAGCTGGAAGTTTTTGTTGCAAACGTTTCGTCCCCTGGCTAGGCGACATCATCAGTGCTTGGGAGCCTCCTGCGAACAGAACCACAACAACGAGCACCCGAGTTACAAATCTTCGCACAAACTTTGAACAGGTGAGTGATGGTGACACAGACTGAGTGTAAGGGGGTCAGTGTGAAAGTAATGGAGGGACTGTAAGAGGGTCACAGTGATGGAGTGAGTGTGAAAGGTCAGATAACGGAGAAAGTATGAGGACATCATGGTGACTCTGATGCAGTCAGTGTGAACGGGTTACTGTGACAGTGACAGAATAAGGGTGAGGGGCTCAGAGTGATGATAATGTAGAGAGTGTGGTATGGTCAGGGTGACAGCGTCAGAGTGAGCAGTGGCTTTCAGGTTGACAGGACAGAGTGAGTGTGAGGAGATCAGTGTGATGTTGTTAATGTGACAGTGACTATGTAAGTGTGAGGCGGTTAGATTGATGATACCGGAGTGTGTGTGAGAGTGTCAGGGTGACAGTGACGGGGAGATTGTGAGTGTGTCAAAGTGATGATGAACTGAGAGTGAGGGTGTCAGGCTGACGATGGCAGGGTGTTTGTGACGGGAATCAGGTCGGCGGAGTGAGTGTGTGGGCGTCAGGGTAACAGTCACGGACTGAGTGTGCTGGGGTCAGGAGTGACGGTGACAGAGTGGGTGTGAAGTGATCAGTGTGATGGTGATGGAGGGACAGTGTGGGTGTCAGGATGATGGTGAAGGAACGAGTATGAGAGATCACTTTGACAGTGACAGAGTGAAAGTGAGCAGGTCAGGGTGACAGTGGGCGAGTGAGTGTGGTTGGTCAGTTTGACAATAACGGAGAAAGTCTGATGGATTGCGGATGAGGGTGTCATGGTAATGGTGACGATGAGGGAGTCAGTGGGACGGCATGCTGTTCCAGCAATAAAGTTTCAACTTTGATCTCCAGCATCTGCAGACCTCACTTTCTCCCGAGTGAGTGTGGTTGGTCAGTTTGACAATAACGGAGAAAGTCTGATGGATTGCGGATGAGGGTGTCATGGTAATGGTGACGATGAGGGAGTCAGTGGGGCGGTAGCGGGTTCATGATCACAGAGTGTTTAAAAGGTTGGTCAAGGTAGTGGAGTGAGTGTGAAAGCGGCAGGGTGACAATGATGGTGTGTGTGTGTGGGTCAGGGTGAAGGTGACGGAGTGAGTGTGAGGGGGCCCTGCTGGTGGTGACGGAATGAGTCTGAGTGGATAAACGTGACGGTGATGATGTGAGGTTGAGGGGGTCAGTGTGACGGTGATGCAGGGAGCGTTAAAGGGTCAGGGTGACGGTGACAGAGTGAGTGTGGCGAGGTCAGGGTGACAGTGAAGGAAAGAGTGTGAGGGGAAAACGTTGACAGTGAGATGGTCAGGGTGAAAGTGGGCCAGTGAGTGAGATTGGTCAGTTTGATGATAACAAAGTGAGCATGAGGTGGTCAGGGTATCGGTGAACGAGTGAGTGCGAGGGTGTCAGGGTGACAGTGACGGAGTGAATGTGAAGGTATCATGGTGACGGTGACCGAGTGAGTGGAGGGTGTCAGGTTGACGAGAACAGAGAGAGTGTGATGTGGTCAAGTGACAGTGAAGGAATCAGTGACAGGGTGTCAACGTGATAGTGAAGGAGTGAGTGTGAGGGTGCCATGGTCACAATGACAGAGCGTTTGTGAGGGGTGTCATGTTGGTGGAGTGAGTGTGATGGGGTCAGGGGGACAGTAAAGGAGTGACGGTGAGGGGGTAAGGTGACGGTGATGGAGTGAGTGTGAGGGAGTCATTGCACTGGTGATGAAGTGATTTGAGGCGGTCAGGATGATGGTGATGGGGTGGGTTTGAGGAGGTTAGAATTACGGTGACCGAGTGAGTGAGAGGGGTTTAGGATGACGGAGTGAGTGTGAGTGGGTCAGAGGGCAGTGAAGGAGTGAGTATGAGGGTGTCATGGTGATGGAGACGGAGTGAGTGGAATGGTATCCGGTTGACGATGTCAGAGTGTTTGTGAGGCGGGTCAAGGTTGTAGAGTGAGTATGAGGGCGTCAGGGTGACAGTGATGCAGTGTGTGTGAGATGGTCAGGGTGACGGTACGGAGTGAGCCCAAGGGGTTCGTGGTGATGGGAACGGACTGATTGTGAGGGGATGAACGTGACGGAGATGATGTGAGTGTGGGGGTGTCAGTATGACGGTGATACAGTGAACCTGAAGGGAGAGTGATGGTGAAGGAAAGAATGTGAGGGGATCGTGTTCAAAGTGAGATGTTCAGGGTGACAGTGGGCGAGTGAGTGAGATTGATCAGTTTGACGTTAACAGAGTGAGCGTGAGGGATCAGGGTGTCGGTGAAAGAGTAAGTGTGAGGGTATCAGGGTGACAGTGATGGAGAGAATGTGAGGGTGTCATGGCCACGGTGACAGATGGTGTATGTCAGTGTGACAAGGATAGAGTGAGTGTGAGGGGTTCAGGGTGACAATAGGACAGTGAGTAAGCCGCGGTCAGGTTGGCGACAAGAGAGAAATTGTGAGGTGGCCAGGGTGACAGTGAAGGAGTCAGTGTCAGGGTGTCATCGCGTTGGTGATGGAGTGAGTGTGAGGGTGCCATAGTGACGATGACAGAGTCTTTGTTCGGAGGGTCATGATGGTAGAGTGAGTGTGGCGATGTCAGTAGGCCAATGATGGAGTGAGAGTGAGGGTGTCAGCGCGATGGAGTGAGTCTGAGGCAATTAGAGTGACAGTGATGGAGTGAGTGTGAGGGGGCCAGGGTGACGATGATGGAGTGAGTTTGAAGGGGTCATAGTGCCCGTGATAGAGGGAGTGTGAGGTGGTCAGGGTGTTGGTGAGTTTGAGGTGATCAGGATGACAGTCATGGAATGAACGAGAGGTGTTTAGGATGACAGAGTGAGTGTGAGTGGGTCAGGAGGCAGTGAGGGAATGAGTGTGAAGTAGTCAGGGTGACAGCGATGGAGTGAGTTTGAGGCCGCCAGTGTGATGGTGACGGAGTGAATTTGAGTCTGTCAGAGTTACAGTGATGGTGTGAGTGTGAGGGGATTCGGGAGCCGGTGATGGTATGATAGTGATGAGGTTATGATTATTGTGACAGAGTGAGTCAGAATGGATTAGGCTGACAGACTGAGAGTGAGGGGGTCAATGTGATGGTGAAGGAGTGACTGTGAGGGAATCAGGGTGACAGTGACGGCCTGAGTGTGAGGCTGTCAGCGTGATGGTGACAGAGTGATAGTGAGGGGCACAGGGTGACTGTAATGAAGTGATTGTTAGGGGATGACGTGACGGTGAAGGAGTGAGTGTGTGGGGTTCAGTGAGATGGTGATGGAGTGGCTATGAGGGATTCAGGGTGACAGAGATGAAGTGAGTGTGAGGGTCCAGCGTGACGGTGAAAGAGTGAGTGTGAGGGGGTCAGGGTGACGGTAAGAAAGTGAGTATGAGGGGATCAGCTTGACGGTGATGCAGAGAGTATGAAGGGGTCAGAATGACAGTGCCAGACTGAGTGAGACGCCTTCAGGGTAACGGAGTGAGTGTGAGGTTGTCAGGTGACAGGAAGGGAGTGAGTGTGAGGGGGTCAGGGTAATGGTGACGGAGTAACTGTGAGTGGGTTGACAGGTGGTCAGGATGACGGTGATATAGTGATTGTGAGGGTGTGAGTATAATGGTGACGGTAATGGAGTGAACGTGAAGGAGTCAGGCTAATGTCCTGATGAAGGGCTTTTGCCCGAATCGTCGACTTTCCTGCTCCTTGGATGCTGCCTGACCGGCTGCGATTTTCCAGCGTCACTTGAATCTAGAGTTTGATTTCCAACATCTGCAATCCTCATTTTTGCCCAATAATGATGGAATGAGTGTGAGAGATTTGGGTGACGTTGATGCAGTGAGTGTGAAGGAGTCAGGGTGACGGTCACGGAATGAGTGTGCATGGGCCAGGGTGTCCCTGACGGGTTGAGTGTGAGGGGATCAGGGTGGCGGTGATGCAGTGAGCGTAAACGAGCAAATGGGATAGTGGCGGAGTGAGTGTGAGGAGGTCAGCGTGATGCTGACAGAGTGAGTGTGAGCAGATCAGATTGGCAGTGATGGAATGAGTGTGAGGAGGTCAGTGTGACAGCGGGGAGTAAGTGTTAGGTTTCATCTTGACGATAACAGAGTGAGTGTGAGGGGGTCAGGGTGACAGTGACGGACTGAATATGAGGGAGTCAGGGTGACAGTGATGCAGTGAGTGTGAAGGCGTCATGATGTTGATAATGGTTTTAGGTCATCACAAGATTGGCGAAGGGTGTGATACTACGGGTTGTTCCTGACGGCGGGAAGGAATTTCGTATCCCACTAAACAACGCTCGCCCGCCTCAAGCTGGGCAGCTCCCAGCCAATAAGGTGCTGTCCCGCCACAACCTGTTATGCTCATTGTGTGCATGTGGATTAGGAATTATTCGAAAAGCAGACTGCAATCACCACGCCACGCAACAAAATAACATAACAAAAGAGACCATCTCTAAAACTGAAACTTCCGGACAATGATGACCGGCCTCTCAGAAATCCTACAGGACATCATCAACTCTAGGAAATCAACTGTCATAAATAATGAGCTCAGGAGGCTCAAGATGAACATAGCTGCCCTCCAGGATACACGGCAGGCTCATTGAAAGTGATGGACTACATGTTTTACTGGCTGGGGAAGGGGTCTCATAAGACCAGAGAGGACGGAGTCGGCTTCACTGTAAAAAGCAGCCTGATGAACACAGTAGAACCAGGCAGCAATGGCTCAGACTGACTCATCATTCTTCGCCTCAATACCACGGCAGGTCGAATCACTCTCGTCAGCATGTATGTCCTCCACAACAGACACAAAGGACGGGTTAGACGACAATCTTGCCCCTTCATTAGCAGCATTGCTAGGAAGGAGGAACTTGTTCTTCTGGGCGACTTCAATGCCAGAGTGGGTGAAGTTCATGACTCGTGGCCCTCCGGCCTTGAGCATTTTGTTGTGGGTAAAATAAATGAGAATGCAGAGACTGTTCGATTTGTGTACTTAACACGATTTATGCATCACCAACTCTTACTTCCATACAACGCCTCAGCACAAAGTTTCCTGGAGACACCCATGCACAAAACATTGGCATCAAGTCGATCTCATCCTGATTAGGCACGCCACCATCAAACACGTTCTCCACGCACAGTCTTACCACAGTGCGGATTGTGACATAAACCACTCCTTAGTGTGTTGCAAGATCAGGCTGCAAACTCAGAGATTCGGTCGCACGACGCAACGGGGAACCCTTGCATCAAAGAGAGCAAGGTGTGCCAGCCATACCTTATGCGACAATTCTCCGAGGCTTTCTCGACAGAACTCAGTGCCTCACAGCATGGAGACTCTGCCACTCTGAGATGTTGAAAATGTTGCGGGATACCATGCAACGCATATCCCTGGATAACTTGGGCAAGGAGACTTGCAAGTCACACGACGGGTATCCGGCTGAGGGAACCGAGATGACCCCTGTCTTCTGAGCCCTTCAACGTCTGCAGCGACGTCAAACAAGGCTACTTTCTGGCTCCTACACGTTTTGGGAATTTTGTTTGCGGGGCTCATGAAACATGCTTTTGGCAACGCAACCCAGGGAATTAAAGTAACTCAATAGATTGGAGACAGGATCTTCAACCTGACCCAACTTAGATCCAAGACAAAAGCATATGCGGCACCAATGAGGCCATGTTATTTACCAATAATGCTGCAGTTGCAACACAGACTCAATGAGAACTCCAGTTATTGATAGATCGCCTCTCCTATGCTTGCAAGGATTTCAGGATGACGATCATTCTTAAGAAGACGAGCGTCCTGGGACAGAACGCAGAGGCACCGCCGGTCACCACCATCGATGACTACAAACTCAATGTTGTCCATCAATAAGCATACCTTGGTTCTATCAGCAATGGCAACCTCTCGTTGGACACAGAGATTGATAAGAGGATGGGAAAAGCAACCACAACTCTTGCTCCCCAACGACTCGAGTATGGACAAATCCCAAGCTGACTGTGAAGACAAAAATGTCAGTCCACAAAGCTTGCGTCAGAAACACGCTGCTGTTCAGCAGTGAAACGGGGACGACATATGCCAGACGGGAGAGAAGACTGAACGCCTTCGACTTGAGGAGTATCGCCAGATCATGGGCACATCCTGGCAAGATAGAGTGCCCAATGCAGTAACCGTATCTCGCGCAGGCCTTCCCTCAGCATGTTCACTCTGCTGAGGCAGCAGAGACTGCGCGAGCTGGGTCATGTTCACCGCATGGAGGATGGCCGTATCCCAAAGGATATCCTCTGTGGAGAGCTTGCATCTGGCAAGAGACACACTAGGCGTCCCCAGCTGGGGTACAAGGACATTTGCATTATTAAATGAAAGTGCTTGATATCGTTATAGGGACCAAGGGAAGGCTTGCAGCTGACCGCAAGACATGGAGAAGCACCTGGCACCAACACCTCAAAACAGAGGCGCTGCAGCAACAAGCGGGCACGCCTGAAGGAGTGCAGCGGCTTTAGCAGATAAGCAGCTACATATATTTATGACCTCTGCGACTGGGACCGTCACTCCGTTAGTGTTCTTTTTAGTCAGAAGCGGCATTGCTTCAGGAAAAGCTGTCACGAAAATGGTGATAAGGGAGATTGCAGAGTGAGAGACGATTGTAGTGAAATGAGAGGCATGACAGTTTGGACGTGTTGTTTGGACTGGAGGAGGTTACTGCATTAAGGATGGTCGAAGCACTGGAGGATTTTACATAAACATGGAGGGGTTGCAAAGGCAAGAACAAAATTAAGTAATTTGGAGATAATGGGTCTGAACGAGGTCAAAAAAATTGGAAGACTTGTCTGGAGCGGATGAGGTTACAGAGACGGCAATGGTTTGATCTGGAGCAGATAACCCAGATTGAGAGGGTTGTGGGGAATGGAGGTGGTTTCACAGGGAAGGAAGACCATAGAGCCATAGGACGTTTTAGAGATATGGAGAGCTGGAGGTCTTCCAGGAGTTCATGGAGATGGTGAGATGAGGAGGGATGGAGCTGTTTACACGGGAAACGGTGTTTGCAGGACAGGACGAGACAGGGATTGGTTAGGGAATGGAGCAGATTACAGAAATTAAAAAAAAGGTTCTATCGATAAATGGAGAATTACACTTACTGAAGATGTTAACCAATAGAGAAAGGCTAAGGAGGTTCTGGCAGGTTTTTAGCTATGAGGAGTGGAGACTGACACATTTTCCCGGAGATAGTGAAAGCCATTTTGGGTGCAGTCTGTTTCACAGGTAAGAGACCATTATACAAACCATCGTTCCTGCAGTAGGGTGTGATGTAGTGGATGGTGACGTTTACATAGATACGTCAAAACACTTGGAGAAGATTATGGTGATGATTAGAGGGATGGAGAGTCTGGAGAAGCTTACATTGATAGGGTGAGTGACAGCGATAGGAAGATGTTACACAGATAGTGAATCTTGTAGGAACAGGATTGGGAGATTCACAGACATTGGAGTGCGTTTTACAGATCAGGGGTTTTGCAGGAATCTGAGAGGATTACACAGATAGAGAAGATTGTGGGGTGTCCACAGTCTGTTAGTGTCCTTGGGACTGAAAAAGGTAATGAGTACACGGCAGGCAAAATGAACTGCAGCAGTTTATGGAGAGTCATAGAGTCGGAGAGATGTGCAGCACGGAAACAGAATCCTCGGTCCATCTCGGCCATGCGGACCAGATATCCCAACACAATCCAATCCCACCTGCCAGCACCGTGCCCATATCCATCGAAACCCTTCCTATTCATATAACCACCCATTACCTTTTAAATCTTGCAATTGTTCTCGCCTCCACCACTTCATCTGGTAGCTCATTCCATGTACATACTACACTCTCAGTGAAAAGGTTGCCCCTTAGGTCTTTTTTATATCTTTCCATTCTCACCCTAAACCTATGCCCTCCAGTTCTGACCTCCCCCAGCCTAGATAAGATACTTCATCTACTTATCCTAATCTAAGCCCCTCATGGTTTTATAAGTCTCTATGAGGTCACAGCTCAGCCTCCAACGCATCAGGGAAAACCGCCCTAGCCTATTCAAACTCTCCCTATAGTTCAAATCCTCCAAAGCAGGCATCAGCCTTGTAAATCTTTTCTGAACCCTTGCAAGTATCACAACATCTTTCCGATAGGAAGGAGACCACGACGTCACGCAATTTAAGTGAGTTGAATGATTGGAGCAGTTTGCAGAGAGAGGGAGATTTTCAGTCAGGAGCAGATTACGGGTAGTGAGGTTGTGTGGCCTGAGAAAGTTAAAGTTAGGGAGAGTTTTAGGGTCTATAAAAGGGACGTTTGAAGAGACAGAAACATTTTTCATGGAGACTATTACACAGGTAGGGAGGGTTATAGGGACTGAAGGTGAATATACAGGCATGATGGATTTTTTGGTAGAAGGAGCTTCAGGGATTAGGACAGCAGTAAAGGCAGACATAGATAGGGAAGTTTGTATTTACTGGAGAATGTTACACTGATACAGACAGTGTAAGGGAGTATTTAATGGATGATAGAGGAGTTCATATAGAATGTGTTATGGGGATTGGAGGATATTACAGACACCGACATAGCTGCAGCTTAGAAAAGAAACAGATATAGCATATCGAGTCTGATAAGAACCTGCTCTGATCAAGTTACATTGCACTTGAAAAAGTTAATGCTGCTTCCATCTGCTCTGATGCTACCAGAACCGCTCAGTTTCTCTCAAGCATTTTCAAGAGGCGTAATGGAAGGAGGCAGCGAGTAATGTTGGAGGAAAGCCTTTCAGTCTGGAGGCTTGTGACGAGACGGCTTCCACAGCGATTGGTTCTGAGGTACCATTGTTTGTCATGTATATACATGGTTTGGGTGAGAATGTATAAGATGTGGTAATAAATGTTGCTGAAGACACCAAAATTGGTGGCACAGTGGACAGTGAAGAAAGCGTTCTAAGTTAAAAAGGGATATTTGCCAAATTGGTCAATGTGCTGAAAAATAATATTTCGAGTTCAATCTGGATGAATGCAGATACAGACAGTAGTGAGTGTTTGCCGCGCTCTGGTGCATTGGGAACGGGATAATCTTAGCCCCCATCTCCTGGGTTCATCTCAAAGATCTCCCCCTTGATATTTAAGAGTCCATATCCTACCCTAGGTACCCTCTTGTTCTTAATGTTTTTGTAGAATCTCTTTGGAGTATCCTTAACCATATCTGCCAACGCTATCTCATATGCCTTTTTTGCCTTCCTGATTTCTCTCTTCAGAATGCTCCACATATTAAAATTGAGAAAAGAGAATCAATTGAACCAAGTCGTCTGCATTTAAAGTAAGATTCTCTTTTAGTCTTGAGTAGAAAATCGCTAACTTTATTCATCCATTGTCCCTTAATCTGACCAGTTTTCCCCTTCACCCCTACAGGAACATGAACTCTGAAGTCTCGTTGTTGCATGCCTCTGACCTTAACACTGTTGAACGTCTCTCATCCGTCAGACTGTTAACAGTCTACTACAATCAAACTTTGAAAGTCCTTGTCTCATCCCATTAAAATAAGGGTAATCCAATTAAAAAGTTCATATTTATGGAAGGTATAACTTTGGCTCGGAGACAGAAAGGAAGGGGGGCAATGGCCCAGTGGACTTGCAGGGAGTACTGTGATATCGCCCAGTCCCAAGTGTTCAAACATCACTTTTCCTAACAAACGGAATTAAATGTATTGCTAGACCCAAAGTGTCCCCCCACCTTTACATCAGTCACCTGCCCTGCCTTATTGTCTAAACGTAGGCCTAGCAGTATCATCCACATTTTTCGAAAGAAAATTTTATTGAACATGATTTACAAACCCTTCACTACCAATACCTTTAACCCTTTTTGGTCCCAGGAAATGTCTGTAAATGTAAAAACCTCATTATTCCAAATTTATTGTGCTTACATATCATCTGAGATCCCCGTACATATAAGGTTCTCAATTTATTTCTTATCGTTATGGAGCATATCGTGCTCCCCAATACAAAGTGAACTGCCATCATTTTTTTAGACTCGCTCCATCTATTTTCACTGGCCAATTTGTTAGAAATAGCTCCCCTAGTTACAAGCAATCATTTATTCCTGAATCAAAAATGCCTTTCGCCCCGCCCATATCGCCTTTACACCTAACACCTGGAACATTGAAACAACTGTCCATCTCTCAGCCAAGTTTATTTAATAGCTATGATGTTGCAATCCCAGTTTCTTAAACATGCCCTGAGCACATTAGCCTTCTCTGTAAGACCCCTTGCACTGAACTAAATGCAATTTGACCTCTCAGGGTTACTATATGCTGTGATGCTCGACTTTCTTTTCTAACTGACGTGCTCTCATGGATTGCACATCCATTCTACCATTTACAACGCTACTGACAATGCCCCCACTTTACTTCCTTAACAATATAAAGTCTCCCTACGTCCAGTGAGAAAATCTCCCTATTATGATGTTGGGCGCTTTCCAGTTTAGACTAGCCCAATAAATTTTGATCACCTCTTTTCTTATCCAAAAGGCACACCAATTTTCGATGAAAAACCTAAACCCCGGAAAATAAAGAACGCTTCAACTATTGATTTTTCGCCTTAAATTTTTGTTCCTTACCCAGTTGAGTTTGCCATAGAACATGGAACAAATAAACGCAGATCAGGCTCTTCGGCCCTCAATGTTGCGCCGACCTGTGAATTGTTCTCAGCTCGTCCCCATACACTATCCCAAAATTATCCATGTGCTTATCTAAAGATTGTTTAAATCTCCCTAATGTGGCTGAGTTGACTACATTGGCAGGTAGGGCATCCCATGCCCTTATCACTCTCTGCATAAAGAACCTGCCTCTGACATTGGGACTAAACCAGTAATTACTGCTTCTAAGATTTTATTTTTAATCTTCTACCTCGCCTATTAAACTCACTGCGTACTGCTTTAACCTTTTCCCTAAAATCCCATTCCGACCAATGTGTGCAATAATTTCTGGCTTCTTAATCTCACCTTTAACAATATGCTTGAAACGTTCGGAGACGTTCTTAATCCTAAAACCAGGAAAGAAACAAACCATCCTAAATTTAAATGCACTTCCACAAAAAAGTACTATTATGCTTCTGACGTACGAGTGTCCAATTAAATGTTGTCAAACCATGCCGAATATCAGGAGCGTTTCAACTACCCAATAACTGACAGCTATTCCATTTTCTTCGGAAAGACTACACTTTCAACAGTTCCAAAAACTGATTATTTGTTTGATAGAGGGATAGCCATTGGAGACCTTTTACCTACCTTCTTAGCTTTCCTGACAGTCACCCATGTATATGACTGATGTTTCTCGACAATAACTTGTCTGAGTATTCTAGCCATCTCTCTCTGTACCTTGTAAATGGCCTTAATAACATTACACCTTAAAGCACGATGATTCATAACAGTACATGTTGCCTTTCACTACCTACGGAAAATAACGTTTTAATGGAAAAATGTATAAATACATACATACATATCAAATATATGAAAATTAGAAAAAAATCAACACTTACGTCATGAACTCAAAAAAAACTTTCTCTTCAAAGAATTCCTCAAAGAATAAAGTCTTGTTCAGAGTGTAACATATGCAGGACTCTGGAAAAAAGTGCTTATTTTTTTCGAACTAAACTTTTTTCTTTGCAGTGTAAAAATAAGGAACATTTTAAAACATATACAGACTTTTCTAAATTCATTGAGGAGCATCCTTGAAAAGCTCGTTTTAAAAATTCGTTTGAAGAGAAAGTCGCGTTTATTTGCTTGTTGTTTTTGGTTTGTGTTTGAATGTTAATAAAAAAAGCGGGAATATAATCTTATATTGATAAACTTTCATGACATTTTAAACTGTAAAAATAACTGTAATAAATATTTATGTATGTCTGCCATTCCAGAAGTTGTTGTGGTTCTGTTCGCCGAGCTGTGAATTTGTGTTGCACACGTTTCATCCCCTGTCTAGGTGACATCCTCAGTGCTTGGGACTCGCCTGTGAAGCGCTTCTGTGATGTTTCCTCCGCGATGGAAAGTGATGGACTTGATCTGTGTGTGTGGCTTTCCTGTATACCTTTGTGATGAATTTTCCGTTAGGTGTTCTCTGTACCATCATGTCTAGGAATGGGAGTTGGTTGTCTTTTTCTTCCTCTCTAGTGAATCGGATTCCTGTGAGTGTGGCGTTGATGATCCGGTGTGTGTTCTCTATTTCTGTGTTTTTAATGATTACAAAGGTGTCATCCATATATCTGACCCAGAGTTTGGGTTGAATTTGCGGTAAGACTGTTTGTTCTAATCTTTGCATTACCGCTTCTGCTATGAGTCCAGAGATGGGTGAGCCCATGGGTGTGCCATTGATTTGTTCATATATTTGGTTGTTGAATGTGAAGTGTGTTGTGAGGCACAGGTCCAGTAGTTTAAGTATGCCATCTTTGTTTATAGGTTCCCCGTCTTGTTGTCTGTTCTGTATGTCCAGTAGGTTGGCTATTGTTTCTCTGGCTAGGGTTTTGCCGATAGATGTGAACAGTGCCGTTACATCGAATGAGACCATGGTTTCTCCCTTGGGGTCTAGTGGGATGTCTGGTCTGTGCACTTTAGGTAGCCCATAGAATCTGGGGGTGTTGTTGCTTTCAGGTTTCATTCTTTGTCGGTAAAACCTGGTTAACTGTCCTTTTTTTGTAGGTTCCTCAGTGTGTTGTTTATCCTATTGTTGAGCTGTGGGGTGGGGTCAAACTCCCTCTTTTGATAGGTGTTGGTATCTGCAAGTAGTTGTTGCATTGGACCCAATATACCGGCCACTGCAGCGGACAGCTGGAATGGACAACCAGAAGCGGCAGATACAAATCACTATAAATGCCAGAGGAAACATCACAGAAGCGCATCATAGGCGAGTCCCAAGCACTGAGGATGTCACCTAGACAGGGGACGAAACGTCTGCAACACAAATTCCCAGCTCGGCGAACAGAACCACAACAATGAGCACCCGAGCTACAAATTTTCTCACAAACTTTGAATCCCAGAAGTGACGTTGGATCCATATAGTTCGAAGTGGACTCTCTAACATTTGTTTTAAATATAACGAACAATACACGTATGTTCTAATAATTTGCTTCTAATTCAAAATAGACTTGATGATATGAAATGATCAGAGTCAAGATTAGAATGGTGCTGAAAAAGCATAGCAGGTCAGGCAAAATCGGAATAGTAGGATAATTGACCTTGACTCTGATCTCTGATCCTCATTTTCACCTAGCCGGTATGTATTGATTTCCTACCCTCTGTCTATAATGTAGAATTTAACTAATTGTTTTCCTTTTCACTGTAACTATTTGAGACTGTGTCCATCCTGCTCACAAACAATTTCTTTAGCTCTGACCATTGCAGGGAATGTTGCAAAGAATATTATCCATGTAAAATACAATTGTTGCAGTAAAAGACAACCTAAACCTAGTCCAATGTTAATTGCATACAGGCATTTTGAATAAAACTTACATAAGGTCATAGTATAAAATGAGAGTTCAGCTCCACATTCAAAATAGAATTTGTGGCTCCCTCTTAAAAAGATCTCAACTGGATCACCCTGTAAATTCACCAAAATAGGACGAACAAAAAACTGGAATTTTCAATTCATCTGTGAATAACGTCTGATCGACAGGAAGAAAATCAAGGCTTATTTGTGAAATTCTTGAATGCTGATGATGAAAATTTGAGTGATGGATTTTGGGG
>NC_057717.1:83569606-83575409 GCF_004010195.1 Chiloscyllium plagiosum | reverse complement strand
ATGTGTCTATCAGCAGACACATTAATCAAATCCCATTTAACAACCCCTGAGAAAAAGAACAGAACATGACATCACAAGAAGAAATGGCGTCACCACAGGAATAACATCACCAACCCAACGACACTTAAACACATAAGTAAAAAGTGGGCCATGCCACCAGTGCTCCACCTGGAGGCTTAATGATGGTGTTATCTAGGATGGTGACGAATCATCTGAAAGCGAACCTATCAGCTCAGCGAGCCAACCTGCATACATAATTTCTCCTTCCTGAAAGAATTTCACTCTACCAAGTCAAATCATCACTCCCCAAGTTTCCAGTTAAAACATTCCTTTTAAAAAGTCTATTATGTTCCTCAACACTTCGAGTGTTGACACTTCGAGGAGCTGACCAGAGTTAATTGGAAGGGAAGTTTATAAGTGAAGATGGTGGAGCAGCAATGGCCATAGTTTCTGGGGATAATTCGGTGGCACAGCTGAAATTCATTCTAAGGAAGAAGAAACATTGCCAGGGGAAGACAAAGCAAACATGAAGAATAAGGAAGTTCGGAACAGCATAAAGCCACAAGAAAATATTTCGAGTTTTTTTTTGTTGTTTGCCTCCCCATCCTATTTTAAACGTTTATACTTATAATACATACTTTCAAAATAGCATGAACAAGAAATTTCAGTCTAAACTGTTTTGACCGTTGTTCAATAATTATTTCTAGTCCTAGAAAAATGTAAGACACACGACTAGAAATAAATTGACTAGATATCTGGTTCGAGAGTCTGGTGTTGGAAAAGCACAGCAGGTCAGGCAAAATCCTAGGAGCAGGACAATCGACATTTCCGGAATAAACCCATCAGCTGCCCTTCAATTAAATGATTTTGGCCATGCGCAGGCAGGTGAGACGAGGGTAGGTTAGGATTATTTTCAGCATGGATTGTTTGGACTGAAGGATCTGTTCTTGTTTTGAATGATTCTATTACACTTTCACTAACCCTATTTCCACTTTCCTGAATATTCTGCGAATAATCTCATCTGACACAGCAAATTACCATCCTTCAATTCAGTTAGTTTTAAGTTGAGATTCTCATTATAAATTGCAATCTCCCACAGTGTCTAATTATCATCCGTTACCCTGTCCCGACGTATTTCTGCAAGTGTTTTTTGTATCTTCCTCTCTGGAGACAGAACTGATCTATTCCCCTCAGCGGGGGAGGGGGTGGGGGTGTGTGGCAGAGATAGCTTCCATCACCGTGTGAATACAACACAGAAACTGCGCGTTGGAGATGATTGATACGGCACCCACTCCGATCGGAAAGCTCTAGAATCAGGACAGTTTAATGAAACTGTCAATTCATGTTCTCTGGCAGCACTGTCTTCTCCCTCGTGTTAGTTATCAACTTATACGGAACGACGTGACTCAAATCTGTGTGTGCCTAATGTTAGAATCAAATTGGATTCACATGTCAACACTTGTGATCGGAATAAGTTTGTGAACAAAATATTTATAACTGGAAGAGTGGCCAGAAGGCAACCGTAAACTGAAGCTATATACAATGATTATTTCCGAAACAGTTTCGATGTAGATTTGAGGACTGCAAAAATTCTGGAGGTGGTAATGGACAGGCTTGGTGATCGAGGAAATATTCATTTATAAGTCAGCTTAGACATAAAATGTTTTGATCACGATTGTTTGCAGGTTTGGAGTCTGTGATTGAAAGTGAATACAATAGTTTACATCTTTGCTAAATATAGATAACAGAAAGAGCGACGGCGTTCACAATAGTTTACAGAATTAATAATTTGGCAGAGATAATTTCACTGACAATAGCAAGGATGAGATAATAATCTCCCTGAATAATCATCGATACATGTTGTCTCCACAAATCTAGCCATGACCCATCACACAAACCTCCCTCTTTCAGTTTAGCTCTGTTGATCATTTTTGCATTATAGTTGAATAATGTCACGACAAAGACATGAGATGAGCTGACCAGAGTAAATTGGAAGGGAAGTTTAGAAGGGAAGATGATGAAGCAGTAATGGCCATAGTTTATGGGAATAATTCGGTGGCACAGCTTAAATTCATTCCAAGTATGACGAAACATTGCCAGGGACTACTCAGAGAGTAGTAAGGGTATGGAGTGCTTTGCCTGTATCGGTAATAGATTCGCCAAGTTTAAGTGCATTTAAGTCGTCATTGGACAGGCAAATGGACGTACATGGAAATTGTGTAGATGGGATGGGTTTCAGATTAGTATGACAGGGCGGCGCAACATCGAGGGCCGAAGGGCCTGTACTGCACTGTAATGCTCTATATCTATATGGCAGACAAAGCAAACATGGCGAATAAGGAAGTTCGGGACAGCATAAAGCCACAAGAAAAAAAACTATCCATGTGGGGTGTGGTGAAGATTTATGGGAATCCAGAGACTGAGGATAAATAACCCCGCAGGATAACTAAAAAAGAAGCAATTGAGACGAGAAGACGAAACATGACAGTAATCTTTCTTAATAGTATAGAAGAAGAGGGCAAGAAATTTTGATGCATAACATTTAAGAGAAGGAGGCAAGTGCGAACTTTGGGAAACCAGGATAGAATATTGATGGGAAACAATGAATTGCAGAGGAACTGAATAGGTTCTTTACATCAGGTTGCACACCAGAAGCCCACCAGGACTTCAAAAGTGTCAGGGGCAGAGGAGAGTGCAGTGACCACCAGTAAGGAGAAGGTGCTGGGGAAGCTGAAAGGTCCGAAGTTGACTAAACCACCCAGACCAGATGGTCTACAGCCCCTAGTTTGAAGGAGATAACTGAGGAGATAATTGAGTAATTGCTGATGATCTTGCACTAATCACTGGTATCACTGATATCAGGGAGGGTCCCAGAGTCCTGAAAGGAGAGAGGGATGCAGAAGACAGGAAATTACAGCTGTCCAGGCAAGTTGAAACTGTGGTCAACGCTGCTTCGTGGATTCTTGAGGTGATGAAAAAAAAGTACAAAGTATAAAAACAAGGAAGATTTGGATCATATTCGAAATAGTGTGTGTCGGTTGAGCATGACAAGGGTTCATGTTCGAAACGTTATTGCAAAGAACTGACTTGCAAGTGTGCTTGAAATGAAATGAATCAGTTTTAATTAGATACGTGCATACGTGACTAACATACTGTTGTTGACATATTGTTGTAAGGATGTGGCGAACAGATTGTGACAAAATAGAATCAAAAATGTCGTAAATGCGCGATGGAAGCTATTGCTGGTCCTTCTCGCAGGTGATGTTGTTCGTGATCTATTTTCAGAGAGGTTTTAAACGACCCAAGATTCTATCATGTCTGAAGTTTGAATGGTTCCTTGGAGCCTTCTTAAACCTAACAGATAATGCTTCAGGCAAAAAGCTTTCAAGTCTTTTAAAAAAGATATTAATCAAGGGCGTGGCCAGCTGTTCAGTTGTGCTGGTGAATTCAGTTCGGGATTGGCTGAGTCAGGGTCACAGTTGAAATTGGACGGTCCCCCCACCCTCCTTCTGCCCTTCTGACTTCGTAACGTGTCAGCTTTTTGTGTCAATTTTACTTCTTGTGCGGAGTGGTTTGCTTAATGGGAATGTAGCAAGTAATTTTAGATTAGATTAGATTACTTACAGTGTGGAAACAGGCCCTTCGGCCCAACAAGTGCATACCGACCCTCCGAAGATCAACCCACCCTGACCCATTCCTCTACATTTACCCATTCACCTAACTATATGGGCAATTTGGAATGGCCAGTTCACCAAACCGGCACATTTTTGGACTGTGGGAGGAAACCGGAGCATCAGGAGGAAACCCACACACACACAGGGAGAATGTGCAAACTCCACACAGGCAGTTACCTGAGGCGGGAATTGAACTGGGGTCTCTGCCGCTGTGAGGCAGCAGTGCCACCGTGCCGCCCATTTGGAACAGCATTATTCAGTTGAGATGGCCTGTCGGGTTTGGACAGGATAAGTTATTCGGGTATTCTATTTTCGGTTCGTTGTGTTTCATTCCCTAATTTTGCAAATACACTCGGTTTGTTTATATCTCTGGGGTCTGACCAGCGAATTCACTCTCGGAATATCCTAACAAATACCAAAGTTACGGTATGGCCTACGTGCTTTGATGGGTCGAGCCTCGTCCATAACAGATTGGTGACGTTTTGCAGCATTTAGCTGGCGAGTGGTGTTAGTGTCTTTTCTTTCCAGTGTTGATTTGATTGGATAAATATAGCTTGGCCAAAAATATAAAGGAGTATACTAAAAGCTCTTTTAGGTATGTGAAAGGCAAAAAAATGGTTAAGACTTAAATTGGGCCCTTGAAGACAGAAACAGGGGAATATATTACGGGTAACAAAGAAATGGCAGAAGAATTGAATTGGTACTTCAGATCTGTGTTCACTCGGTAAGACACAAGCAATCTCCCTGAGGTAACAGTCGCTAAAGGACCTAAACTTAAGGGGATTTATATCTGCCAGGAATTGGTGTTGGAGAGACTGCCAGGTCTGATGGTTGATTAGTCCCCGGGGGCTGATGGTCTACATCCCAGGGTACCGAAGGAGGTGGCTCGAGAAATCGTGGATGCGTTGGTGATTATTTTCCAGAGTTCGATAGATTCGGGATCAGTTCCTGTGGATTGGACGGTGGCTAATGTTGTGCCACCTTTTAAGAAAGGTGAGAGAGAGAAAGCAGGAAATTATAGACAAGTTAGTCTGACCTCAGGGTTGGGAATAGATGCTGGAGTCTATTATAAAGGATGAAATTATGACACATCTGGATAATAGTAACAGGATAGGTCAGAGTCAGCATGAATTTATGAAGGGAAAATCATGCTTGACTAATCTTCTGGAATTTGTTGAGGATGAAATTCTGCAGATGGACGGGGGAGATCCAGTAGTTGCAGTGTACCAGAATTATCAGAAAGCTTTTGATAAAGTCCCACATGGGAGGTTATTGAGAAAAATTAGGGCGCATGGTATTGGGCTCAAAGTACTAACTTGGATTGAAAGTTGGTTGACTGACAGGGAACAAAGTACTGATAAACGGCTCCAGTTCGGAATGGCAGGGCAGTGACCTGTGGGGTAGCACAGGTATAAGTGCTGGGACCGCAGCTTTTTACAATATACATTAATGATATAGAAGATGGCATTAGTAATAACATTAGCAAATCTGCTGGTGATACTAAGCTGGGTGGCAGGGTGAAATGTGAGGAGGATGTTAGGAGATTACAGGGTGACTTGGACAGGTTAGGGGAGTGGTCCGATGCATGGCAGATGCAGTTTAATGTGGATAAATGTATGGTTATCCGCTTTGGTAGCAAGAACAGGAAGGCAGATTACTACCTAAATGGAATCAAGTTAGGTAAAGGGGCACTACAAAGAGATCTGGGTGTTCTTGTACACCAGTCAATAAAGGTAAGCATGCAGGTACAGCAGGTAGTGAAGAAGGCTAATAGCATGCTGGCCTTCATAACAAGAGGGATTGAGTATAGAATCAAAGAGGTTCTTCGGCAGCTGTACAGGGCCCGAGTGAGACCACACCTGGAGTATTGTGCGCAGTTCTGGTCTCCACATTTGAAGAAAGACATTCTGGCTTTTGAGGGAGTGCAGCGTAGATTCACGAGGTCAATTCCTGGAATGGCAGGACGACCTGACGCTGAAAGACTGGAGCGACTGGGCTTGTATACCCTTGAGTTTAGAAGACTGAGAGGGGATCTGATTGAGACATATAAGATTATTAAAGGATTGGACACTCTGGAGGCAGGAAACATGTTTCCGCTGATGGGTGAGTGCCGAACCAGAGGACACAGC
>NC_057717.1:83548334-83568893 GCF_004010195.1 Chiloscyllium plagiosum | reverse complement strand
AAGTGTGGATAAGGCAACTCTTGGTAGTCAAACCCAAGTGAGATACTGTTGAATTATTTTTAAGCACTACCTACATTTGATGAGAAGGGTGTGGGAGCCGCTTTCATTTAATTGGAAAAAATTAGCGAAATAAATGTAGATGTCAGTGATCTTGTAGGTTTTGTTCATCCAAACCAAACTTGTAGGTAGCAGCACTGTCAATGGAGGTGGAAAAAGCCATCTTAGGTACATATGAGCTGAAACCAGAAGCCCACAGACAACCTTTCAGGAATCTAATGAGGGAGTGTCGTCTGAACAATATTAAGTTTGAACGTATCAAAGAAACTAATTTTGATAGATGGATAAGAGCTTTAAAATAGAGCAAACCTATGACTCTATTAGCGAGACAATTTCTTTGGAGGATTTAAAAATTAATTTCCTTAATTAGTAACAATTCACGTGGAAGAGCAAGTGAAGTGGCTGATGATTATGTGCTGCACCCTAAAACACAGTTTGGCTTCGCGAATCAATTTCAAGCCATGAGGGATATAAATTGGAGCGAAGTGAACTCCTCACAAGAAAAGGGAAAGGTAGATCTCGGTGAAGATCATAAAGATAACCTACCACAGGGTAAAAAACAAACTCTTGAAGGGGACAAAGACGTTTAAAAACTCCGGTACTTTGAATGCAATAAAGTAGGCCACATGAAATCAGTGTTAGTGGGCGACGAAAAGCACTGGAAAGCCAGATGTAGGAAAGCAGGATAAGCCTGGGAGTTTTGTTGGAGTGGTAACAGAACGGACCAACGGACCATGAAAGCTGTACTAGACTGTACACGTTGATCGCAGGTTGGTTAAAGAGGAAGTGCCGGCTCTGCGAAGAAAATATGCATTCAAAAGGAAAGGTTTATTTACACAGGCTAGGATTAAGAGGTAAAGAGGTTACAATAGTAAGGGACACAGGATCCTCTCAGTCTGTGATGCTGAGAGATGAGGCGATCCGTCCTTCTGAAGCACTATTGCCAGAAAAAGGACTGGAATTCATGGTAGAACAAAAAGCGCTCAATTATGTATGTAGATTTGCTCGCTGAGCTGGAAGGTGCATTTTCAGACCTTTTGTTACCATCCGAGATAACATCAACAGTGAGCCTCTGCACAAAGCACTGCTGGCGTGACCCGCTTTCTATTTATGTGTTTAAGTTTCCTTGTCTTCTTGATATCATTTCCTGTTGTGTCGTCCTTTTCTGCAGTGATGCCACTTCCTCCTTTTTTCTCGAGGGTATGGGAAATGGGGTACAAGTCAATGTGTTTGCTGATAGAATTCCAGTTGGAATGCCATACTTCTAGGAATTCTCGTGTGTGTCTGTTTGGATTGTCCTCGGTTGGATGTGTTGTCCCAGTCAAAGTGGTGTCCTTCCTCATCTGTCTGAAAAGATACGACGAAGTGTGGGTCATGCCTTATCGTGGCTAGTTGACATTCAACTAGTTTAAAAAGAACCGCACCTTTAATACCTATTCCTGTTTTTGAGGAACATTTTGCAAGAGTCGTAATTGATTCCATCGGTCCCCTACATCAGACAAAAAGTGTAAGTCAGTATTTGTTACCTTAAAGAAGGTGTTGACTAGATTTTTAGAGGCCGTCTCATTACGCAATATTACAGTTTAGAGAATTGCAATGGAATTACTCAAGGTTTTCACTGGATACACAGTACCAACATAGGTACAATCCGATTAAGGGTCTAAGTTGACATCAAAACTATTCAAGGAAGTTATGGACAACTTTGGAATAAAACTATTCAATCTCCTGCATACCTTCCATAATTGCAGTGATCGCTAGAAAGGTGACATTAGATATTAAAGACCATGTTGCCGGCTTATATTCAGGACCATCCAGATGATTGCGCTAAGAGAATTCTGCTAGTGCATTTTGCGATCAGAGATGCACCAAATGAATTGACCAAATTGAGTCCATTTGAATTACTTCTGGGGCATGAAGTAAGAGGACCGTTAACATTGATAAGGAGAAATTAATAAGACAGAATTCAGAGACCACACATTTGTACTATGTGACAATAAGTACTGCCACAAGATTCATATTTATTGAAACATTGCACTAGTTAAATATTTGAGAGAGAAGCAAGTCACGGATAATAGAATATAGACAGAAAAGTGGGGATGGGACCATAACCGGATCAGCCACGATATCCGTGCCTGATGGAGAAGGCTCAAACTGTTCAATGACCCAATCCTGCTCATCACTCCGATGTTCACATATTTTATTCAGCCACTCCAAGTTGCTAGACAGGAGCAGTTGGAGGACCCTTCCTCCTCTATCGTGGTGCACAGAAACCGAGGAGACCATTCAGCTTCTCAAGGCTATTCACCTGGTTTGGGTTGGTTTGGGGAAATAATTGGAAATCGTAGGCTGTTTGTGATGAGGATCCTCATCTCTCTTTAAAGACCTTCCCGTCTCTGCAACGAGTGCAGAGGTTGTTTGGTGAGGTTGCAGACGCGGATTCACAGAGAATACAGCCCCCATACCTCACCCAGAGATGGGTCATAAAAACCTCTGGTCCCCCGAATGCAACATTCAATAACAGAACGTACAGGAAAATAACACCAATAAAAGAATGTGAGAACATCAGAAACTGGAGAATGTGTTTCACATCTTTAGTCTACCTTGCGATTCGCTATGATCACGGTTGATGTGCACTCGGTCTCAAGTTCTCTTAAATGCTCAAATCTTCATAGCTGTCAACTCTCTGACAGGTCAAAGTCTATCTCCATCTTCTTAAAATACTTTGAATGATCGAGATCCCCAAACCCTTTAGAATAGAAAATTCCTGTCGTTCACTGTTTGAAGAAAACATTCCTTTTCCATGACGTACTGATATGAACAAAAGACGTGAGCACAAGGTGTCAGGTAAGAGTGACTGGTCCTGATATCAAGGCAGTGATAGACACAGGATGACATCAAGGAGCAAAAGTAACGTGGATTTATTGGTAATCAGTATAAACTCTCCACTATCTGAACTCAGGCCATCAGCTCAGTCCTGGGATGTTTCTTCAGGATAGCTTCCTCAGCAAAATAACATCTTCAGGGACTTCATCAATGTCTGTCTCCATCATAAGTTTGGAAGTGGGGATGGTCACTGAAGATTACACAATTATCAGCATAATATGTCACCTGTCTGCTCCTGAAGCAGTCTGTGTCCATGTTTAGTAAGACCTGGGCAGTACTTCAGCGTGGGCTGTTAAAGTGCACGTTACATTCATGTAACAGGACTGCTGGAAAGGAGGAGGCCATTTACACAGGAAAAGGAGGAGGCCATTCTGGCCGTCGAGTTACTCATACAGGGGAAGAAATAGTTAATTCATGCACCAACATGACAAACAATTGGAGCAGAGGCTGCACAGAGAGATTACTCCAAAGTGTTTCTCGTTCCTTCATTGCTCATGGTACACTTTAAACATGACTTTAGCGTGTTTTCTAGCAGTGAGGAGGGAAGCCAAATGTCGTGTGTAAAGTCTCAAGGAGGCATCTTCCAACACCGAGAAGACCGCTTCCTGTTCTCTTTGTAGATCAGAAGTTGGTGGGAATGGCGAAGTATTTCAGAAAGAAGGTGTTGCGGCTGCTGTCAGGAAATGTGTAAATCATAACATTCGGAGTAGGGTCACACACAGAATGCGCATTAATGTTAAGAGTTCATTGATGCCGAAAAAAATCTATTAAGAATGGACTCTCGAAGTTCACATCATGCTGATATTGTTCATGTTGATTTTGTCTGCTGCACTTCTTGTGCAGTGTAACCCATATGCCTTATTCTGTCCAAGTTTATTTTCACCCTGTGATCTCTATGCCCTTGTTTAATACAATCTGCCTTTACTGATCACAAAGCTTTTCACTGTACGAAGTTACACATGCCAATAATTCATTCAGTCGATATGGGAATATTACATCCTATCAATATCACTTTTATAAATACATGATTGATGCTAATCCTTAAGTTTCAACAAAATCATCATTTCTTCTCTCACAGCGCTACAGATTATACACTCAGATTCTTCACACTCTCCTCATGGTATCACCATGTTTGCCTGTGACAAGATCATTCTTTAGAAAGCAAATCAAACGTTTACAGTGCCTCTAATACTCTCTCAGCAAGGCTCGACAAGAAGATGGCTTTACTTACGTACTTCAATCATCTTATAACAAAGAAAAACATTTCATTTCCTGCCCTCTTTACTTAAACAAAATTTGATTAGGAGTAAAGCGCATGGTTTTATGCGTGTGAGATCATGCCTCGCAAATTTGATAGAGTGCTTCGATCAGGAAGGTTGATGAGGGCATGGCGGTAGACGTAGTCAATTGGATTTCAATAAGGCCTTTGATAAGGTTCCGCATGGGAGGCTGCTCGAGGATGTTAGGTGGTATTGAATCCGGTGGGTACGGAGAGGAGAGTTGGGGGATGATTATTTGCACGCATAATTGACTTGATGCCAGGAAGCAGAGAGTAATAGTGGAACGATGCTTATCAGACAGGAGGCCTGTGACTAGTGGAGTGCCTCAGCGATCGGTGTTGGGCCCCTTGGTGTTTGTTATCTATACAAATGATTTGGAAGAGAATGCACAAGACATGATTAGTAAGTTTGCAGATGGCAATAAAATAGATGGTATCGTGGACAGTGGGAAAGGTTTGCAGCAGGACGTTGATCAGCTGGGGAGGTCGTCCGAGAAATGATAAACACAGTTTAGTATAGGTAGGTATGCGATCTTGCATTTTGGAAGACAAATCAAGGTAAGAGATCCAAAATGAAAGGTTGGGCATTAAGAAGATCAGATTTCGCGGTGGGAGAACATTTTGGTGACAGTGAGCACAACTGCCTCACATTTACCATTACGTTGGAGAGGGAAAGAAGTACTTACTGAGGTAAGATATTTAATTGGGGAAAAGGAAATTATGAAGCTAACTGACAGGGGTTGGGAAGTACAGATTGTGAACAAGTCTTCCACAGAAAGGGCACAACAGACATGTCGAGACTGGTTAAGGAGCAGTTGTTGCGAGTGATGCACAAATGTGTTCCTCTGAGACAGGCAAGGAGACTTAAGATTGATGAGCCTTGGATGACGAGAACAGAAGATCTCCTCGTCAAAAGGAATAATGCAGCTTATGATCGGTGGACGAAGCAAGGATTTAGCACAGACTTAGAGGATTACAGACTTACGAGAAAGGAGCACAGAAATGGACTGAGGAGAGGTAGGAGGTGGCATGGAAAAGACTTGTCAGGAAGGATAGTGGGGAAGCTAAAGGCATATTACTCAAACGAGAGAAATAAGAGAATAATCAGGTAGAAGTTAGGGTTGGTCACGAATAGCGTCGGGAAATTGTATGTGGAGTCTGATCAGATAGGGGAAACCCTAAATGAGTTTGTTGCTTCGGTTTCCACAAAGGAACGGACCTTGTTGTGAATGAAAACTTTGAGGAGCTGGGAAACAAGTTTGAACAGATGGAGATTGAGGAAGTTGATGTGCAAGAGTTTTTGGCAAATATTAAGATGGGGAAGTCCTCAGGGACGGACCCGATTTAACCTCGCTGCTCCGGAAAAGAGAAAGAAGGTTGCGAAGCCGCTGGCAAAGATCTTTGCTTACTCACTCTCCACGGGAGTCGTACCGGTGGATTGGAGGGAGGTGAACGTTGTTCCTTTTTTAAGAAGGGGAATAGAGAAATCATTGGCAACTATGGAGCAGGCAGTCTTACAACTGTGGTCAGCAATATTTTGTAAATAATTCTGAAGTATAGATTTTGTGACTGCCTGGAAAAGCGTAACGTGATTGAAGGTCGTCAGCATGGTTTTGTAACGGGCAGGTCATGCCTCACAAATCTTACTGAGTTTTTTGAGGAGGTGACGAGACAGGTCGACGAAAGCAGTGTCTGTGGTGTGCATGGACTTCAGCAAGGCATTTCATCAGGTTCCCCGTGGTCGGCTAATTCAGAAAGTCAGGAGGTGTCGGATACAAGGAGATTTCGCTGTCTGGATTCAAAATTGGTTGGCTGACAGAAGGCAGACAGTGTTTGTAGATGGAAAGTATTCTGCCCGGAGGTCAATGGTGAGTGGTGTCCCGCGGGGCTCTGGTCTTGAGCCTCTGCTATTTGTCGTTTTTACAAATGATATGGATGAGGACGTTGAAGGGTGGGTTAGTAAATTTGCCGATAACACAAAGGTTGGACGTGCCATTGATCGTTGTCGCACGACATAGACAGAATGCAGAGGTAGGCTGGGAAATGGCAGATGGAGTTCAACCTGGAAAAATGCGAAGTGATGCATTTTGAACGGTTGAACTTGAGTGCTGACTATAAAATTGAATACAGGATTATTGGCAGTGTGGAGACACAGAGGGATCTTGGTGTTCAAGATGATGCAAAGAGGTTTTACCAGCATCCCTCCTGGACTCGAGGGGTTGTCTTACGAAGAGAGGTTAGCTAAGCTCGGACTTTTCTCTCTGGAGAGAAAGATGAAGAGAGTTGACCTGATAGAGGTATACAAGGTAATCAGAGGCATGGATAGAGTCAATATCCAGAGACATTTTCCCAGGGCAGGATTGACTAGAATGACGGGTCATAGTTTGATGATATTAGGAGGAAGGTGTAGAGGAGACGTCAAAGGGACACACAGAATTGTGAATGCATGGGATGCGTTGCCAAAGATGAGTAGATGCAGAGCCATTAGGGACATCTAAGCGACTGTTGGGAATGCATATGGACAATAGAGAATTCAGGGGTGCCTAGAACATAGAACATAGAAAAATACAGCGCAGTACAGGCGCTTTGGCCCTCGTTGTTGCGCGTGCCTAGAACATAGAACATAGAACATAGAAAAATACAGCGCAGTACAGGCGCTTTGGCCCTCGTTGTTGCGCCGATCCAAGCCCACCTAACCAACACTAGCCCACTATCCCCCATATGCCTATCCAATGCCCGTTTAAATGCCCATAAAGAGGGACATTCCACCACTGCTACTGGCAGGGCATTACATGAACTCACGACTCGCTGAGTAAAGAATCTACCCCTAACATCTGTCCTATACCTACCCCCCTCCCCCCCCCCCTTAATTTAAAGCAATGCCCCCTTGTAATAGCTGACTCCATACGTGGAAAAAGATTCTCACTGTCGACCCTATCTAAACCCCTAATCATCTTGTAAACGTCTATCAAGTCACCTCTAAACCTTCTTTTCTCCAATGAAAACAATCCCAAGTGCCTCAACCTTTCCTCATATGATCTTCCTACCATACCAGGCAACATCCTGGTAAACCTCCTCTGCACCCGTTCCAGTGCCTCCACTTCCTTCCTATAGTATGGCGACCAAAACTGCACACAATACTCCAGTTGTGGCCGCACCAGAGTCTAATACAACTGCAACATGACCTCAGGACTCCGGAACTCAATTCCTCTACCAATAAAAGCCAGTACGCCATATGCCTTCTTCACCGCACTCTTTACCTGTGTGGCAACTTTCAAAGATCTGTGTACATGGACACCAAGATCCCTCTGCTCATGCACACTACCAAGTATCCGGCCATTAGCCCAATACCCCATCTTTTTGTTACTCTTGGCAAAGTCTTGTAGGCTCTGGGCCTCCTACAAATCTTAAACACCCGACGTCTTAGGGACGAACGCTTCACCTTCCGCCTTGTCACTCGCCCTTATCCCAGATCCAATCATCCAACTCGGCACTGGCATCTTGAAGTTTCCCACCTGTCCCTCTTCCTTCGCACTTATCCGCTCCACCCTCTGCTCTGACCGATCACCACCACCGCCAAACCGCAATTTTCATCTCCCAATCGCCTTTCAAACTAACTCTTCCGCACTCCCATCCCCGTCCCATTTATCTCTCGCCCCCCTTGCACCAAACCCTACATTCCCGATGAAGGATTTGTGTCCAAACCGTCAACTCCCCTGCGCCTCGGATGCTGCCTGACCTGCTGTGCTATTGCAGTGCCACAATTTTTGATTTTGAACTCTAGCATCTTCAGTCCTCATTTTCTCCTTTGACGTAACCATCATTGAGTCAACTTTCCCTTTTTCTGCTTTCAGCTTGTGTGGACAAATGCATATTTTACACCTTAGAGTGTTTCTGTTAATAAGGGACATTGTATGATTTTTTTAAAAATCGTATTCACTATCTATTCCAATTCACTGAAGCCAACTTAACCTCACACGTTAGTGGCTTCTACGATACATGTTAATAAACGTAATTTAAACAAAATAGCCTTGAACTCAAACATATTTAACAAAAATCAATATATTAAAACCAAAATTCTCAAACGCTCCATTCCAGAAAGGTTGTCAATTAGCTCTTCTTTCCATACAAAACTAATTCCAAAACAGCTCGATATCAGGTCAGTGATCAACATATTGTTAAAGTTAACTATCTCATACACACTCTCGAAATCCATCTTTCCAATCATTAGCATTCACTTCACTTTGGATATGTCTTGAAACAGGCCATTATTAATGCACTCCTATAAACCTGTATATCTTATATCCCGTATAATAACATGCTCAATATTTGTATTGCAGTTTTGGCATTAATGTATAACTCCCATCAATGTTTGTCTCTTCTTGCTGTTTTAAAGCACCGCCTTGGCAAATTCTGTGCAAACTGAGTGACATGACCTCTGGGGGGATGAATGATAGTTTGAGGTGTAATATTCGCCGAGGCCAATTTTGAACTGTCTTGAGGTCATCCCGTCACATCTTATTCATTCTTTTCAAGTGTCCTTGTGAAGACTTCACCAGATTTTCCATTTTGCTGGCGGAGTAGAAAAGGACAATTACTTTTCACAATGTTGTGCATTCCTGCAGACATCTGAGACTGTTCTAACCTGGGTGGGAAACTTACAGCAGGCTGGAGAAATGGTGCAGCTGCTGTCCAGGATCTCAGTGAGATCTCATCTGGAGTAGTGTGTCTAGATTTAGTCTCCTCACTAACCAGAGAGGAGATATAAAGGGAAGAACTCTAAATAATTGTCTTCACTTGTGAATAAAAAGTAGTGAGCAAACTATTGGGGTTGAAAGGAAATTGCCAGGATGCATTATTAATTAATTATTATAAGAAGATTTGCAAAGTCAAACCAGAATACATTGGAGTCAGCGTGAGTTGTGAACGATTGATTTGCTTTAGTTCTTTAAAGATGTCACAGGCAAAGTGAAATGATGAAGATCCTGGAGATTTAAATACTTGGACTTCCAGCAGTTATTGAATAAAGTGCTGCACATAAGATTAAGTTTCAAAATAAGAACACATGGGTTCAGGAGGAAATTATTAGCTTGGAAAGAGAGTTTGTCAACCAAAAAATGCGGAGAGATTGACTGGGTGAGTGCTGTCATGTTTCACAACACTTGGGATGCCGTATAGTTCAGACCACAATTATTTTCTATCCATTGTATTACTTGGATGAGGAGTTACAAAACACTGCAGGCAAATTGTGAGTGGATACTAAAATAGGTAGAAATCTAGGCTGTTACAACGAGGATGGATGAAAAAATACAAATGGAAATGAATGGTTCAGATGAATGGGCCAACGTTTATAAGAGTAAATTTAATGTGACTGTAGATGTTTATCCATTTTGATCAGAGGAATAGAAAGATAAATTGTTGTGTCACTGGAGAAAATTTTCAGGTGCTTCTGTGCAGAGGGATCTGGGTGTCCTGGTGAATATCATAGAAAAGTCGCATAAAGGAACAGAAGGCAATGAGAATGGCAAGTGCAATTTCAGTGTTTGTTTCTATAAGAATAGAACATAAAAGTAGGGAAGGATAGCTGCAACTGTGCAAGGTATTAGTGAGATCATAACTTGAAAACTCTGCATAAGTTTAGTGCCGTAACTACAGGACGGATATAATTGCATTGCTGGCAGATCAGAAGGGGTTCACTCGATTGATTCCAGAGATGAGGAGTTTGTCTCATGACGAGAGATTGAGCTGCTCAGACCTGCAGTCTGTGCAGTTTAGAAGAATGAATCGAGGTCTCATTGAGGTCTATAAGATGTGAAAGGTGATTGAAATATAGATGTGAAGTGGATATGTCCTTATTTTGGCCAATCTACAATAAGAGATCATCGGTTCGGATAATCCAGAACAGATTAAAGCAGGGGTGAGGAAAACCTACTTCTCTCAAATGGTTGTGATCTGTGTAATTCACTGTACCAGTTTGCAGTGGATGCTGAGACATTCAATCAATGAAAGGATATGGAAAGTGAGAAGGAGAGTGGAACTGAGTCCGCGATGACATCAGACATGATTGTATTAAATGTTGGAGCAGGATCAAAGTATTGAATTGCTGACTGGTGCTCCTCGTTCTTATACAGTTCTTCGAGTGTGTCACAAAGGAATAAGGAAGGACTGGTGATCAAACAGGAAGCAGACACTCGGGATAAATCACGCTCAATCAGTTTCACAGAATGTATCCAGTGGAGTCACGCATTTAACAGTGCTGAGTCCTCAGCTATTTATAACATATATTAGTGCTGAATAGGATGGAACAGAAACACTGTAACCATATTTGGTGATGACAATAAAATAAGCAGTGAATTACCAAGTGAAGGTAGAGAGTTCGCAAATGCAGATAATCAAGAAATGTCAATGGATAATAGTTAGGCAGGTGGAACATGAGATGATGTGCGCACTGTTTTTTTTCAGGAACAGAGGAATGTTGGATGTTACTGAAACATAGGTTGATTATAGGGCATAGTGGATCAGGGTATCCTGGACGGTTCACTCCTCCTCATTCAGACATGGGGAGGGTTGCGCCATCTTCCTCGCGGTCTGCCCACTGATGTTCCTCGTGGGGGCATTCGTCTCAGTAGATATGTGGTATTATGTGTGGTTGATTGTCGGTGGAGAGTGATGAGCGAGGGTGTGTTTTGAACCATGCATCAAGAAGACCGCCTATAACTGACAGGTCATCCTTTCTTTCTCCATGGAGACCTGAAGACGATGGGAATTGCTGATTGCTTCTGAAGAGGCTGTGTATGCTGCTAGGACAGTGGGTATTCCCCCACATGATGTACTGTGCATGGTCAGACTGCAAGATTATTGGAGTGAGAATTCTTTTAGATCATCTACCTCTTCATATTGATATGGGGACACCGCAGTCATTACTAATCAGAACTCCCGCTATACTGGGAAAGAAAGGATACACCCGGCAGCTCCCTCCTGATTGAAAAAAATAAATTCTATTCATGCCATCCACCATATCTTTCCTGTCTCCCCTAAAGGTGACATTGATAGCAACATTCTGAGATTTGACGGACATGTCACCCACTCCTGCCTGAAACGTTATGGACCATAGACCCTGAATAAAACTGTGACCCTAACAGCCAATGGCAGCACTGTCCACCCCCACGCCTGAAGCTGCAGCTCGTGACCTGATCCTTGTTCAATGAGGGTCCCCTAGCACATTGCTCCTGGGTCACGTGTAACTTGGGAAACTGTTCCTGGAAAACACAGGGTGAATACAGCAAATCCCTTTTCCCAAAAACCACCAGGCATTCAGAGCTTCCCCGCTCTGCAGCCTCTGTTCCAATTGTTATTCATTTTGTGGATCAAGATGCGATAACTACAGTTCCCATGCTCTCTATAGAGTTGGTCACCAAATCTTTGGTTCTCCCTGAATGTCTGTGACTGCTCACAGTTCAACTTCCAGCAAACCATCCCTGCTTTCCACAAACAGTTTAGCACTGGGAGTCAATCAGAAGACCCTCAGCTACAACTTAGATGCCTGGTCCTTTTCAATAATAGTCGAGGCAGGTCATCTTGTTATTGACCACAAGATTAGCTGAGAGGTCTAAATATAAGCTTTCAGTGGAAAGGCACAGACCAAGCTGCAAAGCCGTGAGTCAAAGCTGCTGAAATCCTCTATTCATCATGGAGCAATGCGTCGGTTCAACCCAGAAGTGAACAACAGTACAACGCACACCTCCTTGTCTATGGAGCACCACATGGGACACACTGGGAAGTAAACTACTGCCCGACACGTACCATTTCATAACTTCTAAGCTTCACATTACCACCATCCGATAAACTAGGTGAATAAAGATCAAAACCACGGAAAGATACAGAGGGACAGAAAGATTCGTATTAATTAACTACTTGAGATTGTATTATTAAAATATGGGCAAATAGTCAGGGAAGTGGGACGAACTGTAGGAATGAGACCTTGGAAGGTCCAATCACAAGAATGAGAACATTTAATAAAGATATTACCAGTTCAGCACGAATGGGTCGCTACATGAAATTCTAAATCTGTCTAACGGAACCAGCCCAGGCACCATAAACTGAGACAGAATGTAAACCCGACACGGAGAGTTATGCAGAATAGTAACTGGGCTATCTTCCCAGCACGGGGATCATTCCAAACAGTTTCCAGTATAATATTGCTGCTGTACCTGGAATAGATACCTGCTGAGTACGGACAGATTTACCGCCCATGCTGTGTGTTGTACTAAATCAGGCTCCCAAAAATGTATGTCTCTTTATCCCGGTTGAGCAGAACGAGGCCCGCGCGCACACGTGTGTGTGTGCATGTATGCATGAGTGTTGAATGTAAAAATCATTGCTGTAGAGAAAAAAAACACATCGAGGAAAGCAGTTTCAATATGAACAACTAGGAGGTGTTTGGGTAAACGACAGAGAGAAACCGAGGGTCGTTTCCTGGACAGATGTGATAATGTACTTTAAATATTAAAATAAAAGCATTGAGAGACCCAATAACAATATAGGTCAGTGCTCACAGGAATGGCAGAAGGATGGGATATTGGTATGAGTTCGGATATGAGCTGAGGAGTCTCAACTCAGATTTGCTTCTGCAGTTTGAAGCTGGGAGTGTCATCAGCAGATTATTGCTATCATTAAGACTGCATTTCACAGCTCAAGAATCAAAAATTATACAGGACAAGCCTGTGAAGTAAATCTTGGAGTTGTTAGTAGTTACAATACGGAATCGACAGGTTATGGGCAGGGCAAGAATCAGCTCACGGCCAAAGGGATCACCAGAGTTGTGATTGGTCTGTTCCAGCCTCAGATTTTGGCTCAAGATGGGTTCGAGTCAGAGGAAGGAAATGAAGTTTGTAACCAGAACAGAAGACAATGACCTTTCTGCTCCCCACATTAAAATAACAAGGACAGTGATAGCATGAATTCTGGTTCAGAACTGAAACTGAGTATGTCAACATATAGACATTCCCAGAAGCAAAAGGCGATACAGTAAATACAAAGGTGCATTGATAAAATTAGTGATAGTTTGTAAAATGAATATCTGGATCAAAGTCAGAAAAGGAGAAATAACAGTTGAAAGACTGGAGAGTAAATTAATAGACCACTAATACAATAAAGAATTTTTAAATACAAATAATAGCTGGACAGCAAGACTTACCAGGGACACCAACGATAGCCAGGGCAGGATAATAAAAATATCGAAAAATGGAAAGAACATAATAGATCTTCCATGGTAATGATGAGCTTTCAAAATATATAGAAAAAAGCCAAATATCCGTGGATAAACCCCTATCCACTGTTGGATTATTCAGGTCGCATGTTCTCAGATTCTGATCGATTGTTGTAATATTCCAGTCTACTTTTCGCAGATTCTGATTCATTGCTCGAATATACCACTCTATTGTTCTCAGATTATGATCTCTCCTCCCCCTATCTCTGGAGCTGCTGATCCCTGTCACTGCTGTAGGTGATGCTCCCGCTCATAGTATGGGACAATACATTGAATGGAGCCCATTTATCATTAAAAATGGAAACCCTCCGCGGGGATAATTAGAATTCTTGAAGACTGACATCAGTCACAGTCACCGAAGAAATATGTTCAGTTAACACTTTCCTTACAAACCTTTTCATATCATAATAAAATTGAACATTTACATAGTCTGGATAAAATATATGAAGATTGTTGTGGGATAGACCACAGATCTTTGAAACTGATAAATCTATTTTCCTTGTATATGGGAGTAGTAGCAGAACACTGCAGGATTGTATGTATCCTACGCTGCTTATGAAAGGAGACAATAGAATATCAGACCAGTTACAAAATGTCTTGTGTGGATACTTCCAGAGACCTTAACCCTGGGTTGAACTATGTATTGCTGTTTGACTTTGTATAATATCGCTCCTATTTTACGTGCCCTTTTAGCAAGTACTTTCATAACCTTGAGGCATCATTCACAGCACAGTGAATGCTGCTGAGGAATGGGGGAAGCAATTGTGTCCCCATTTGCCTTTAACTGAGCAATAGTTGATGGCCATTCAGCCCACGCTAGCCTATTATCACTTGAAGAAGTGGAAAGCTGGAACTTTGGCATTTTTTGCAAAGGGAATCATTCAAAACACTGAAACGTGTTCTCGCAGCTGTAGGAGGTGCGACTAAGAGTACAATATGTTGCTTGTCTTTCTGGAACTGAGACGTTAGAGACCTCCATCAGATATAGTTTAACTGCTGTTCATAACCCATGAATGTCTGTGTTGTTTAATGTCCTGGTTTACAGAGGGACAGGAGGAAATCATTCACCCTCTGTTGTGTCTGTTACAGAGCGACAGGAGAAGGCCATTCAGCCTCTCGGGCCTGTTTTAGAGGGATAGGAGAGGCCGTTATGCTTCTTGAAACTTTTTCACACTAAGTAATATTTTCAAATTACTTAAATAAGTTTTAAATATCTAAATTGAGAAACGTCAACTTTGACCGTTTCAGCCAAACATTTTGAGAAGCTGATTGGGAGAGCCTTTACGCAGGTAAAGGGATATTTGGAAACTCGGAGGGCTTCAAAAATGAGATGCGGGATACCAGTGACAATATGTTCTTCTGAATGAGAATGGCAAGGCTGGATCGTGTCGGGAAATTAAGGCTCTGCTTAATAACGGAAAGGAAGCATATGATAGGTATGAACAGTAGGGATCGAGTAAATGCATCGAGCAGTGCAAGAAAAATAGGTTAATACTCAAGAGGGAAGTCAGGAGGGCAACATGAGGACATGAATTACCTTGGAAAATAATGAACGGCAGAATCCAAAGAGATATTGCAAATACATTAAGGACAAACGAGTAATGAGGGAGAGAACAGGGCTACTTGAAATTCAGCAGGACCACCTGTTGAGAAACACCAGAAGATGAGTGAGGTACCAAACCCGTATTGTCTCTCAGTATTTACTGTGGAGGAGAATATTGAAACTAGAGAACGTGGGGGATTAAGTCGTCACATCTTGAATAAAAAATGCCCACATCATAGAAGAAGAGGTTATGGAAGTATTAAAATGCATAAAGGCGGATAAATCGCTAAGACCTGATTAAGTGTACGCTAGAACTCTGTTGAATGTTCGGGAAATGATTGTTGGGCACACTGCGGAGGTACTTGCATCATAAGTATCCGGTGTCAAGGTACTGAAGATAAGCGGGTGGTTAATGTCGTGCCAGTATTTAAGAGAGGTGGAAGAAACAAAACCAAGAAAAACAGGCTGTGGTGGGACAGTTGTTGGAGTGGATTCTGCTTTTATTTGCAAAGGCATTGACTGATTAAATATAGTGGACATGGTTTTGTACGTGTCTAACTATACCTCACTAAATGGAGTGACTTTTTTGAAGGTGCAGCAATATAAGTTGGCTACATGGACTTCGGTAAGGCATTCAACAAGGTTTCCAATTGCAAACCTGTTAGCAAGGGTAGATCATATGGAAAACCAGAAGAGCTGGAGCTAATTAGATTCAAGGTAAGACATTGGGGTATGTTGGAGGGTTGTTTTCGTACTGGTGGGACTCACCATCAACCGGTTGCTGCTGGATATTTCGTGCTCACTGGAACTTGTGCCATCGTAAAAAGGTCAATGGACACAGGGTTGAGTTTTCGCAGTTTGGAGCTGCCCTACACAGTTTACCCTGAGCATGGCACGTAAGGGGAATTACAGTACGGTTTGTCGACAAGGCACGGAGGACCGAGTAAATGGCTAGTACAGAGGAGGGCAATTTTCTTCCGAGAGGAGACCACATCACCACACCCCCCAAGCATGGCCTGAGCTCACCACCCTGTTCAAAGCAGTATCTGCGTTCTGAAGAAACGTCGTGCAATGCAGAACAAGCATCACTAACCTTCCCGACTCTGCCAAGTTTATTGTTGTTGTATGCTCTCTGCTCCCTGACACTCACCATATATCTGTTATAGCACATAGCCGCGAAAATGGCCCATGCTTCACCACTTTCACTCCTGCATGAAAAAGCGCCTCCATCTCTCTCTCTGTCACCTCCAACATACCACCCCACTGTAATAATACTGCATAGACACAATACTGTGAATGGACTCACTCCAGACACCCACTCACCCCCATCTACACCAGGATCACCAACTTCCTCGGTCCCTTTCTCCCATTCCAGACGAACATACTATAATACGACAGAAAGGGCCAGGCTGGGCGGTGGACTGCCAGATATCCACGATGTGGGTAGGACTTTGGCAGGAGTAGAAGAAGACCTGGACGACTCATGAGGAGTTTCTAAAACATAAATGTCACACCAACCGAATAAGGAGCAACATTCAGTGAAGATCCATGCTCACTTTTACCCTCTATCAGCTCCGTTTCCCCAAGCACAGCTTAGAAGCTGTGACACTGATTCCATCTCTCTTTTGTGTCGAGCTCGTACAACAAGAATCTCCACAGACTTGGTGGGCAGGAGAGTGCAGTTCCAGCACATCGTCTCCACCGCCTCCCAGGAAGGAAGCATGGAGGCTGCCCCCTTCACCTCCTCCTATAAACAACTCAGATACTGAAACTAATCTGTGATATTTACTGCTCTCCCCACTTGTCCTGACATTTTCAATAATGTGTGCTGATGTACACCCAGTACCCGCTGCTTCTGCACACCATTTAAAACGGTACATTTTGTTTTATATTGTCTTTCAATGTTCTGTCTACTAAAGTGCATCACCTCACACTGCTCTGCATTGATGCACATCTCTCATATATCTGCAGGCATTGAAATTTCACTAGCATCATGCTTCACACCGGATATCTGACATACTCGTATATTTAATCTTATAAGCAAGAGTGATACTGACATAAACCCACACAGTGGGTGAAATATTGGAAAAAAGAACACCATAGATATAAAGATATACTGGTAGAATCCTACGTTTGTACAACTGTTATTATTGCTGTTTCTTTTCTCTATTAGTGCTTATGTATCTGTGTCGGTTTGTATTTAAATGTATCTACGTGTGTGTCTCTGTTATTCTCTGTGTCTCTTTGTGGAGGGGCGGCGTGCACCGGGTAGAGGTGTGACTGCCTCTGTGGACCTTAAATTGATACATTGTTCTCCGTATGATTGACACCCCACACTACTGCAGTGACATCGGCACCATCCAAAATGACAACAAACAAACACACACACACACACACACACACACACACACACACACACACACACACACACACACACACACACACACACACACTTGGGCCAGTCAGAATCGAAATGCTCACCTCCGACTGAACCATTAGGCAGGAGATGGGATGAAGTGAATGCACATTCTGTAACTTGCAATGTTTTGCAATGTTTAAAAATTAGGAGAGAGAGAACTGAAAAGTCCTGAAAAGGCCGAATAGTGTGGTAACATGTCAGGAACAACATCGCTCAGTAGCTGAAGAAACAGCTTTGTACTTCCAAAGATACTATTTGATAAACCAATCAACCGTGCAAGTGAGAGATTCACAGTATTTGTTGTCTTCTCGGAGAGAGAGAGAGAAAACAATCTGTCCCTCAAGCAATGGTGTGAGTAGGTCAGCAGCGGGGAGTATTTCAGGAATATAATCACAACAGGGACAGAGACAGAGGGAAAGAGGAAGTGGGAGACTTTGTTTTCAATTCCAATTATTTACTCCAAAAACAACATTGTATAGAGATGCAGACAGAGGGGTACACGAGAGTAGATCTTGACACGAATGAACATGACACTAGCACATCGAGATACATATAAATATGCCCTGAAGAGGACACTCACACATAAACACAGCATCGCACTTGACCCCCAACCCACACTCAACACCCGCAGAGAGGAACAGACAGCGTCATTAAGAGAGCGGCATTAGTTTTTTATAAGTGGTGATCAATGGTCAGTCGTAGAAAGCGGAAGAATTGGTTGAAAAACACTTCAGCAGTGATCAACTGCCATGGCAGCCGAGATGGGCCGAAGGTCCTAATTCTGCTCCAGTTTATCATGCTCTTATCCACTCTTATTTTCCCAGCTGTCCTTTGCTCCTCCCACGCAACTCTTGGCAAATGGAAACCCCGACGCCTGAAGTAAGTGTTTTAAACAGTCATACTCACAGTCCCATTCAATTAGGTTACGCCACACAATGCAATCTCATTTCAGCTCCCCATCTCGGGAGCAATGATGAGTAGACCCGTAATTATACGGGACTCTTCACCCCAGGCGTCGCCAAAACAACTAACATCATCCTCACGGCTAGACAAAGGCCCTAGATAATACGGCCGATACATCAACATAGATATAACTCAAGAAGGGCCGACATATTGAATAAAGCATTTCCATTTTCTGGTGCACCCTATTCGTAAGGAATTCAAGGGGAATATTTTCTTTTGCTGTCCTATGCCAATTCGGTATTCTGGGGGATTTCCGATATCCAACTCACTAAAATATTTTTCCTCATACAAAAATAGAGGATAGTAAATAGTTTCTTCCCATGTACATCTAGAGAGGGTAAATTTGGAAAATCCAACAGGAGAGACACCGGATCCAACACAATATCATTTCCCAAGATCTTTGCCAAGGCATTCGATACATGCACCCATTACCTACGAACGTTATGGCATGTCCACAAACAATGACTGAGTGTACCAACTACTCTTTTGCACTAAGGGCACATTGGGGTCGCTGGTAACTTAAACTTTGGAAGCCGTTCTGACGGCATTTTGGCCATATGAACTGTCTTCAATAGAATACCTTGAGTCCTATCGCAAATAAAGATCTTCCTAACATTTTCTAAGATGGTCTCCCACATCTCTGAAGAGATTTCCAATCCGAATTCTTTTCTGCAGGTTTCATATAGTCGTTCTACGTCCTTCGACACATTAGTACAGAGCAAGTGATAGAGTGTACTGACCGAGGGGGCAACAGCTGGCCGAAGCACTTTCCTCCGCATATCCGATTTATAAGGATTAACCATCAATGTGGACTTTTTGAACAAAGTCTCGTACTTGAAAATATCAGAAGAGGCCCTTGCTCGGTCGCCTGAAATTCTGATGCAACTATTTGAAGAACATCATGACCTCCTCATCGAATAAATCTCCCAAGCAGAAGACTCGGCCGGACTCCCAAAGTTTAAAACCAACGGCTATCAAACCTGGCTGCACTCTGCACATTCGCATTATAGGAGTGAAGGGGGAGGGTTGTTTTTGCAAATTATCCTCACCCTGTTGTGTCATCGTCCAAGCTTTAATGGTGCTTAGGACAATCGATCTTTAACAATAATATGTGACAATTTTCACCTTCTCCATAAATTTCAGGTTGATGATGGGGAAGTTTGCCTGGGAAGTCTCGATGTCCATCCAAGTTGATGTTGGATCACGAGAGGCCAATAAGCCATGTATGAAAGCAAGGAGCTCAGTTGGTGCTTCCTAAAGTCTGGGAAATCTAGACCTCCTCTTTCTTGTGAGAGCTGCAGTTTATCTATGTTGATAACGGGCCATGTACGCTGCCAAATAAAGGATCCGAGCCAGGCATAAAGCATATGCAGCTCGTGTCTTGGAAATATCAAAGGAAGCGTTCTCGTGAGCTATAATAGGCGAGGGAGGACATTCATCTTGACCAGAGCTATTCATCCAACCAAGACATCCGAAGATCTTCAGGGCGCCAAATTTCTTGTCTTATTTTCTCTAACAACTGCACATAGTTAGCTTTATATAGCTGATGGAAAGCCAGGGTGATAAAGGTACGTAAGTACAGAAAGTCTCTTTGCGACTACTGAAAGGGGAAACGAGTTCCATCCGCAAAGTTTGATATGCAGGTAAGACCTCACAGTGATTTTATGAAATTAATTTCGTACTTGGAAAACATAAATCAATTAACTGCCTGTATTAGGTGGGGCACAGACGTAAATGGATCAGATGAGAAAAGAAGGGCACCATCCACATGAACAGTAATTTTAAGCTTTCCTGATCCTACCTCCGGGGCCGTTATGCTGAGGTCCATCCGAATGGCTTCCGCGAGATGTTCGATCACAAGTATGACTTATAGTGGCAAAAGAGGGCACCCTTGGCGACAACCTCTGCCAACATAAAAATATCTGATCTCATACCACTGGTAAGTACCACTGCTTACGGGTCACTATATAGCATACAATCCATTTGGTAAGAGCCTCTTATAGGCCAAACCGTTCCATAATATAGAAAAGGAACGGCCATTCCAGCCGATCGAATGCTCCCCCTGCATCTACCGATACGATCAAGCCCTGGATTGCTCTTTGCTGACATATTTGCACCATATTTAGTACTCTTTTAATATGACTAAT
>NC_057717.1:83489438-83547012 GCF_004010195.1 Chiloscyllium plagiosum | reverse complement strand
AATTCTGGCATGGCACGTATGTGGATTAGAATAAAAGGTAAAATCTCTACCCTCAGGGTGAAGACATCTCCACACATAGAGTCATAAAGATGTACAGCATGTAAACAGAACCTTCTGTTCATGCTGACCAGATATCCCAGACAAACCTCGTCCCACCTGCCGGCTCATATCCCTCCAAAACCTTCCTATTCATATACCTATCCAAATGCCTCTTACATGTTGCAATTGTACCAACCTCCACCATTTCCTCTGACAGCTCATTCCAAACACGTACCACTCTCTGTGTGAAAAAGCGGCTCTCACGCTAAACCTATGCCCTCTAGTTCTAGACTGCCCGACCCCAGGGAAAATAATTTGCCGATCTACATTATCCATGCCCCTGAAAATTTTGTAATCCTCCAAAATATCACCTCTCAGCGTCCAACGCTCCAGGGAAAGCAGAGCCAGCCTGTTAAGCCTCTCCGTGTAGCTCAAATCCTCCAACCCTGGCAACATCCCTGAAACCTTTCAAGTTTCACAACATCTTTCCGATAGGAAGGTGACCATCTTTGCACGCAATATACCAACAGTGGCCCAACCAACGTCCTGTACAGCCGCAACATGATCTGCCAACTCCTGTACTCAATAATCTGACCGATAAAGGAAAGCATACCAAATGCCTTTTTCACTATCCTATCTACCTGCTACTCCACTTTCAAGGAGATATGAACCTGCACTCCAAGGTCTCTTTGCTCAGCAACATTCCCTAGGACCTTGACATTAAGTGTATACATCCTGCTAAGATTTGCTTTCCAAAAATGCAGAACCACACATTTATCTGAATTAAACCCCAACTGCCACGACTCAGCCCATTGGTCCATCTGGTCAAGATCCTGTTGCAATCTGAGGTAACCCTCTTCGCTTCCACTACACCTCCAATTTTGGTGTCATCTGCAAACTTACTAACACTACCTCTTACGTTCGCATCCAAATCATTTTTGTAAATGACAAAAAGTAGAGGACCCAGCACCGATCCGTGTGGCACTCCACTGGTCACAGGCCTCCAGTCTGATAAACAACCCTCCACCACCACCCTCTGTCTTCTATCTTTGAACCAGTTCTGTATCCAAATGGCTAGTTCTCCCTGTATTCTGTGAGATCTAACCTTGCTAATCAGTCTCCCATGGGGACCTTTGTCAAACGCCTTACTGAAGTCCATATAGATCACATCTACCGCTCTGCCCTCATGAATTCGTCTTTGTTACTTCCTCAAAAAAGTCAATTAAGTTTGTGAGGCATGATTTCCCACGCACAAAGCCATGTTGACTACTCCTAATCTGTCCTTGCCTTTCCAAATACATGCACATCCTGTCCCTTAGGATTCCCTCCAACAAATTGCCCACTACCGACGTCAGGCCCACTGGTCTATAGTTCTGTGGCTTGTCCTTATCACCCTTCTTAAACAGTTGCACTACGTTCACCAACCTCTAGTCTTCAGGCACCTCACCTGTGAATATCGATGATACAAATATCTCAGCAAGAGGCCCAGCAATCACTGCCTATTCAAATCCCTCAACTGCCTAGATTGCAGAGATATACCCGCAGAATCCCTTGGCATCCTGTCCACCTCCGGGTCAATGATACTATTGAAATCTCTCCCTATAATTGTAAAACGCGCCCCAGAGTCATCAATCTGGAAAGCGCATCCATTACAAATTTAGATTAGATTATATTACATTACAGTACGGAAACAGGCCCTTCGGCCCAACAAGAGTGCTGGAGGGCAATATACATCCAGGATCCAGTACACTTCACCATCTGTTCTAGCTATAAGTATTATAAACAGCACAGACTCATCCTTCATTTGGCATAACATATGAAATGGACGTTCTTCTGAATGAGAATGGTAGCTCCTCTCCTTTTCGTGTCAAAAGATGAGAAGAACACATGGATAAATCCTCCCTAATTCAGCTTGAAATGCTCCTTGTCAGTTAGGTGTGTGTCGTGTAATAGGGCAACATCAATCTTCTCTTTTTTTAAGTCTTGACAGTGTATTTCCATTATAATTGTTTAGTGATTACCTTTAACGTTCCAGGTGCACCACTGAAACGAATGCCTAGCCTCGATTGTCCAAGATAGTCCGAGACCCACCGGGAGGAAGACCCCTTCTCCTAAAGTACTGAGTAAAGACCATAAACAATTCACACAGATTTAAAAATACCACCTCGAAAACTCCTAAATCAAAACTTCTAAAAACTACTCCTAAGAAGGAACAACATAAAACATAACTAAAAGGAGACACTCCCCCTTGTCGACAGGGGGAGGTCCGACCACCCAATAATCCCACCATAACTCTTTCCAGCTGGAACCATTAACTTCGCCCTTAGACATCACAATGTAAGATAATCAAATACCAATTTCTTATAACAAGGAATTTCATGGTGGGTACCCAACCCATCCCTTTCCTAGTACTACTCTAGGCATTCTTGGTAAAGCAGCAACATGAGATAAATAGATAAAAGTATAATACGATATATATTAAAGCAAATAGAATGATTGTCCATATAATTCAGGCCATTCTGTCTGTTTCATAGATTCAAAAAAATATTTTGCCTTTTCTAGCGATCTAAATTTAAACACAGATCCTCCGTGACGGAAGTGCAGTATAGCCACACATCTCGTGGTGTCATGAAAATTCAGATCCCTCAGACGATTCTTTACCTCGTCAAATACCTTCCTCTTGCGTATCATGAAAGCAGAGAAGTCCTGAACGAGCATTATTCATAATCTCTTGAACACCACAGCCTGGTGAAATTTCCCCAGTTCTCTGGATGCCTCAAACAACATTTGTTTGTCTCTGCAGTGCTGCTGTCGCACTAGGACTGGTCCGATCCGGGCCTGTGCACTGCAAACCCGTGTGCCACTCGGCCCGTACCCGACCGACCTCTGACTCCACACTCAGCAGTTGTGGGAGCCATTGTTCCAGGAAGTTAATACTCTGGCCTTCTTCCACCCGTTCGGGAATGCCTCGTAACCGGATATTCTTCCAATGAACTCAATTTTCGAAGTCGTCGAACCACTCCTCCAAAGCACACACTCAGCGCTCCAGGGCCTGGACCTGACTCACAAAACGTTCGGCAGTGGTCTTGGAGGCCACGGCCCATTGCTCCGCCCCTTCGAAAGTCTGGATCTCCAGATCATACTTTTTGCAGCATGAATCCGATTGCCAACAACCTTGCCTGGGTCTCCTCCATAGACTCATTGATCCTCTCTCGGAGTTATCCAAACTCCAAGACTAATCTCGCCTCTGCAGGTAAGTTCCACGGGGCGGCCGCGGACGCATCTGTTTCTGCGGTGGGCTGGGTGGGGTGGGGCTAGTCCCTGTCTATTGCTGGTTCTGTGCTCCTTTGCCTTTCGTCATGTTAGAGTGCACCAAACTGCTCAAGGTACGTGAAAAATGGCTACAGCAGCCGGGGAAGAAAACAAATTTTAGCAGTTTAGGAGGTGAAGGGAGGGGAGGCTCCCCAAGTTTTCTGGGTCCGAGGCAGACCTTATCAGACTCGGGTCGACTGGGTCGCCGCCAGCTTGAATCCCCCTTTTGTACAATCTTACGGTATATGGAAATATCTTCCCGTGGGTCCAGTTAAGGCTTCATTTGATAAATATTTGTTTGTAAAGATTTTAAGGGAATGTTTGAGGGGCTGGATAGTCTATATCTGCTACTAATTGTTGTCTCTTTGAGTCTTAAAAGAGTGCTGAATCGTTCTCTGTAACACATTTTGAGAATAAGGAACATCGAATTGCAGGCAGATTTCAGGGATATTCCTTTCTCTTTCGAGGTATGTGATCTGTGATGTTCTCATACTCACGGAGCAATGAAGTCTGGGTTCCTGGAAAGATTCAAAGTTTAAGTCCATAGATATTTGATGAAGATGAGAATCTATGTTTTTTTTGTGAATAGACAGAAAAGCGATGTTCAGTCACAATCACGTCAACAAAGAGCATTCCAAATGGTGCAGGAGGCTCGAGGGGCCGAAAGGCCAAAAGCTGTCGCTCCCCATGTATTGTTCTCTCAACCTCTCACTACTGTTACCGAGATAACGGAAGCCTCAAATCAGCCAGTGAACATTGCTATAATGAGTTAGGAGGAGACAAGTTAGCCCCTCTAAGGATTTATGCAGGAATTGATTGAAGTCATCCAGATCTTTAAGTACTTACACAGCAAGCCACCCAAACGTTTTCGCCTGCTGCTCAGCAACAAGTTTAACTATCAGGGAATACACATTGGGGATGAATGTTTGTTTTCAGCTTGTAAAGCTGTAACTTGGTGGAGTTTCTCAGGGATCAGTATGAGGCAGCCAACTATTTACAGTCTATACCAAGAATTTGGATGTGGGGACTGATTGGATCGGAGCTCAATTAGCTCATAAACCAAGATTGACATGCAATAAGATATGATGGCGGACAATGTGCATTGGGAGAAAGACAGAGGATGTTCGTGAGCAAAACTTTGGCAGAAACAGTATAACGTGGGTATGGGAAGTCAGTGCTGTGACGTAAGGATAGAACAACAATAAACTACTTAAATGCATATAAAAATCACAGAGTTCAGTGGTACAGAGGGATTTGTATATCTCAGTATATGAATCACATCATGTTAGTCAGCAGATTTGACAAGTAATGAGGAAAATGCGTGGAATGACGCTGTTTCATGCAAACAATATCGGGTATACTCATCAGGGTGTTTGTTTTACTGCACCTGTACAGGGCATTGCAGAGATTACAGTTTAGAGTGGGGCTGGAAAAGCACAGCAGGTCAGGCAGCATCGAGGAGCAGGAGAATGGATGTTTTGGGCAAAGCACTTCATTATTTTTTTCCGATGAACTGTGTGTAGTTATGAAGCTCTAATCTGAAAGAAAATATGTAATTATTTTGGATGCTTTTCAATGATATTTCACTTCCCTCACTTTCCTCGTTCCTAAAATGAAGGCCCAAAGAAATCACAGAGTCATACAGCACGGAAACAGATATGCCCGTCCAGCTCATCTGCACCGATTAGATATCTCAATCTGATATCGTTCCATTTGCCAGCATTAGGCACATAATCCTTATTCGTGGACTCATCCAGATGGGTCTTAAATGTACCCACCTCCTCCACTCCACTGACAGCTCGTACCACACATACAATACCACCTGCATGAAAAAAAAACTCTCGGCTCGCTTTCTAACCTTTCGCCTCCCGCCTTAAATCTATACTCTCGAGTTTGTACTCCTCCAGTTTACGAAAATGAACCTTGGCCGTTTACCGTATCCTTGTCCCTCATGGCCTCCAGAAGGCCAGGACACTTCAGGACTTACAATAAGAGATGTTCATGTTGAGCCATATAAGATCCTGAAGAGAGTGCATCTGGGCGTAGCTGTTGAATGAAAGAATTAAAATTAAGGACTGAATTTTAAGAAAATAATATATTCAGTTGATTATTTTGCATGAATTTATTGTACAAAACGCATGTAGACACTGACGAGCATATCTTCAAATTAGTATAAATCACTCCTAAATGAAACAGAGAAAAGGGATGAAGGGAATGTTCAACGATCCTTACATGGTCCAGTTCCATGTTCGGATAGCACAATTGTATATTTCAGCACAGAGAAGGAGAAAACATAGCCTGTCTGAGAAGCAACGGCCATTGATCCCTCTCCTTCCTTGTTTTTCTCCATAGCAATATATGAGAGCTGAAAACCCACCAATCACCTTTACCACCAATTGAGGATTCCTGTTGACGATTCACTGGAACCTCTCCACTGAAGCAAAAGGATTTTGGGCAATTCCAACTCTTCCAAGAAGAAACCCCTTTACTAGCAGCTTGTTGGAACAGAACAACTTCAGAGCCAGAATATCAAACGAGACAACGTCAATTTTCATTTTGTTATGAAATTAACTATCATTTGGGCAAATCACTTCTGAGCTGATATTGTGCAGAGTTTGAGATTTTTTATGGTTTGCCTTCAGACGTATGTATTTGTGTCTATTTGTTTGCACGTCTCTGTGTCTCAGATTTGGAGAAAGATAAATGTTGATGTAAATATTGTCAATGTCCAAACTGTCATTTGTCTTTTCATTGTTTCTGAAATACAAACTTTTGTTTTCGATTAGGTATTTTTCAAAATTTAAGCAATCTACCAGAATTATTCCTGACATTGGACCGTACCCAGTCTGAGACTGATATGATTTGCCATATCACGGACTTGATTACATTTAAAATTTGTCATGAACTATGGAGGAGTGGATCTAGAAAAGTAAACAATGGACCTCCAACCTCAGTAGGAAGAGCGATAAGGCCGGTTGAGTGGGAATTTTCTTCCCCACAAATCAGTGGTACATGTGTATTTTCATTAATTCAAAGCTGTCTTAGTTAATTATTTGAACGGAAAAGTGACTCACGGATAATGAACAACAGGTCGGAAAGCGAGACCACAATCCAATCAACCACCATCCTAGCGCCTGTTGAAGCAGGGAACCAATTCCAGTTCCTCAGTCCTATGTCCCTCCATTCCATTCAGCCTCTCAAATCTGCTAGATAGCAGCAGTTGGAGATCTCTTGCTCCTCGTACCTGATGCACAGAAACAGCGGAGACCATTCATTCCTGAAGACTCTCAAACATGGTTTGGTATGGATTGGAAAACGTTCTTGGGTAATGTGTGCCTATTACTGTGAAACAGCCCACTCCTCTCGTTTTACAGAATTTCTTCTGTCTCCATTTGTTTTTCATGTTGTAGACCCAGATGTACCGTGAATACAGCCCTCATACCTCACCCAGAGACGACAGACACCGATATCAAGGCAGGATTTATCTGTGGAAGATATAATGGAACCCGAAAAGCATTGAAGGTGACAGAAATTGAATGTAATCTCGTCACAATTTGGAGTAATTGTGAGCACAAAGGAGATGTTTGTGTTTGTTTGACATCTACAACTCAGTCCCGGGATATCTCTGCAGGAAATCTTCAGCACAAACATCTTCATTTCCGACTGAGGAGCAACTGAAGATGTTTGCGCTGAAAATCAGGAGTGGTCGCTGAGGATTACACAATCTTCAGAACAATTTGTCCACACTCAGGTCCTGAGGCAGTCTGTGTCCATGTGCAGTCAGACCTGGGCAATATCCAGGCTTGTGCTGTTGAAGTGTCAGCAACATTTACGCAACAGCACTGCCAGACACTGCATGTTTCCGTAGGTAAAAGTGGAGCTCATTCAGCAGCGCAAACCACTTGTGCAGAAATAGGAGTATATTATTGACTCCATAGCATGACAAAACGATGAAGCAGAGACTGTAAGAATTGACTATTCTATATTGTTCCTTCTGGCTCTATTGTTTATGGTACACAATTGATAAGTTTACGTGGTTTGCTGACGGCGCGGAGGAAAGACAAATGTTTTGTGAGAACTCCCAAGGAGGCAACTTCCATCGCCGTGAAGACAGATTGGTTTTCTCTGTAAACTTCAGAAGCTGGTGGGAATGGTTGATTCTTTCAGGAGTAAGGCATTGTATCGGCTGACTAATTTGTGAGCAACGTGATACTCAGTGCAGGGTCACAAACCAAATGCACATTTTAAACGGTGAGAGTTCAATCAGAGCCTAGAACTCCCTCTCAAACAACACGGGTGGCCTACAGAGATACATAAACTATTGGGAGCTCGCATCATGCAATTTCTCATGCCATCAATGTCTTTCTCTGGACATAATGCGTGTTAGTCCATAATCTTCAACTTTCAATGCAGTATTATCTCAAATTCCTTAGAAGTTAAAAGCTCATTTCTTTTACACTTCCCTCATGGCAACATTATTCCAGGGATTAGTCTGATGAAACGTGTTTGCACTGTCTGTGCGACAAGGATATCATTGCTTATAACGGAGAGAAAGTTAGTCCAGAATCCACCGAAAATTGTCATAACAACACTCTGCAATTGCAGGAAGGCGTATTTACTCTTACGATTGATTAATTTTGTAATGAAGGATAACATACCATTTAGTTTCCTGATTAATAGATGCCCCGTATGAATTCTGTTAGTTCGTGACTTATCGCCAAACACACTTCCCAACCTTCCACCTTCTAATAAAAGCAAAATAAAAAAGGACTCTATTTGTTGCTCAAATTCACATCATTTATTTCTATTACGAATAGCGGTGTTCCAAGCACTGATTTATGTAATTATCAATGCATAGTGACCTTCAGTCCAGAACAAAACCCCACTGTCACGATTCTGTCCATCATCCAATTCCAAATCAGTGTTGTATATGCACTGCTTACACAAGGACAAGAACGTTCTTCACTCAAATGTGTGCAACCATGTCAAACTTCTTCTGAAACTTCAAATGCACCGTTCCCACTCGTTCACATTCGTCGATGCCACAACCAACATCCCGCATGAACTCCAGTAGGTTTAATAAAATTAGTTTCCCTGCCCGAAATCTAGACTGACTCTGCTCAATCATATAATTATTATCTAAGAACCTAGTTGTCATTAATTACAAAAATTCTAATAGTTTCCTCACAACTGAGATCAAGTTATCCATCAGTTGGTTTTCTGCTTTCAATTTCTGTCCTGTTTTAAATATTTGCAATCACAATAGCTGCTTTCCAGGGTGCAGTATCTTTTCAAGAATCAAATGAGTTTCGGACACTCCCGTAGGTTTCAAGAAAAGGCAATACAGAAGGAAATCATTAACCCATTATATCTGTACCCGCTCCCAGAAGAGATATCCAACAAACTCAATGCTCCAACTTTATCTCTGCAACCCTCGAAATTTATCACTCATCTGGTCCAGCAGGTGACCAGCATTAAATACAATGATAATATTCTGGAAAATAAATTTTTTGACATTCTTCACTTTCGCCAGCCACCCTGTTCGCTAAGATTTCCAAAGGTTTTCTTTTACTTCCTCTGTGGAGACAGAACCAACATACTCCCCTCTCTGGACAGAGTTGGCGTCGGGCACCTCATGAATACGTGAGAGATGGCACTCAGACATTAGTGATATGTCATCATTCCAACCTGGATATTCTAGAATCAAAGCAGTTGATGGGTATTGACAGCATAGTACTCTCCCTGGTGTGAGACTACAGGTTATGCTGAAAGAGGTTACACAGCTCTGTAATCTCCGCATTGTTAAAATAGATGGCTTCACGTTTTTCAGCTTGAAAAGGTACGATTTGGTGAATATCTGTGTAAATCTCAGAAAAGATGGTAGTGTTTCCCGTTCCTTCCTATGCAGTTTCTGCACCCTCATGTACACTCGAAATACTGTCCTCATACATAGTCAAGAGTGGCGACGGCAGATTCTCGGGCCTCCCTGAGCAGCTGCAGCATGACTTTATATCTCTGAAACTCAATCCCTCGACCAATAGAAGTTAACACATCTTATGCCTTCTTAATATTCTTATCAAACTGGGGTGGCAATTTTCAGGGATATATGCACACGGACACCGAGATAACTCTGCACATCTCCGCTATTAAGAATCTTACCATTATCCCTGTATGCTTTATTCCTGTTGCTCCTTCCAAAGTGAATCACCTCACACCTTTCCACATTAAACTCTATTTGTCACCTCTCAGCCCCGCTCTGCAGCTTATCTACGTCTCTCTGTAACCTGTAACATCCTTCAACACTATCCACAATTCCAACGATTTCAATGTCAACAGCAATTGTACTGAACTATCCTTCTCCACCCTCATCCGGGTCATTTATGAAAATGATGAACTGCAATGCCCCCAAAACAGATCCTTAAAGTTTGCTTGCTTTTTTCTTGTTTTCTTTATTTTTTGTGATTTTATTTAGTAAATTAACTTAATTCACAATACAATGCCAAATGAACACAATGCAGTTGATCACGCGAGTAGGAATTACATGAAACATCTATGCTCATATTAGAATGAAATCCCAAGAACTGGGGTGATGCCAGAGCAGTGTTGTGTCTGTTCTGCTCTCCTGCAAGCGGGGTACAGGTCATTCTGGAAACTTTTGAGTCAAACCAACTGCAATGGTTAGGATACTTACAGACAATCGCACGACAGTAACTGTTGCCTTAAAGTAATGTGATAAAACATAAAGACTTGGTTGTTAGTCAATCAAACTTGTTACACGAATGAAAATTCAGCATCAGGAAGTTTCAATATGGATGAGCCAATGTTACTTGCAATGTCGAGGAAAAAGAAGCGTTTTCATCTCCACACAGACCCACTCTACAAACTGCTACCAGTCATTTAATAGCCACATATTTATAAATCTTGCAAACCACCAGCTGCTTGGTCGATGTTCAACCTGGAATAAATGGGAATATTTTATTGAAATTGGATAACATCGATTGACTAGACACAAACTCAATACAAACATTCCAGACGGTGGAAACAAACCGGGTCCCTGGTTCTGTGAGACAGCACTGCTATCAACTGAGCCACCATGTGCATACAACTGAGCCATCGTGCCACCTCCCGCACGCAATACCCCACAAACCAATTGATTCATTGTGCTGGGGAACACTAGTGAAAAAAGAAAATCCTAAACACAAACGGAAAACAGTGGAAAAAGACGGGATCTGGAGGGAAAAACAGAGTTAGCATATTGAGGCTGTTGTGATCCCAATTTAAAAAAAACTCACATTGGACTCAAAAAGTGAAGTTTGTTTTTCTCTGCTCAGAACGTGCTAAACTTTGTCAGCACTTTCAACATTCTTTTTCTTTTGGACTCTGGATATTTGTCTGATCTGAAGGAGAATAATGAAGCTGCCATTTCAGTTGTCTCTCAAATATTTGGTTTTGGTTTTATTTAATGAAAAATTAAAAACTTTGTATTTGACAAGTCCCTCAATACCAATAACGTAAGCACTGTCATACTGCGTTACAAAAATGTTGAATTCAGTTGCCATGACATCACATGATCAATAATCTGAAAGTAACTGATTGAAGCAATGATCATAATCGTAATCAAAGCCAAATCAAACTCCTGATGCCACTACGGTCACATTCATTCAGCAAGTTCTTACGTTTGTGAGACTTTAGATGTAACTATGTAAACATAAAATACGTTGTTTCTTTTACCAGGATGTATTCATCTCGGGGTTTGGAAGGCACTAGTAAGGACAGAGTTTATTTCGGGTCCCCACTGTGAAAGGCCACAGAGAGCTGCCTAGTTGAAGCTGTTCAACCCAACTGATGCAGCAACACATAGAGCTGTTTGTATGGGCATTGCAGGATATTCAAGAAATGGTCGTAAAGTGACAAAAAAAAAGACCCTGGTCAGGATGACACGTAACTTGAAGATAACTTGCAGAAATTACATTTTCCATTGTTCACATTACCAGTGCAGAATGTTTTCTGATTCACCATAATCACAGATTTCCTCAGGGTCCTTGATACCACCCTCAGTCAAATATTGCTTAGATTGAATAGGAAATGACTCTGCTGTCACCTCAAATTACTTTGGAAGAACAATCGAAAGAATAAGGAACAAATGACAAGGAAACTCAAAGATGCCCTCATAGTATTCAAAGGAAAATTGATGCATGAACTTCCAATTCTCTCAGAAGATGTCTGTTCCAATGATGATGAGGCTGCCTGGTTAACTGTTGTGACAGACGGACAGGAAGAAGGTCCACTTTGTACCAATTGCGAACAAAACCATTCTGTTCACGGTACAACAGACAGTGGCAAACGTATTATTGTCTGTTGCCATTGAACATTGATCATTCCAAACTCATCACTCAATGATGATCAGTACTAAGAGTGAAATGGTCAGCTTCCAGCAGAGAAAAAGGAAAGGGAGATTCAGGAAAATTAGGTGCGTCAGGGCAAGTGGTGTGTCATACAGTGCGAAAAGTCTGAAGGGAGATGAGCAGTGGAAGTATACTGAGCAGCCGAAGTGACAATGCAAAGGAAGTAGAAGTGTACATAAAAAGTAGGAAGCGGGAAGCCGAGGTGTGACAGAAGAAGCACCAGTGGCAGCGAAAGCATGTAGCTTGAAAAGTGAGATTGATGCACAGTCAAGCATCACTGTTCAGGAAAGCTGAGGTCTGATTTCCTCGAAAGTTAAGAAAATATTTCTCATACTTTCTAATTAATACTTGATTCTTGTTCATATTTCACAATCACTCTGCATTTTTGCATGTCCATTAAGTGTACACATCGCTTTCTCTTCTCCCCCAATTGATTATCACAACATCACGTCATTTTTAACAATATTGAGAACAGTAGGTACTTGTTTTATGAATTCGCTTCCTATTCAAGGTAAACATGGGAACGTAAATTGATCTTCTACAGTGTGTTTGTCATGCAGAAATTAACTCAATATTTATCCACATCACTCTAGCTCTTTAAAAAAAAGAGTCTGCGTCCAGCCTGCAGATGGAAAAGTATTCGTCAGCTTTAACTATTGCAGCGAATGTTAAAAAGAATATGTTGCAAGGCACATAAAATGGAAATGTTGCAGTGCATTTTACCAACAGCTAGTACAAAATTAATGATGCACAAGTCTTACGATTAATATATGTCGAGGGGCAGAGTAAAAAGCAGAATTTAGCTCCATGTTGAATGCACTAGTTGTGGCTCCCTCACAAATTACGTCAAGCACATTACCCTGTAAATTCACCAAAATAGGAAAAACAAAATACTCGAATTCTCAATTCTTCCTCGGCAACAACATCTGTAGAACAGGACTACAATCAAAGTTTTTTTACGATATTCATAAATGTTGATTGAGTGGCTTTGGCGAAGAATCAACAATGTTGTGAATGACACAATGATTAACGGGGTGGTTCACAGTTAGGAAGGACGTGTTATGTTTCAGGAGGGTACAAATGGATTGTTAAGATAGTCAGGACATTGACCAATATCATTTAACACTGATATATGTGAGATGCTGCACTTCGGAACACGTAACAAGACAAGAGAGAACAAAAACCATGACTCTCGGCTAGATTTCCTTTTGGAGCAGAAAAGGTTGAGGGGTGGTCCTGTCAGAGGTGTGTAAGAGCACGAAAGGTATGGACAAGGTAAACAGACAGAAGCTGTTCTCCTTAGTCAAAGGGTTAAAAAACGAAAGACACGTTTAAAGTCAAAGACAAGATATTAAGCAAGGGTTTGGGGATATTGTTTTAAACCCAGAGGATGGAATGTGTCCAAAATGCATTGCTTGGAGGGTGGTTCAGGAAGGTAACCTCAGAAACTTTATAGAGTATTTGGACCAGCAGATGGTGCAGATTCGATGGGCCTTGTTTTTATTACATACTTTCATGTTTTGACAGCCATGAAAGTTCTGATGTATTCTGAAGCACCACCAATGATAGTTATAAAGTCATAATGTCATAGATAGTACAGCATGGAAAAAGACCCTTTGTTCCAACCTGTCCATGCCGACCAGATATCCCGACCCAATCTAGTCCCACCTGCCAGCACCCGGCCCACATCCCTCCAAACCCTTCTTATTCATATACCGATCCAAATGCCTCTTAAATGTTGCAATTGTATCAGCCTCCACCACATCGTCTGGCAGCTCATTCCATACACGTACCACCCTGTGCGTGAAAAAGTTGCCCCTTAGGTCTCTTTTATATATTTCCCCTCTCACCCTAAACCTATGCCCTATTGTTCTGTACTCCCCGACCCCAGGGAAAAGACTTTGTCTATTTATCCTATCGATGCCACTCATAATTTTGTAAACCTCTAAAAGTCACCCCTCAGCCTCCGAAGCTCCAGGGAAAACAGCCCCAGCCTGTTCAGCCTCTCCCTGTAGCTCAAATCCTCCAACCATTGCAACATCCTTGTAATTTTTTTCTGAACCCTTTCAAATTTCACAACATCATTTGTTCCGTCGAACTGTGCTCATTAAGTGGGGAGATTACAAATTAGCATCACCCCATGAAGTATCAGCACTTACTCAACCGACGATAGCCCAGACATCTCTGAAAACATCCCAGATAACGAACATGCTCAGTCAAAGAATCATCCAACAGCACCAACATTATTCCAGCTATTTGATACCGTTATTGTAATGATACGAATAACACAGAAAAAGTCTTCCCTTCATGATTATTTACACTTCTCGCAGTAAGATTTATTATTCTCTGAAGAATAATAAATTCCTTCTCATGCATTCGCATGGAAAAATAATTAATTTTCCTGTGTTAAACAGCCAGCTGTTCATTACAGCATGGCAGCTTCTTTAACACTCCATCCACCAGTTGCTCCTAGTTTACTCCCAGTTACACTGACGAATGAGATGCACTGCTGGCGCTCCCTCCCAACAGCACATGGATGGACCAACACGAACTGGACTAGAACTTCTCAAAGGCAATTAATGCTGGTCTAGTTCCGTTAAAATCCCAAATGAATTGAAAAGACGATCCGATTTTCTAATAATTATTGAACAATGTTCACATTTCTTTGGATCTGATGAGATTGTTGTTGTCTTTGCAGTTGTGTGCTCTATTTGCATGAAACTATTTCGTGCATTGGAAAAAAAAAAGCTCAGGTCACAAATACTACAAGACAACGCAGCATTTAACTCCAAAATGCGAGGGCGTAGTAGGATATAGATCTTCAGGTAACTCGGAGTAACGTATTTTGGTGTTCACTTACTGACATAGACATATTGCTGAAGGGCCTATTTGTATGCTGTATGACTGTATCACTTTAAATGTTAAAAACAGAAAATGTGGTCTCAATATTTTCGTAGCTTGTGAACATCATGTGGCGAGGAATACACTCTCCAAGGTTGCAGAGCACACTCACTTGAAGCTGTGTCATTGTCGCTTCACTCTCAAATTGTTCAGAACCCCTTATCTCTCGTTGTAACATCTCATTGTTAGTGTTCCTGCACCACGAGATTTCCGGGGGTTTATCACCATATTCTGAATATAAATTAGACTTAAGCAAAAGAATGCGGGACTTGCTATCTAAACTCACCTCACAAGAACAAATGAAAGGAACCTGCTGTATTAAAGATACTCATTCGACCCAATCTGATTTCTAAAGCAGTTTCAAGGAAGACTTTCACTTTGTTCAATGCTTCTGACCTTTCTCCAAAACCATGAATCTTTGCTGAGTGCTTTTACAGTGCTGTTTAAAAGTCACAGATGCAAAGTCATGCCTAATAATTTGAGAGGAAAAGTCTCCATGTTCACGAGAGTCGTCTGAAAATCTTTCAGTATCTGAAGACAACACAAATGCAGAAACTCGCATCAGAAGTAAATGTTTGAAACAACTCCATCATGCGATAGGATCGTGGATGATCTGTTTCTGGCCTGAATCACACGTTCCTCCTTTGCTTTTACGACGTTAGTGCAACATTTATCGAGAAAAACCTGCCTGCCTTTGCATGAAGAATGTTCAAAGCCTAATCATCTATCGCTCCCTGGGAAGAGAGTTGCACAAATCCACGACGCTTCGAGAGGATTAAAGCAAATCTGCATCTTCCTAACTGAGATACTCTTTAGTTTTACAGTCTAGCCACTCATGGTAAGCTTGCACTAAAACTGAAGTATTGTTTCAGAGTTCAACTTGAAAAGACTACTCGAATACTATAGGGTTACCAAGATAACATGCTGCTCGTTTAATCTCCAGCAGATCCAGGGCCACCTTGCTTAAGATTTCCACCTGAAATAAACTTACTTCACAGGAGTCAGTGGCGTGAATGTTCTCTGGACGGATTTTCATATCATTATGGCTATAGTTCTCTCCATGTGATCTTATCACGAGGCTGCATAACTGTAGAAAACCTTCCCTACCTTTGAATGTATTCTATTTCAGAATGTTTCAACATTTATCATACCTCCGAAAAACCCAATGTAAACATGATTTTTATTTTTTTTTTAAATCCAGGAATCTAGTTCCTCTGTGCCTCATCCAATTTGTTCGTTGAAATAATAACCTGTGTTTCAATTCAATCTGCCAACAACATTGAGCACAGACACATTTTTTCATCCTGTGTTCCATGCACCAATGTTCACTTGACACACCTAAACCTCTTTTTTAGACTCATGCCATTTTCATATCTTCCTTCTCTAACAGTTTCAAAAGTTTGTACTTTTCGATAATACCGACAGAATATTGAGCGAAAGAAATAGCCTATGGCCACATTCGAATGATATTGGCACTCTCTGCAGTAGATGCCTGGTCAGAGGAGATTTTGGAAAGATGTTTCAATGGCGAGGAGTGTAAGGAACCAAGGACACAGCCTTAGAGTTAAGGGAAGACCATTTAGAATCGGGAAAAGGAGGAAACTCTTCAGCCAGAGAGTGATGAATCAATGGTTAGAATTGCGGTTTCGTTACCAAAAGGACATTAGTGAACGAAATGAGTTTTTTGCTGACAATTACTTCATGATCACCATCAGTGTCTTAATTCCAGATTCGAATTCAAGCTCCACCATTTACCGTGACAGGATTAAAATCCAGGCACAGTGGTTAGCAATGCTGCCTCACAGCGCCAGAGACCCGGGTTCAATTCCCGACTCAGGCGACTGACTGTGTGGAGTTTGCACATTCTCCCCGTGTCTGCGTGGGTTTCCTCCGGGTGCTCCGGTTTCCTCCCACAATCCAAAGATGTGCGGGTCAGGTGAATTGGCCATGCTAAATTGCCCGTAGTGTTAGGTTAAAGGGGTAAATGTAGGGGTATGGGTGGGTTGCGCTTCGGCGGGTCGGTGTGGACTTGTTGGACCGAAGGGTCTGTTTCCACACTGTAAGTAATCTAAAAAAACATGTTCAGGGATTTTCGGTTAAGAATTCAATGTTAACACGGCGAGGCCACGGACTTGCCTAATCCTTCAGAGTGCGACTAACTTGCACAGTATGACATGCCGTAGGTTTTGCCTTCATTTTATCCATGACTTCCCTGTCAAGACATCGACCATTTTTCTCCGTTAGGCAATTCCTATTCTGTCTTTAGAATCTCCCGAAATTGCTAAATTTCTTCATCTGTCCTGCCCTTGATTTGAAGATGCTGGTGTTGGACCGGGGTGTACAAAGTTAAAAATCACAAAACAGCAGCTTATAGTCCAATTTCAATAGCGCTGCTCCTTCATCATGTGGTTGTGGAGAACACATTTGTAAGACATGGAATTTATAGCAAAACTTTACGGTGTGATGTACCTAAAATTATACCTTGAAAAATACCTTGATTGTCTGTTGACTAACAATCAATTTATATTTCAAAGTATGATTTCAGTTGCATCATAATGCAAACTTTTGTTGTAAATTCTGTGTTTTACAATTATGTTCTTCGCAACCACCTGATGACGGAGCAGCGCTTCGAGAGCAAGTGCTTCCAATTAAACCTGTTGGAGTATAACCTGCTGTTGCGTTGGTTTTCAACTTTGTACTGCCCTTGACTGCTTTTTGAGTGAGAGCAGTCGTGGACGCAAGGCGAATCAGGAAGGCTGCAGCTGAGTTAAGGGAGATTTTTAACAATTACTTACCGGTAGTGGCCAGAGGTGGCTTCCCTCCACAGAAGGAGCGGGAGCAGCTGCAGCAGTGACGCGGCCCAGAGGGGCTGCCGGGAAGGAAAGTATGTGACCATATATATTAGCAAGGCGGGTAAACCCGAGGCAATACAAGTGTAGTGTCTCCCACCCACCCTTATCCTCTAACCAAGTTAATAAGGTACGGTTCATTTCTAAACTTCCTTTATTGAATATAAGTTTATTGCTTGATTTTATTGCAATTGAATTAAGCTTTCTTTTTCAGTATTGTGTGGGCGTTCTGATAAGTCGGGTATGGATGCTAGGGCAGTTGTTTGCTCCTCCTGCAGAACGTGGCAGGTGAGAGAAATGACACATGTGTCCGCTTGCTACATCTGCGGGAAGTGCACCCAACTCCAGCTCCTTAAAAACCGGGTTAGGAATTTGGAGCTGGAGCTGGATGAACTGCGGATCATTCGAGAGGCTGAGGGGGTCAAGGAGAGGAGTTACCGGCAGTTGGTTACTCCTGAGGCTCAGGATAAGGACAGATGGGTTACAATCAGGAGGAGAAAAGGGGACAGACAGACAGTGCAGAGATCCCCTATGGACATTCCCTTCAGCAATAAGTATTTCGTTTTGGATACTGCTGGGGGGATGACCTACCAGAGGAAAGCCATCGTCGTCAGTTCTCTGGACCTGAGCTTGACCCTGTGGCCCCGAATGGAAGGGGGCCGAATAGAAAAACGCTAATGGTAGGAGACTCGATCGTTAGGAAAATTGACAGGAGATTTTGCCGTCAGGATCGGGATTCCCGGAAGATTTGTTGCCTCCCTGGTGCCGGGTACCGGGACATCTCCGATCGGGTGAATACGATTCTGAAAGGGGAGGCAGAACAGCCAGAAATCGTATTACATATTGGCACAAATGATATAGCCAGGAAAAGGATCCAGGATATAAAAAGAGATTTCAGGGAGTTAGGGTGGAAGTTGCAGAGCAGGAGGAAAAGAATAGTGTTCTCGGGTTTACTGCCGGAGTCACGAGATAGCGAGGCGAGGAACAGGGAGCTGGCGCAGCTTAACACGAGGATGCGCAGCTGGTGTAGGAGGGAGGGCTTCAGATATGTAGACAATTGGGATGCTTCGGGGGAAGTTGGGACCTGTACATGAAGGATGGGTTGCACCTGAACTGGAAGCGGACCAATGTCCTGGGTGGAAGGTTTAGCTCGAGTTGTTCATGAGGGTTTAAAGTAGTACGGCAGCAGGGTGAAAACAAATTTACCACAACTTGCTCGGCAATGAGCCGGGGCAGGTGTCAGATCTTGCGGTGGGAGAGCATTTTGGTGATAGTGACCACAACTGTCTCACATTCCTGAAGAAGGGCTTATGCCCGAAACGTCGATTCCCCTGTTCCCTGGATGCTGCCTGACCTGCTGCGCTTTTCCAGCAACACATTTCCAGCTCTGTCTCACAATCTACACAGCTGTGGAGAAGGAGAGAAGCAGACACAATAGGACAATATTGAATTGGGGAACAGGAAAGTATGATACTATCAGACGTGAGTTGGGAAGCATGGACTGGGAGCAATTGTTCCATGGAAAGGACACTATAGACATGTGGAGACTGTTTAAGGAACAGTTGTTGCGAGTGAAGCACAAATGTGTTCCTCTGAAACAGGCAAGAAGGAGTAAGATAACAGAACCTTGGATGACGAGAGCGGAGGAGCTTCTCGTCAAAAGAAAGAAGGAAGCTTACTAAGGTGGTGGAAGCAAGGGTCATGCTCAGGTCTAGAGGATTACAGACAGGCGAGGTAGGAGCTCAAAAATGGTCCGAGCTGAGCCAGGCGGGGGCTCGAAAGAGGCTTTGCAGGAAGGATCAGGGAGAATCCAAAAGCATTTTGTACGTATGTGAGGAATAAGAGAATGATCAAAAAAAGAAGGTCCGATCAGGGATAGCAGAGGGAACATGTGTATAGAGTCTGAGGATGTAGGGGAAGCCCTAAATGAGTTTTTTTTTTTGCTTCTGTCTTTACTAAAGAAAATGACCTTGTAGTGAATGAAACCATTGAGGAGCAGGTAATCATGCTGGAACAGATAGAGATTAAGGAAGCTGATGTGTTAAAAATTCTGACACACATTAAAATTGACAAGTCGCCAGGGCCAGACCAGATTTGTCCTCGGCTGCTTTGAGAAGCGAGAAATGTGATTGCTTCGCCGCTTGCGAAGATCTTTGCATCCTCACTCTCCACCGGAGTCGTACCTGAGGACTGGAGTGAGGCAAATGTAATTGCTCTCTTCAAGAAAGGAAATAGGGAACTCCCCGGCAATTACAGACCAGTCAGTCTCACGTCTGTCGTCTGCAAGGTGTTAGAAAGGATTCTGAGGGGTAGGATTTATGACCATCTGTAAGAGCATGGCTTGATTAAAGACAGTCAGCATGTCTTTGTGAGGGGCAGGTCATGCCTTACAAATCTTATTGAGTTCTTTGAGGATGTTATTAGACAAGTTGATGAGGGTCGATCGGCGGATGTGGTGACTATGGACTTCATTAAGGCATTTGATAAGGTTCCTCATGGTAGGCTCGTTCAGAAGGTCAGGAGGAATGGGATACAGGGAAATTTAGCTGCCTGTATACAGAATTGGCTGGTCGAAAGAAGACAGGGAGTGGTAGTGCAAGGAAAATATTCTGACTGGAAGTCAGTGGTGAGTGATGTTCAACAGGGCTCTGTCCTTCGGCCTCTGTTATTTGTAATTTTTATTAATGATTTGGATGAGGAAATTGAAGGTTGGGTTAGCAAGTTTGCAGACGACACAAAGGTTGGAGGTGTCGTTGACAGTATACAGAGCTGTTGTGGGCTGCAGCGTGACATTGTCAGGATACAGAGATGGGCTGAGAGGTGGCAGATGGGGTTTCAACCTGGATAAATGCGAAGTGATGCATTTTGGAAGGTCGAACTTTTAATTTGAGTACATGATTAAAGACAGGATTCTTGGCAGTGTAGAGAAACAGCGGGATCTTGCCGTGCAGGTACATAGATCGCTTAAAATTGCCACCCGGGGGTGTTGTTAAGAACGCATATGGTGTTTTGGCTTTCATTAACAGGGGGATTGAGTTTAAGAGCCGTGATATCTTGTTGCAGCTCTATAAAATTTTGGTTAGACCGCACTTGGAATACTGTGTCCAGTTCTGGTCGCCCTATTATAGGAAAGATGTGGATGCTTTGAAGAGGTTTCAGAGGAGGTTTACCAAGATGCTGCCTGAAATGGAGGGCTGATCTTACGAAGAGAGGGTGACTGAGCTCGGACTTTTTTCATTGGAAAAAAGAAGGAAGAGAGGGGACCTAATTGAGGTGTACAAGATAATGAGAGGCATAGATCAATTTGATAGCCAGAAACGTTTTCCCAGGGCAGAAATTGTTAACACGACGTGTCATAGTTTTAAGCTGTTTCGCGGAAAGTATAGAGGGGATATCAGAGACGGGTTCTTTACACAGGGAGTTGTGACAGCATGGAATGCGTTGCCAGCAGCAGATGTGGAAGCGAGGTCATTGGTGATATTTAAGAGACTGCTGGACATGCATATGGTCGCAGAAATTTGAGGTTTCGTACATTAGTTTACCTCACATGAGGATCAATGGTCGGCACAACATCGTGGGCTGAAGGGCCTGTTCTGTGCTGTACTGTTCTATGTTCTATGTTCTACTATTTTCCCCATGTCCACCCAGGTCAATCCCTTTCTTAGGCCAGTATAATTACCATTGTATAAAACTAAAACTCTCATATTTGACACTGTCCTCACTCTTTCAATCAGAATTTGAAACTCTCGCATGTTGTGGTTACTCCTTCCAAGGCGAATATTAACTGCAAGATCGTCGATCAATCCTTCCATCTTCCACAATATGAAATCTAAATTAGCCCATCATCTGTTTGGTTCCATGACATGCTGCTCTAATTAACAATACCTCCTTCACATATGCTTTGCATCGTTCTTCGAAAAGAGCTTTGTCAAGTTGATTATTTGAGTCAATATGCATGTTAAAACCATCCATGATTACTGTTGCATACTTGTCACAAACCTCACTAATTCCTATCTCAGAAGACCTTTGGGCGGGAATGGTGATGCAAATTACTCCTCCCAAGAGGTATATTCTCTTGCTTTTAGTTTGCATCAAGACTGATTTCAAATATTTTGCTTTGGTACAAAACTTTTCCAAAACGTCCGAATTTTCACGCATATGAAAAAAAAATTAACGCTTTTTTTCTCACTGACCGCATTTTGCATTAAGTATCATTCATTCCAAAGTTGCACTTTTCATCTTATTGTGTGGTACAATTTAACAGCACAAACCTTTTTTCTTCATTTGAGAGTGCATACCAAATTATTGCCTTTTCTAAATTGTTTGCAAATAGCTGAAGCTCGCAAATTTCAATGAGAAATTAAATTGATTGATTACTTGAAATGTATAAGAATGCTGATACTATTTGATTGTTCAAAAGTTTTCTCACTCTGATTATGTAATCATTTAGAGGCCATCCACTTTGCAAAAGATAGATCGACAATGTATTTACTTGACTACTAATGTTCATTGTGCAATTATGATCACCAGAGTAGTTAGATAACAAGTTCTACCTTCGGTATAACATAAAACGTGCATTATTTACTTTTGGATCATAAAATGTTGACAGGTGTTTATATTTTAGTTTTATAACTATAGAATCAAATTAATTGTTTTGAGGGATGACGCAGTGATTGTTCAGTAGAATAACCATAATTCATATCTTGCTTTTGCCCATTTAGAAACTTGGCAAACACCTGATTATTGTTTCGGTCAGTAACTTCATCACGTTGCAATCATAAACTGCATTAAGAATGAATCACAGAAGGTCTGAATTCGGCAAAAATGCTCCTGGACCTCACTGCTACCTGCAGCACCCAGCAACACACTGTCCTGCTCTTGATTCTGTCCAGAGAATTTCCAACCTGTGTCCAGTGAGTCATTCAAATATTCCTCACAACAAATCATCTGGAGTCGAGGTTTGGCCGAGGTTGATACTACCAAACAGGATATCATGACTGTCAATGTAGGTGTAAATGTTGTCCAAATTCGATACCAATACATGACCAGCCAGGGCTTTGCCCTGGGAGCAGATGTATGTACATTGCGTGTCAGAATCACCTCGCACAAGTTACTTATGTTAATCAAATCTGTCTTGAACCCTGGACCAGACACTGGGTGAAGATGTTCACAAATTGACAGTCTTCTTCCGCACCTCGTGTCTCAATAAGTGTACCTTAACATTCGCCCACATTAAAATAAAATTGTAGATCTCAGTGGATGTTCAGATTTTAATACATTGCTCACCAAACATAATGCATCTGAAATAAACATTAGCAAACGGCAAGCCAACAATGATTTTCATACCTGAACTTGGCGGGTTTTTTTCTGGTGTAGATCACGAGACACACATAGCACTGACACTCAGTTGATTGTAACAACGCGTAACATAACATGGCCAAACACACCTCGACACCTTCCAGATATCAAACATCTCACTCCCTCATGCATTCACCAATTGATGAGAAACTAAACGCTAACTGAAACCTGGAACATAGAACTGTACAGCTTAGTAATAGCCCTTCGGCACGCTATGCTGTGCCGACATTTATTCCAATGCTAAGCTCAGGCTAACCTCAGTACCCTTCATTGCACTACATTCCATGTGCCTATCCAAGTGTCACATTGAATTTTCCTAATGTATCTAATTCTACTGTCACCACTGATGGTGCATTCCGCAGACGCCCCACTCTCCGAGGAAGGAACTCTCTGACGTCTCCCTTAACCCTTCCTCCAATACCTTAAAAATATGCTCCCTGGTAATAGCCATTTCCAACATTGGAAAGGCTCTATCTATCCATTCTATCTTGTACACTTCTACTAAGTCACCTCTTATCCTTCTTCGCTCCAATGAGAAACGCTGTCGCTCCCTCAACCAATTTTCGGAAGACATGCCCTCCAGTCCAGAAATCATCCTGGTCAATCTCCTCGGCAACCTCTCTAAAGCTTCGAAATCTTTCTTGTAATGAGACGAACAGAACTGAACGCAATATTCCATGCGTGGTCGAACCACAACTTCATTGAGCTGCCGCGTAACCTCGCGGCTATTAAACTCAATCTCCCGCTCATGAAAACCAACACAACATTATACATGGGTAGCAAATTTGAGGCACCTATGGACATTGAGCCCATGGTCCCTCTGTTCCTCCGCACTGTCATGAATCCTGCCTTTAACCCTATTGTTGCATACAGTTTCAACCTTACAAAATAAATCGCTTCACACTTTTCTAGGTTGAACACTATCCGCCACTTATCAGCACAGCGCCGCATCTGATCAATGTCCTGTTGCAACAGCAACAACCTCCACATTGTCCACATCTCCACCAAACTCCGTGTCATCGGCGAACTTACTAGTCGACTGTTCCACTTCTTCATTCAAGTCATTTCAAAAGTTTACAAAAATCAGAGGTCCCAGTAACTGTGGGACACCGTAGATCATCCAATTCCAGGGTGAATACGTTTCATTTGCTACTAAAATATATCTTTTGTGAAAAAGCCAAATGTGTACCCTCGAGTCAGATTTCGCCGTATCACATTCCTCCCTACCTTCTGAATGAGCCTCCCATGGAGAACCTCATCAAACACCTTGCTAAGGCCCATATATACGACATAAACTGCTCTGGTCTTCTTCAAAGTGTTTCGTCAAATCTTCAAAGAATTGCTTCAGGTTTGTGAGACCAGAGATACCCCACAAAAAGCCATGCAGAAGAGTTCTAATGAAACTATGATTTTCCAAATAATTATAAATCCTGTCTCACAGGCTCATCCCTTACACTTTTGCCATCACTGACGTAAGCCTGACTGCTCTGTAATTCCCAGAGTTATCTCTATTCTCTTTTCTGAACAAGGGAAAAACATTTGACACTCTCCAATCATCTTATAATACTCCAGTGGACAGTGAGGATAGAAACATCAGTGCCAAAGGCAGAGCTATCTCTTTCCTCGCTTTCTGTAGAAGCATTGGATATATCCCAGCAGGACCAGTGCATTTATCTATCGTTACGTTTGAACATAAATCAGTCTGTACTTCACTTCCTTTTGTCTACTTCATAAGCCCTGATCAAGCAACTGATTGACTCTGACCTTTTTGTAGCGATATACAGTGCTGCCTTGCTGAGCAACTGCGTTTCCCAGTCTCCTTTGAATCATGGAGTGAAAAAAAAACGAACAGACACCAATGTCTTCCTGATAAAGGCCTTATGTCCAAAGCTTTGACTGTCCTTCTCCTCGGATGTTGCCTGACGTGCTGTGAATTTCCAACACTACACCTTTTGACTCTGATTTCCAGCAACTGCTGTTCTCATTTTCTCTATTACGGAAGGCTGACCCTTCTGCGCACTTAGCGAGAAATTAATCACAGGAAACTCATGACATGTGGAGCTGACTGCTCAGTTCTGGAAAGTTACATTTGATTAATACATTTTTTTTTTAAAAAGTTACAGTTCAACAAATATTCATTCAGTACCAGAGTTAAAAGTTTTCCTTCATGGATTGGGCAGCCTGATAGCAAACCGTGACTGAGTGAAGAACTCCAAGGTTCAGAATATTCCGAATGTTATATTCCAGGCTGATTTGGAGATACCAGCGTTGGACTTGGATGTATAAAAGTTAAATATCACACAACATCAAGTTAAATTCCAAAAGGTTTATTTGGAGTTTTCGGAGGCTGCATGTCTTTTACCTTAATGCTGTGAGCATTATCTAACACACATACGTGATAAGGGAATGAATTGACATGTAAAGGCGTGACATTCTTGCCACCACAGAGACGTGGTTGTGGATTGTCAGGATGGGCAACTCAATATTCTGTGCTAGAGGAACTATAGGCAGAACAGACCGGGGTGTAAAAGTGGTGATTTTGTTGGATTATTAATTAATGAGTTAGCTCTTGCGGTAAGGATGAACGATATCTTGGAAGGGTCTCCAAATGTGGCTTTATGAGTAAAGCTTAGGATCAAAACGATGACAGTAAAACGGCTGGAGATATATTATAGACAGCAGGAAAAAAAACACAGGAGTAGATATATAGTCAACTCACTGAGGTATGTAAAAACAATGATAGATTCAGACATTTCAGTTCCCAACATTTATTGGGACAGTGATACCTTTTTAAGAAGAGACAGATGGTTTGAAATTTATTCCAGAGAGCGTCTTATATCATCATGTAGAAAATACAACAAAGGATGGTGAGGCGCTGAGTTTCATTGTGTGAACGAAGCCAGTCAGGTGTTTCAAACAGGATTGGGAGAGGATAGGACCAGTGACCGCGACTCATACATTTTACGTGTGTAACAGAAAACTCGAAAAATGATGGTCTAAAATTAAAACGTTTCTCGATTGGTGAGGCAGACATTGTTAAAGAAATCAGACATGATACTGATGAAGTACAGTTATTTCTGGGTGAAGATGTAGCAGAGCAGCGCAGGTGGCAGTGAGTAGGGGATCGCATGTACAAAATGGAATTAATGAGAGTATCACCCTAACATTCTACCCCGAAGATGAAATGTAGGAAACCAAGTCCAGAGAACGTTCAATGTCGACAAATATTCAGAACGGAATAAAAATCTAAAGGAGGTATAAAGTAAGCAGGTCAATGGATGCCAGAGAAGAGTATAGAAAGTGAAGCACTAAACTTAAGTAAATAGAAGAACAAAAGTGGGGCGTGATAAAATATTAGTGGGTAATATTAGTAAGAATTTCAAAATATTGGATATTGCCATATTAAGGTGAAGGGAAAACGCGGGAAAGAATGGAGACCATTCGCAATCAAGGAGGCCACCTGTGCATCGTGCGCTAGTATATGTTAAACACTTACTTCATGTCGGTCTTCACTTTGGAGAAGCCATTAATGCATTCATGGAGATGACAGTGTGAACCTTGAGCACATTATGTAGAAAACTAGGGCGAATTGGAAGTTTATTCGGGACAGAGGGCGGACAATTCTCCAAATCTGGATGTACTATTTCTTCGACTGATGTGGTAGATGAGGCAGAAGATTACAGGTCATGAAACTTTTTTTTCCTTCGTATTTTCCCTCTAAGAGGTGTGATAGGACAGGACAAATGTAATGTAGGTTCACACTTTTACACAGTGTGCTCGAAATAAGGCATGTGATTAAAGATCATCTAATCTCACATTAATGTGATGGAAAACATTGCAGAAATGTATGAAAAAATGTTGACGCTGGATCATTAAATATCTTCAAAGCTGAGGGGGACTGATTTTTAAACAAGGGTTAAAGGGAAAACATGGAAAAGTGAAATTGGTATTATCAGAGTAAATGTAATTTTAATGAAAGGTATAGCAGACTTAATCAGCGGATGGGCATATTTTTGCCAATAGCCACATATTCACTGGAGCATCAACCTCTCTCCATTTGGACTGAACCACAGTTTCCAGTAACATCGATAGATTTACGGCATTTACAAATGCAATACTAATAGACACAAAAGACCAGAGGACTGCAAAAACACGGATTGCATGCTGGGGTGAAGTTTTGCATCAGTGCAGTCACTACGACCAGAAGGAAGACCTCAGCAAGAATCGTTTCTAAGACAAGAAATGACCTGCACTTAAGAACAGGTCGTCATGAGCCTCGTGATTAATAAACTCACAAAACGTAAAATGGGTGTTTAAAAGGACAGCATTAATGTGCGTAACATTATATCTTCTCCATGATGTGTTTCCACGTTGGTTTTTCGAGTCAATGTCAAAGCAAACATATAATTTTTGCAGGAGTGTGTGATACTGCACCTCAGCAGCTTCAGGAGAAGGTCGAACTTGTGTGCCCATGCACCGTAATTTGGTCAAAGGACAAGGATAACGTCTCCAATATCCAGGGTATCATGCTGTGAGGAGGCAACTTTACCAACCCCAGGGTTAAAGAGGTGGTGGGCGGTTGTCTCTTCATTACTGATGCTATGTATAGATAAGTTGCCCAGAGACTAATTAATGTGCACATCCCAGCGGCAGAGTGGCAGTGGTTGGCTGTCGTGCAGCAGTTTCCACTATTGCTGTCTATGTCCAGGCTGGTCATTCTGGCTGGAGACTTCAACTGTATCAACGATGCAAATCGACGATCGAGCGGGTTTTGGCGTGTGAGGGGTTTTGGTTCGTGGGAAAGCAAACTGGACGCTATGTCCACTGTCCTGGTGGAAAAGGTCAAAGATGCCAAGGTGCGTTGCCTTCAGCACCCATGCTGATGGAGCGCATGGTCATGGGTAGACGGGTCCATCTGCTCAAGGATAGATGACCTGTTCGTGTCCCAAACCTTCTCGCTCAGATCCACTGACGTTAAGCGGGTGTTCTTCTCTGAGCACTGCGTCCACATAGTCGACTGTCAGCCACAGAGCGAGCAATGGGCTGGCAAGAGAACGGCAAAGCTGAAGACGAAGTTGTGGACCCCAGAAAACATTGAGGAACACAAGATGCGTTAAGCAGGTTGGAGAACATTGAAGCTCATCTTTGAGTCTGCAGCGGACTGGTGGGAAACGGTCAAGAGGAAGGTCACGAGATTCTTCATTCTGAAAGGGGCTCATAAGGCAATAGAGAGACGGGGAAAACTGTCCAGGATCCAGGAAAGTATGCACAACTTGCTTTGGCTGAAGACGTTGCTTGATGATGTCACTAATGATAACTTTCCCGTCCAGGATCCGCTCCGAGCTCACATTTATTCTTCCAGAATGTGCTCAAGTGGAACTCAGTGCTCAGCAGCCTGTAGGAAAATAAAGCTTAGTGACGTCATCTCAGTCAGAAATCATCAGGCTCAACATCTCCTTCTACGCAGTCTATATCACTAGAATCCAACTGACAGTGCGATCTCTCGGTCGTTCCTGTCATCTATCACAAGGTCTTAGACGACAGCACACAGGAGAAGCTGGATGAGCTGACCAAGAGACTCGAGTCCTTTGAAAAGAATCAAAACCCCCATACCAGTCGAGTTTTACTCTGTTCTTTCGGATTTGATTAGTCAAGACCTGATGGAGGTGTACATCAATTTACTTCTAGCAGGTCGCTTGAGCGAATCTACCGGGAAAGGCAACATCGCCATCATCTACAAGCCGAAGGAGGAGAGCAAGGAAATTAGAAACTGGCGACCCAAGCTTTTTCTCATGTGGACTAAAGAACCTTGTCCACCATGTCAGGTCTGCTCTGGATCAGTGATTCACCCTGACCAAACCTCTGCTGTCCCGGCAATGAAGATCACTGAGAGTCTCTTATTCCTCAGGTGTATGTACGCCTATTTGCAGGACTGCGGGTTGGACACTGGCCTCATCAGACTGGACCAGGAGAAAGCATTTGATAGGATATTGCACACATACATGAAAGGTATTCTCTACTAAATGGGCTTTGGGGACTAAATCACCTGCTCCAACTGAATCCAACTTCTCTTAACCAACATTATCTGTGCAGTCTCAATCAACGGGTGGAAATCAGAAAACTTGCAACCAGATCTGGAGTCAGGCAGGGACGCTCACTGTCTCCGGTATGTGTGCTGTATAGAGAGTTTCGCGAGTCCATTATCAAGGAGGCGAGCCTGAAAGGGGTGACTATTCATTGCTGCGTTTTCTCAGATACGCTGTCAGTATAGACGTATGTGGATGTGTGACCAGTTTGGACGGGCATCAAGTGCCAAGGTAAATCAAGGCAAGAGCTCCTTGGAGAATGCTTCGAGCAATCGTCTATCTCTCCTCCAGCGTCAGGACACACAACTTGAAGTTGCTCGGTGTTTGGCTCAGACGGGCTAGGGCTTGCGCCAAGTCTTTAGTGGAGCGTGTCGCTAAAGTGAGGCAGAAACTGGGCATTTGGGAGCATCGGTCACTCTTCATGGCGGTTAAGAAAGTGGCATCACGTGGTAAGGTTCTCTCGTTGTTGTAAGAGGTGGCACAGGTCTGGCCAATTCTTGAACCAGCAACGGCACAGTTACTTAGGCTATCTTCCACTTCATGTAGAGATCAAAGATGGGCTGTATTCAAAGGAAAACTATCTGGAGAAAGAGAAAAAAACACATTCAAGGATAACCTCACCCTGATGGTCAGTTTGCGTGTGGCTGCATCCAACTGTGCATAGACCCTCGGTACGAATTCGCCAAGTATCACGATGTATTGAGGTTCTATCTTTTCCCAGTGTTCTAAAAGATGGGACTGGCCTTGATGCCGTATGACGCTCCAACTGGTTGGACGGTTCTGTTGGACGGATGGGGAACCACCACCATAGAAGGTTCTTCTGCGAAGAATAATGGGTGTCCTTTCAGTAATTGGGCGCTGATGACTCCTCAGCTATATGCCAAGAGGTTGACAATTATTAGAGAGAATTGTGAACACCAATAACACAATCTGTTCTCTGGAAGTAAAGTGGGACATAGCTGAACGGCATGATCAACTGCAAATTTACCATAGATATCTTTCTATGAATAAAGTATATTTTTGAAATAAAAGCAACATTTTTTTCAGTTTCTTATCTGGGGACGGAGCAGCGAGATGGAATAGGTGTTTGCTCCGTTCCCTTCTTGCATCGAACTGATAGTGCAGTTCCACAAGAAGCGGTGAGCCCTCATTTACAAATCTAGAAACAGCTTCATGTATTCATGTATATAGCTCAGCCATTCATTGTTTTGCGTGCACTGGACTTTCCTTCGAATGTTTGAGCACAAACTGCTTCTTTTCTCGCATCTCACATCCAGCTGGACATCAGTAAATTCAAACTGGTATGTTCCAAGGCCGCTGTTCAGCTCCAATTCCCTATCATTCTCTCGCCGTCTCTGTCTCTGACGGACCTTGACACTTGCTCTCAAAGTTATATGGTTAACATTCCTTCAAGCTGCATATTCGCACAAATGTTGGCCCCTAATCTCAGCACATTGTGTCAGAATTTGATAGTTGCAGCAACTGTAGCTTGCCACCAGTTTTTCTGACTTGCGAGCGATATTTTTTTAAAAAATCATGAGGAGGCTAAATTTGCTACGATGCTGCACGATGTTCAGGATGATGCTATCCAGGTATTCATTTTGATTTTGATGACCATTTCAATTTGTTGAAGTGGAGAGTTGAGAACACTATGAGCCAGGACAAAAATAATAGGGGCATATTTAAGGCATATGTTCTTTCATCAGAATGCAATCGTAGGCGGCATCCATAGGTACCTTTATGACTGGCCAGAAAAATAAGGCAGAGGATTGTGACTTTCAGTCACTTTCCGATTCAATGTCTGAGACTGAACTGTGTGTGGTATCACGAATGACTGAGCCGCAGGAAGATTACTGAGAGAGTCTATTTTCACTGGGAAAAGTGAAGAGAATGTATTAATTCGATAACAGCACGTGAGAAAATGTCGAACAAACAACTGAAAGTTTTCTGACCAGAACTGATCTGGAAAAATAATCATACAGGTCGGTGAACTGCAGCTAAACTGACAACCGAGCTGTGTACTGAGGGGCTGTCACAACACCCTGCCTTCCTTTGCACATTGCTGTTTCAGCCAGAGCTTGCAGTGTTCTCACTCAGTCGCACACAATCAGCTTGTGCCAGCAGCTGCAACGCTGAGATAGCACTATGCAAGCGCTTCGACCTAACAGCTTCAGGGAAGTAGTCCTCAGTCAAGTTAAGGATGACAGAATTCTGTCAGGAGGTCCTGCTGCAGTACGGAAATGGCATTGCATGATATCAGTCCATGGACTTCGACATAGTCAATCAGCCACTTGGGGCACGCGTGATAAGGGAATCCGTACCACTACCATCCAGAGAGCAGGCCCCGGAAACTGCTAGTCAAATTCTCAAAGAGCTCCAGTAGATGTGTCGAGTATGATTACCCTATAAGAGATCCACGCTGATCAAGCTCGATCCTGACACTGTAGACAGGGGGATTCCCAGAGGCCTAGAAAATCACTAATGCAACCACGCCGCCTGCATGGCAGAAGATGAGAAATTATTGGCCGATTAGCTAGAACTCAGTCATTGGTTAGATTTTGAAATCTATTATTAAGATCAGATTTTTGAATAATTGGAAGTGATGAAAAAATTGGGCAAACTCGGGATGGTTTCATCAACGGGAGATAACCTCTGACAAATCTATTCGAACTTCTGAGGGTGTAACGAGCAAGTTAGGTCAAGGAAAGTCAATGGATGCTGTATATCAGGATTCCAGAAGGCCTTTTATGAAGTGGCTAACAGGAGGCTTCTGTGTATGATAAGATCCCACGGTGTTCGAGGCCACCTACAAGCATGGATAGATGCTTCGCGTTTTGGCCAAATGCAGAGGCTGGTTATGAAAGTGCCCTTCTCAGGATGGCAGCTAGTGACTAGCAGTGTTCTACTAGGGACGATGTTGGATCACAATTTTTGACTTGAAACATAAACGATCGAGAGGCAGGAACTCAGGGCATTCAGGCCAAGTTTGCAGATGCTGCAATGTTAGGTGGAAGGGCAGGTAGTATCGATGAGGCGGGAAAGGTGCAGAAGGACTTGGACAGGTTAGGACAGTGGCAAATAAATAGAAGATGATATACATCAAAGAATCGAAGCATGAGCTAATTTGTAAATGGTGAGAAAATTCAGAATTTTGAACGGCAAACGGATTTGGTAGTCTTAGTCTTGGTGTCTTTTAAGGCAAACCTGTGGTGGAGTCATGATTCGGAGATGCGGTGTTGGACTGGGGTGTACAAAGTTAAAAATCAAACAACACCAGGTTATAGTCCAACAGGTTTAATTGGAAGCACTAGCTTTCGGAGCGACGCTCCTTCATCAGGTGATTGTGGAGGTCTCGATCGTAACAGAGAATTTATAGCAAAATTTACAGTGTGATGTAATTGAAATTATACATTGAAATATTGGTTGTCTGTTCAGCGTTTCATCTGTTAGAATACAGTGATAGTTTCACTTCTTTCATGTGTAAATCACAAAACCTTTTTTTTAGAGTTGCATTCTCGGGTTAGCAGTTAACAATGGTGATAGCTAGACAATATGTTGAAGATGTTAGCCCCCTGTGTTCTCTCTCTATGACCTGATGTTTAGATTGATTCTAATCTAAAAAGTGAGATAACAGATTTATACATAAATTCATGCAGTTTTTGAGCTCAGAGTTCTACATGAATGTATGTGGTTTTTGAGCAATTTGCAATGTAACTCTGCAAGTACAAAAATATTCACCACACAAAATATATGTGTGCATGTGGGTCTTTGTCTGTGTATGTGTGTCTGTCTGGGGTGGGAGTTGTGAGTGTGAGAAAGTGTGTGCATGTGTGTAAATCTCTGTCATCTCACTTTTTAGATTAGAATTAATCTAAACATCAAGTCATAGAGAGAGAACACAGGGGGCTAACACCTTCAACATATTGTCTAGCTTTCACTATTGTTAACAGCTAACCCGAGAATGCATCTTAAAAAAAAGGGTTTTGTGATTTACACATGAAAGAAGTGAAACTATCACTGTATTCTAACAGATGAAAGGCTTAACAGACAACCAATTCTTCAATGTATAATTTCAGTTACATCACACTGCAATTTTTGCTATAAATTCTCTGTTACGATCGAGACCTGCACAATCACCTGATGAAGGAGCGTCGCTCCGAAAGCTAGTGTGCTTCCAATTAAACCTGTTGGACGATAACCTGGTGTTGTGTGATTTTTAACTGTAGTGGAGTCGGTAGTTAGAAAGGCAAATGCAATGCTGCAATTCATGTCGAGAGGACTCGAATGTAAAAACTGGGACTGTTTCTAAGGTTTTATAAGAGTCGGGTCAGATCAAATTTAGAACTTTCTTGAGCAACTTTGCGTCCCACGCCTCACGAAAGATGCATTAGCCATAGAGCGAGACAATAGTAGGTTCATGAGAATGATTACAGGAATTAAATAATTAATGTATGAGGAACACTCGAAGAGTTGCGGATTGTACAAAATGGAGTTTCCAAGGATAAGGAGGGAATCTGGTTGGAGAATAGAGAAAACTGAATGGCTGAGACAGAGTGGACGTTGCGAACATGTTTCCATGGCAGGAGAGACGAGAATCCAAACGCACAGCCTTAGAAGAAAGGGAAGAACGTTTTAGAAGGGAGATAAGGAGAAACTTGTTCAGCTAGAGAACGATGAATCTGTGAAATTGATTGCCACCGTGGGTTCTGGAGGCCAAGTCACTGAGTATATTTTAAACAGAGAAAGACAAGTTCTAAATTGCCAAGAGGATCAAATGTTATGGCTAGAAATATGGAAAATGGGCTTAAAACGTGATCAGCCATGATTGAATGACGTAGCCGCAACTTTGGGCCGAATGGCATCTTTCCTAGTCCTATGTGTTATGTTCTTTACGTGTTAATGCCTAGACCTTTAAAGATAAACTGTAGCATGGCAGGTGTATTGGGTCAGGGCACATTCTGTAGTTTGAATGTATTCATCAAGAATTCCGGTAGTGCAACTCAACGTGGAAACATTCATTTGAGTAGCCCACTGTCAGCACGTCAATCAACTTTACAATCCTGTGAAGGATGCACTTTGCATTTGGCAGACAGTGGAACAGATGGTTGGTCAGCTACCCGATTTCAATTGAACTGACCAACACTGTGTGCTATTCAGCTTCCATTTGGCATCGGGGGTGGGGTGACCGGTTGCAGTGGTGGGAGTATGAGTTTGCCCCAGGGGAGACCGGGTTGAACGGGTTCGCAACTAGACTTGTTGTTTTTATTCCTAAATCTTATTCAATGTTTTCTGTTGATGTGTTGTCTGTATTTAGAATTTAGTCTTTGTGTACATACAATAAAATAAAAAATCCTGCAGATCCGATCTGACATTTCATCGCAAAATGTCAGCAAATACTTTCGAAGACCTTGCAAGAAGGTGGCAAGGTAGTGTGTTTGGGGCGGTGGACCATACACGCAGATGGTCAGAGCTAGCAATGTGACCCGCGGAGCACAAGGATCAGCAAGGCAAAACAATCCAGCAAGTGAACTGAGTCAAGAGAAAATCAAAAAAGAAGGACTGGCTGGAGTGGGACGGATGGACACAAGTGCGGAGGGTCAGCAATCAACACTAGTTCCAGCTGCACAGACGGAGCCAATGGAGGAAGAGGAAACCAAGGATGTTGCTGAGTGGATATCCGTGAAAAACATTTTCAAACTCCACCCCATTTCTTTACGCCATCCTGCTCCGTCTATCCTCCCTCTCACGTCATTCCATCTCTGCAATCCTCACGATAACAATAAACTTCTTCTATCCCGACAATCCAGTACAGCTCTCATTAACGCTTGCTCCTCCTACTCGCCACCTTGTGCGTATCAACTTCTAGAGTCTTTAGAAAACTTTGTTCGTTACCATCTCCAGAAAGGGCTATAATATTCATTTCTATTATTAACAACATCTCCTAATAATAATTTGTATCATGGTAACCTTCTCCAACTCGTACATACCTCCCTTTTCCGTCACCTCCTCCAGCCTCCAGATCTTGGCATATTTCCATAATCTTCAACAGACTGAATGACCCTCCCAATATGTTTAGTCTGGATCAGACTCCACAGACTTCACTATGACTGCAACCTCTTTCAGTCAGTCCAACCGTCTCTGTCTCTGAAAATTACTCCAATCCTCCTTATATCTGGAACTTTCCCTGATTGCTCCAAAGCAACCCTCCATCTCTCTGCAACATCCTCCAGTAACTTCAACCTTCCATGTCTGTGTATACCTCATCCAGTCACGCCAACGGTCCCTGTCTCAGTAACCTCCCCTGGACACTCCAACTATTCTTGTCTCTGCAAACGTCCCTGCTCACTCCAAAGCACACTACTTAGAATCTTACCATTAGAGTTGAAATACGTCCCCTCAACAACTCTGCCGATGATATGTAGGTTATGAGCCTCCGCCATCGTCACTCCCTCACCACCTGACGTTTGGAGGAGGAATACCTTATCTTCCACCTCGGGCCCCTTCAACACCAGGGCATCAATGTGGACCTCACCAGTTTCCTCATTTCCCCACTCCACAACTTACCCCAGTTCCAGACTTCAAGCTCAGCACCGTCCTCACGTCCTGCTCCATCCGCAAATCTTCCTTTGCACCTATACGCTCCCACCTCCTCTCCGACTTATCACCTTTAGACCCACCTCCATCCACCTGCTACACCCCCCAACCAAACCCCTTCCTATTGATCTGTTCACACCCGAGGCTCTCAACCTCATTCCAGACGAAGGGCTCAGGCCTGAAACTTCGATTCTCCTGCTCCTCGCATGCTTCCCCAACGTGCTGTGCTTTTCCAGGAGCACACTATCGACTCTGATCTCCAGCTTTTGCAGAACTCACTTTCTCCCGTTGCATCTCAAATTTGCCTATTCCAGCAGCTTCCTCCCAATCCTATGCAGCCTCAATCTTGCCGAATCGCGTCACAATTGTCTTTCTTCCAGGTTAAACTTTTGTCCTGTGGTGTATGTTTTCATCGCTAAAGTAAACATAACCGAATTGTGGTCATTATCAGCAAAGTGCTCACCACCCCCCAAATAAATGACCTGGACAGTACTGAATCTAATGTAGCCTGACCCACTGTGGCCTGTCTACAGGTTGTGTCAGGAAACCATCCTGCACACATTGGACAAAATCCGACCAATCTAAAGTACTCGAACAATAGTACTTCCTGTCAATATTTGTAAACTTCAAGACCCCTAATGCAACTACGCTGTGACTCTCCTATCCAGAATCATCTTTGTTATCGTTTCCTTTACACCTCAGAAACAATTGGGAGGCCGTCAGAAAATTCTAAAACAGAGTGACTTCTCCTTTCCTGTTTCTCACCTCAGCCCATATCAACTCAGTAGACGAGTACTTAAATGTCCTTTCTGCCACCATAATACTTTCCTCTACAAACAATGCTACAACTTCCCCAATTGTATCATCTCCTCCGATTTTCGTGAATCATCCAAATGCCAGAAAATGCAACAGTCAGTCCTGCCCCTGTCCTGTGCATGTCTCCGAAATAGCCACAACCTAATGTCTCAGGTACCATCTCATGATGCAAGGTTACCAACTAATACAGGATATTCCTGGCCTTGCAGTAGAAACAGTTCAAACCATCTGCGTGCCAGCCAGTGCATTCTGGCGACCGTGAAAAATATTTTTGACCTCACTCCTGTACAATGGAAATACAATTTATTTTCCATTCCCGGACTGAATTCGTTTAAACCCTCCCGAAGAGCGTTTGCACATTTCGCCGCAAACTACACACCTCCACCCTCCACCCCACACCCCCCGCCCCATTCCCGCCTGGGAATTTGTATCTCTCTAGTTAAAGAGCGGATCTTCCCGTTTGAAGAGTTCCCACCTACCACAGAATGTGAAGCAATCATCCATGTATCCAAAACCTTCCCTCCTGCACCATCCCTGTAGCCACGTGTTCAATTGCTCTCTCTCCACGTTCCTCGTCTTGCTAGCGTGTGGCCCATGCAACAAACTAGAGATAACAATTGTTTTTCTCATGCTCTAAGTTTGTGCACAAGCTCCCTGAATTTCTGCCTTACATCTGCATCCTGACCCTACCTATGTCGTTTGTCCCTATTTAGACCACAATTTGGAGCTCCTTCCTCTCCACCAGCGAGGATCCCCAAAACACGAGGTGAGAGATCGCGAACTTCGTCGGCAACACATCAACCACGAATCTCTTTATTTCCCACAGAACCTTCTATTTCCCCCTAACCATGTAATCCACGATTACTCATACTCTGCTTCTCTCCCCCTTCTTTGCTGAGCAAAAGGGACAGACTTTGTGCGAGAAACCTGAAGCCCATGGCTTACCCCGTTATATCGCACCCCCACACATACATCAGCATCCATAATTGTATACTTGTTATTGAGGGGAGCTGCCACAGGGGATCTTGGCACTGCTTGCCGGTTCCCTTTACATCCCTCTGCCTCTTTATTGTACCTGAGGTGTGGCTACATCTGCGTAACTCCTCTGAATAACTCTCTCCACCTCCCACATGGATCAATGTTCATCCAGCCCAAGCTCCAGTTGCCTAACGTGTTGCTTGAGGAGCTGGAGTTTGGTGCACTTTCCACAGATGAAGTCAGCAGGGACACTAGTGGTGACCCTTACCTACCACATTTTGCAGGAGAAACATTCAACGTTCTGTCGCTGAAACATAAAAGGAGGTCTCAGATGCTCAAGGTACGTTTTCAAATACGTGACACACTTTCCTGTCAGCCTCGGTTTGACGCTCACCGTCTTACTGCTGCTGAAATAAAAATGGAGGGGCCCGACGCTCAAAGTAAGTTTTAAAATCAGTAATTCACATTCCCGGCAGTTTCCTGGTCGACGCCTCCGCCTGCACTTCTTTCCTGTGTTTCTACGTGTCTCCTTCAGTGCCTATTAACATCCCTATCCATGTAATCTACACAACGTCCGATCACTGGAAGTTTCGTGGACCACATAATGCTCCCTATTTGTTAAAGCTCCTCCAATCCCTACAACACTCCCAGTCTGATGCTTCCTGCCGCTCAATAACCCTTTCCGTTTTTCTAGTTTGATTTACCTGCGAAAACTCTCCTTATCTCTGTAACATTATGTCCTACCACGTTCCTACCTTTGTATGCTCCTCCAATCCCCATAACCTCTCTGATCTTATCGAACGCACTGCCACAAATTCCACCATCGAAACCTTTTCTACCTCTAACCTCTCCTGCTCCTAAAAGTCTTCCTGTCTTCCTGGATGATGCTCTGTACTTCAACAGATCACACTGTCTCGGAAATCTGCAGCAGCCTCCATAGCTCTCCTTTCATCTGCAACCTCCCACATTCCCGACAAACCGCTCTGTCTGCAACTGCACCAGCAGCTATTCCTAGCCCCATCTATCAGCTCTACTCGTCCCTGCAGGATGAACCGATCTCTGCAGACCACTCGCACTCTTTCCTCTCCCAGACGCTCTAAGTCATCCTGCATACTGTATACTTGCCAAGGCAAAACAACACCCCACGTCTCTGTTTGCTCCTGCTCTCCCGACAGTCCTCCCACTACCTCAAACACTGTCTCTTTGGTTAACTCTGCAACTCTGCCTCTGGTTTCTGTATTATTGTCCTTAAAAATATCCCTTTACCCATAAACAGTTCGAAACCATCAAAATCTCCCAGTCTCTGTGGAACCCCATACAGATGCAACATCTCTTCTTATCTGTGTTACCTCTTCCAGTCCTGAATATGTAGAGACCGTATAATCCTTCCTATTGTTGTAATCATCTAAGTTCCCTGCAACTCTCTGGATTTGCGGAACCAACTCCAATGCCTCTCATTATCCCGATCGAGTTCCGAAAAGACTCACTATCGATAGAATATCCTCCCGTCGCGATCACCCAACCTGTCAATGTAAGCTCTTCTAGTATTTCCACTGCGCTACTCACCTCAATAACCTTCTCCAGCTCTTGCACATCGAGCTACATACATTTCACCCGACCCGTTCACCCACCCTATCACAGGAGCCTCCTCCAACTTGTGCAATGTGTCAGTGTCTCCATCTTCTATTGCTGTTCCTGTGTGCTCTTCCAGATATCCCAGCCTCGCCCTCGATAAAATCTCCAGAACCTGCGTATTCTCATTTCCCAAATGTCTTCGTTCACTACAGTCTTCCTTTCTCTGTTAGTTCCTGAATTCTATACAATTCTCTTAATCTCTGTAAATAGCATCATTCCACAAATTATTCACTGTCTGTGTAAACCACACCTATCCTACGCTGAGAAGCCTCACTGTCATTTTTATCACCTGCAATCCCTTTAGATCTCCCTGCATCTTCACTGATTCCATTGACTGCAACTTGTCCCATATAATAACTCTTCTATCTCATGCGTTACGACCACATCTGTGATATTCTTGAGTCACAACAATGCTCGTCCTTTATCTGCAGACATTCCAATCCTCTTATCGATGTCAGGTTATTGATCTCTTGCAGCATAAGTACAACTGTAGCATCCTCCAACCCCTCAATGCATCCGGTCTCTGTATTCTTATCAAGTACAACAGCTCAATATGTTTTGGAATACTTTAGAGTATCTGCAACTCTGTCAGTGTCTGTAACCTCCTCCACAAGAGCACGGCATGTATTTGAAACAGATTAGAATGCTGCAAACCTGTCTTCACAGCCCTTACTGAACGCTTGCAGCCCGTCAAACCTCAGTATCTCTGGCTCCTCCAATCCATACAAATCTCCCTCGCTCGGTGAACTGTTTCAGTCGCTTCAAATCTTCCAAACTCAGTGAACTCTTGCACCTCCAACTTAGATCGCGATCGGCGTGATGCCCAGCGCTGACAACCCTCATTATTTCTATAAACGGTTGCAAATTCAACTTCCACTCCTTTCTGTGTGGTGTCCAACCAACAGGCCTCCCCAACTCTATAACTCCTGCAGCTTCAACTACCATCACTAGCCGTGTAATCTCTAGTCCCCACAACTCTTCCTATCTCATTATCCCGTTCAGCTCCAATTACCACCGCAATCTCTGTAATATTAACACTTTACCACCCTCTCTATCTTTCTATCTCCAACATTTCCAACTATCACCCCTTTTGGATAATCTGCAGTTCCTGTCATCCTCCCTTATTCTGCAACTCCTTCAGAACTGGTAACCGTGTACTTCTTCTTGGCATCATTCATTCCGGCAAACTATCTGATTTCTAACCATCAACAGGGATTTCAAACCACCCGAACTGGAGAACTGTCTCCAGTCAGTATAACCTTCTTTTCTCTATCAACGCCTCTAGTCCGTGCATTCTCCTTTATCTCCAATTACCGATCGTTGCTCAGGGGAACCAACACCTCTGTTCCGATTGGTAAGAACACCAAAGAATCTTCGGTGTATCAACAAAATTGCCTCGTCTTCTAATTTCTAATGAGTTCAAGATCGCTCTTCCCCACTTCTGCTCATCAATACCCATTCTTTTTGAGGGTCAGTCCGGTGAACCTTCTTTGGAATCTCCCAGAACAAAAACAGGTTCTTCAGCTAGTAGAGATCAAACCTGTTCACAGCATTCCTTCCTTCGAATGTATTAGAAAGCCTTCCCTATTTTTCTGCATCCCCTTTGAAATCTATGCCAGCATTCTATTTGCCTTATCGATGACCTATTATCACTCTATGCCACCTTTCTGAGATTTATTCGCAAGGATTCCTAAATTGCTCTGCGGTGCAGTTTTCTGCAGTCAATCTGAGACCAAAACATGATATTAATACTCAAGAAAGCTCTGGCATGTATGATAAACGATATGCCAGAAATAATAACCGCAACTTGGAAATCAATGGAAGCATAAAGTTAAGCATGTCGGCATGGCTGCAGCTTGGTGGCTCAGTGATTAGCACTGTTCCCTCATTGTACCAGAGACCACGGATCGACTCCAGCCTCGGGCGACTGCCTTTGTGAACTTTGCACAGAATTCCCGTTGTCTGCGTGGGTTTTCTCCACATGCTTTGGCTTGACCAACGTTGTGCAGGTTAGGTAAATTATCCATTGTGTTCAGGGATGTGGAGTATGGATGAATTAGTCAGGGAATGTTTAGAATAATACAGTATGGGGAATAGATCAGTTTGCGACACATTTCGGATGGTCGATTGGGGTGTGTTCGGCCAATTGGCTTGTTTCCATTCTTTGATAAGATCGAGGAGAAGGCCTATTTGACTATCATATCGTTTCCACCATTCCATAATGGATGTATTCTTTGTCATCTTTATTGTCTCAGTGACTCTCTGTCTCCCTTGATACACTTACTTATCAAAATACCTATCCATCTATGAATACATTACACTGAAATAATGATCCTTCGCTTCCTCCTGAGGCAGGGTTCCACACATTCAACACGATAAAGCTGAATATATTCCTCCACATCTCGATTCTAAAGGACGTTCCTTTATTGAAGCTGTGCCCGGGGAGTCCTAGTCTCCCTTACTAGTGGACCTTACCCACGTCCACTCCATTCAAGCCCCTCAATATCCTGTAGGTTTTAATGAGACCCCTTCACTTCCTTCTAAACGTCATTGCGTGCAGACACAGAGCTCTCAACTGGTGCACATATGAGAAGCATATCGTTGCTTGAATTTTTCAAACCTGTTTCCCGTATTAACCCCACTGACCACATCCTTTGTCCAAACTGTACAGAGTGTACAACACTGGCCCCATGTGCAAATCCACTTGTCACCAACGAATTCCTTAAATCCCACTCTCTGTCTTTTGACAATGCCAAGGATCTTGTTATGAAAACGAAATTTCATTACGCAAACTCTGTTTGATTTTTTTTGTCGATCTGCAGAAATAGAAAAGATAAAAGGGACGAATGGTTTATAGGATTGCCAGAAAGTTTACAGCAAAGTCCTACTGAAGAGGTGCATACGCAAAGTCGGCTCTTACAGGATTGGAGTGGATTTGCTGGCACGGATTGCGAATCCCTGAACCTGCAGAAAACTGAGTGGGAATAAATGGATAATGCTTGACCTCTAACTATTCACAAATAGATTGGATAAGTTACATAGATGACCAAAACCAAATGTTTCCACATTTATTGATGAAACTAGACTACGTGGGAATATGAGTCGCACGGAGGAAACAAGGTGACATGTACAGTCTGTGAGTTAAAATTCATTGATGGGACATGACGATCAATGGGACGACCATCATTTTTTTCCCACTTGTAATTACCTGGAGAAATTGGGGTGAAATGACTTGCTGACTCATGACAATCCTTTGGATGCATTGGCAGATACTGTGCTGGTCGAGTGGAGAGTGGTATAATGGCAACCTTGGAAATACTGGTCTTCCTCTAACTCCTGTCCTTCGATGTTATCGTTGTTCCGAGTTTGTGAAGTGCCTTTGAAATAGCCTTCATGAGGGATCTCGATGCTGTTCGTCTTTTTTTTTTCACAGTTATTCATTCAGTCGTCCATTCATTCATTCATTCATGGACATGTGCATTTCTAGCTGAGCCAGCATTAATTGGGGGCATTGAGTTGTTCCTGAGAGGGTGGCGGTGAAATGTCTTATTGGGCTCTGCACCAATCGTTTGAACTGTTCTTATTTGTGTACCCTCCAGCAGGTACTACAATACCTCAAACGGCATTAAATGCATACAACGATGCAGCTTCCACTTCTAAATGACATCATCCTCTACCTACTGTGCTCATACTAACTCATAATATCTCACCGCTACCATTTCGATCTGCATTTCTGATATCTCAAACTTCTTATTTTTTTTTTCAAAATTCCATTCTAAAAGTGTAACCCCCAGTATCTGCAACCCTCCATATCGCTTCAACCAATTACACAACAGGTTCCTTTCCCTAAATATGCATGAATTAGAGTGACCGAACGTGTTAAATTGGCATTTTGCACCCTTCTTATTCTTCTCACCTTTTGCAGCCACTACGACTGCACTATTTTGGAGTTCTTCCAATCCTCGCATTTCTCGTGTCCAGAGGGTACTTGAAAACAACCAATACTCCAAAAATTTATGTTTCCTCCCGTTGTTTTCAAACTCAGGAACAATCAATATTTTCAGTACCTGAAACATTCCTCACTGTCATTTTGTGTTTATTTATGTCTTCATATCTCTGTTAGCAGCTCACAAACAACCCTTTGGACTCATGAAAGCTCCGTCAGCAACAAGCCACCATATCTCTATTTCAGTGGTCTTCTTCACTGCCGACAACCCTCCCTGTATCTTTCAGTAAAAGGCTTAAGGTCCTGCGGATTTGTCTATCTGTCTAGATAACATAGTTCATCCCCTACGCCCCGGTCAATCACTGTTAAACTGTCAGTTCTCACTTATACTCCTCGTTTTCACGGATATCGAGGCACAACGGCGATCCAGTGCGGGATCGAGGTAAGGCAGGGGTTTGGGGGAAATTAGATGCGATAAATCTCAGCTAAGTCTTGAGGCTGACCATTACCTGGGAGTCAAAAAAGCAGAGAACTTAAGAGTCAGCAGCATGAAGTGGGAGAATATAAATCAGCAGCGAGGATCGAGGCCTACTGGGACTTAGATTTTGAGAAGCAGCAGAGCTGGACGTTTTCAATCTGTAACCAGTCACAGCAGAAGTGACCATGTGAGGGAGCAACTTGGAGCAGGAGATTGAGCTCCACTCACACCTGGGAGTTGTAGAGGCAGAAAAGTCGGAATGCACAAATCAACACTGAGGATCGAGGCCATTCGTACCTGGGAATCACAGATATGGTCACTCTGTGAGGGAGCAGAGAAAAGTGGGACCTCGAGGATTTCCATGTACGTGTTAATCACAGAGACAGTACAGTGGAGTGGAAACTGGATGATTACACGTACTGGAAGACAAAGAGATAACGCTCTGCCTGTATTCCTGATGAAGGGTTTTTGCCCGAAACGTCGATTTTACTGCTCCTCGGATGCTGCCTGAACTGCTGTGCTTTTCCAGCACCACGAATCCAGAATCTGGTTTCCAGCATCTGCAGTCATTGGTTTTACCTACCAGAATGTTATTTAGCCAATGTGTATTTTATACTATGTAATTAATTATGTAAGATTAGGAGCGATTGCGGTTTTAGTCATCGCAGCAAATGCATGATAAGTGGAAGATGTCTTATTTTACGTTAGGAAGTAATAGTCCCTGCTAGTGTTCCAGGCGAACACCAAGTCCTGGATCTCAAACAGCGACTGGAGACTCTGTGGGACATAAGTGCTGCTGAGAGTTAGGGGTGCAGCACATATACAGAGTATCATCCTGCAAGCATGATTGCCTGGAAGAAGGAAAAGCATAGCGCCCAATCAATCGAAGAGAAAACGTCATAGAATACAGGAATAGATAGATAAAACTCACAAGTCCGTTTTACATTTTGGAAGCTGATGAAGGTGCTCAGATGAGGGCAGTCAGAGCCGTGCTTGTGGCAACACGACTGGACTGACTATAAAGGACGGGAGGGACAAGGAAGGGGGAGCGAACTACACAGGAACATATTTAGTAAATTTAAGTAGATGTAAGCATTTCTGTGACTGTAAATGTAATTTCAGGATTTTGGATCAGGAATACCAATGCGTCTGCATGGCATTTTTCTGGGGGACTGTGAGCATTCACAGCTCGTATACGTGTTGGCAGAAATGATGCATTGAATCACTGTGAAAGTTTCAATACTCGAACCTCACCTGTGACTATCGATGACACAAATACCTCAAAAAGGGGCCCAGAAAACACATATCTACCTCACGAAGATTTTCTAAGGTACACCTGAGCAGCTCCCGGTGATTTCTGCATTTCAAGAGTTTTGTGAGTTTCAAGATATCCAGAATTGGGAGACATTCAGAAAATGGGAGATTTGGGGCAGTGTATCAGGAACAGCGAGAATTGGTGAAGTGTGTAATTGAATGGGGAATTAGTCCTGATCTGGACATTTGTTGCAGTATAGGACTAAATAGGAGAACTGGGCAAGTATCTAAATAAATGGGAGAACTGGTGCAGTGTTGCACTAAATGGGAGAACTTGTGCACTGCAGCAGTAAACGGTATAACTGGTGCAGTCTAGCTCGATATGGGAGAACTGATGCAATGCAACACTAAATGGCAGAATTGATGCAATTTAGCAATGTATGGTAGAATTAGTGCAGTGTAGCACTAAATGGGAGAATTGGAGCAACGTAGCACTAATTGGGAGAATTGCTGAAGTGTAGCTCGAAATGGGAGAATTGTTTAAGTGAAGTACTCTGTGGGCGAATTACGACAGGACAATACTGAATGGGAGACTTAGAGTATGGCACCCCGAATGAAAGAACTTCGTGAGGGCATCAGAAAATATGAGAATTGCTGCAGGACAAAACTGAACTGGACAATTCCGGCAATGCATCTGAAAATGACAGAATTGGTGCAGTGTGCTCATAAGAGCAGGTGTAAATTGGAGAATACCGGCAGATCATCAGTAAGAAGAAGAAATGCTACAAAGGATTAGCAAAGTGGAGATTCGACGCAGGGCACTACTAAACAAAAAACACAAACGAGAATGGCACCATTTTGTGGAAGAACTGCAACTGCCTAATGGGAGAATTGGGCCAAGATAATACTCAATGGGAGAGTTGATGCAGTTCATGACTAAAAGGAGGAGTTATGCAGATTTGGTAATTTGGAATTTGATGCAGGTTTCGCTAAAATTATAGAATCCTGGCAGCGGTCCAAGGAAAGGGAGAATGTTTGCAGGGAAGTATTAAGTGGAAGAACCGGTGTACAGTGGAACGAAATTATAGAATTGGGACACGGCACCAGTAAATGGGAGAATTAGAGTTGTCCACCACCAAGTGGTAGAATTTGGCTAGGGCATCAGTAGATGAACAGTTTATTCAGGGATATGAGTAAATGGGAGAATTGTTGGACATCGGTAAATCGGATATTTGGTGCCCAGTACTATTACATTGGAAAATTGTTGACATTGTTAATATATACACAATTGGAAAACATCTGAATGAAGAATGAGGCCGGGAATCTGTCAAAAAAGAAGAAATGTTGCAACCATCTGGAAATTGGAGATTTAAATCAGCGCACTACTAAATGAAAAAAAGATAAGCACGGCACCCGTACGTGAAAGAAGTGTGCCAGGGAACAAGTAAGTGGTAGAATCGATGCAGAACATGAATAATTGGAGAATTCGTGCAGTAGCCATTAAATCCGAAGTAGGAGAATTGGATCAGGTTAATAATAAATGGGAGAGTTGATGCAGTTCTCGGATTTGTGCAGAATTGTTACGTGGGACAATTGCTTCAGGACACCAGAGCAACAAATAGAGTCATTGCGATCTACAGCAGACAATTCAATCCAACATGTCCATGCCGAAATTTAGGAATTCTGGCAGCGAATCACTGAATTGGAGAATCATTGCAAAGATCTATTAATATGAAGAATTGGGCAAGGGCTTATGGGAAGAGGAGAAATTGTACAGAAATTGTAGATAAAGAGAGATAGGATTCAGTGGAACACTAAATGGGAGAATTGGTGCAGGGTAATACTGATGGGAGAATTTCAACAGAATAGTCCTAAACGGAAGAACTAGGCGAGGGCTCCCCTTGAATTCTAAGACAATCACATCGGACTGACTTTCTGACAAATCACTGCTTCCTCTTAGTGGATTCAGAAAACTAATCACATGCACAGCCAAGAATGACAAGGGTATTAGTTTCAGCATGTATGAGCTTCATTCCACAGGACCATCTCTGAACGTACTGAATTACTGTAAGAGTGTGCCACACATTTGTATAGCCAGTCCTGACAGTTTGATCACTCTTAGTTCAGAGACATTGCCTCATTTTCAGAAGTCAGTCCTGACCACAGGTGCCCCTTTGTCAGACGGTCAGTACAGAGGGATAGCACAAATGTCAGAATGTCAATACAGAGACAATGCTCATCTTAATTCGGTCGAATTTGAGCGAGTGTCACATTGTCAAAGGACAGTCGTGAGACAGCCCATCTTTCCCGTTTTTTTAGTGAATTGGCAACGCAGAAGCACACTGAGACGGTGCCTCAGGGTGGTGGAGCCAAGTTAGAGGGAGAGCCTCTTTACCACATGGTGACGACTGAGAGAGTGCCACACATTTGGACAGTCAGTACATTGTCACAAAGCTAGTCTCTTTATTTCTTTAAAAAAACTGCTCCTTGGCACAAGGATACTCTGCCCTGCATTTGACGATCATTTCACAAGTCTTGATTGTTTGTGTAGGGACCCTGCCTCAAACAAAAAGTTGGAAGAAGTATTTACTGACAATAATGGATGTGTGGACGAGATTTCCAGGGGCAATTCCACTATGTAACATCACAGCTGAAAGGGTACAAGAAGGATTACTGTTTTTTTACTGGACACAGTGCACCAATCGAGATCGTCATATCAATGATCAAATTTCACATCCAAACTATTCAAGGATGCTGTGCTTAACTTGGGAATACGGCCATTTAAATCCACTGCAAACCATGCGGAATTGCAGGGAACACTTGAGAGTGGGCATCAAAAACCGAAGACCATTTTGAGTGTTTATGGTGAGGATTATCCAGATGATTGGAATAAGGTTGTACTTTTTGCGATGAGAGATGCACCGAATGAATCGACCAAATTCATGTTTTGAATTATTTTCTGGGCATGAAGTAAGAGGACTGTTAACATTGATAAAGGAGAAATGAATAAGTCAGAATTTAGAAACCATCCATTTTGACTGTCTGCAAATATCAGAGGACTTAAGTAGAGCTGGAGACTTGGCTCGACAGAATCTAAACGTTTGACAGCATGCAGTGAAACAGGAAGCGGATAAAATCTCAAATTCGCAATTTTGCAATTGGAGACAAGGTTACTTCCAGTTAAAAATAAGGTTTCATGGACCTTACCAAATTGAAATTAAATTGATTAAGGTGAACTACTTGATAAGGACTAAAGAGAGAATGAAATCTCACGGAGTGTGTCATGTGAATGTGCTCATATAGTATTTTATTCTGGAAGGGAAGCAATAGGAGAAGATGCTGACTATTACAGAATGACGAACCATGTTCAAATGATTTTGAATTGGCCATTGCTGAAATTGAATTGAACAATGAGGGAGTTGCCAAAAAGTAGGATAAAGTATGAAATTAACTTCCACAAGAAAATCGAAATAACCTGAAAGAGTTTTTTTTCTTACACATGGGGAGATATGCGGAAGTCAACTCGGAAGTACTAACCTAATTGTGCATGATGTAGTTATAGGACATGCTCTTCCAATTAAACAACATCCTTCGTGGAAAAACCTTCTAAAGTTGGCACAGGTTCAAAAGGAATTAGAGTTCATACTCCAAGATGGCATAATCGAAGTGAGTTTCAGTGACTGGAGCTCACCCATTGTCATGGTGACAAAGTCAAGTTGTACCTAACAGTTATGTATGGACTATCGCAAAGTCAAGCCATTACAGAAACCGATGCAGATCAAATTCCACGGGAAACAACAAAATGGAAGAACAGGGCAAGGCCATATACAAATGGGAGAAATTCGAGGAGGGCATCCGATAATGGGAAAATTATGGCAGGACTTCTGTGAAATGGAGAAAAGGGGCATAGTGGAACTAAATTATGGAATTGGGCCATTGCACCAATAAATACATACAAATATTGAATGGTAAAAAGTAGGCATTCGTAAATTGGAGAATTCTTGCAGAGAAGCATCAAGTGGATGATGTGGTGGAGGCCATATGAAAATACCGCAGGAAAATTGATGCATCGTATCAGTAAAATTAACAATTGGTTCTAAGTGATGCAAGTGGCAAATAATTTAGAGCAATCGAACAGAGCTAATTGGGACAGTTGGGGAAGGACATCAAAAAATACTGACCTTATCACTGCAAACGCTCTACGAATGATACATTCCACCTGGACTGATCCTCCAACATTGAGGCGCAGTTACAACGAGGCACTCCCTGAGTTCTGACAATCTGGTGGCGATGGAAGACCTCAGGATAATCTTACATTTGTGTGATATTTCTTCAGTTCAGTGCCCTTTATAACGAGGCAGTGCAGCAGTATTTACACAAGTAAAGGGGCACTGCCTCAGAACTGACCCTGTGACAACGAGGCAACCCTCATTCCTGACTCTATTGAATTAAGACTCTGCCTTAATATAAATCATCTAACAGTGATACTCAGATCGTTCTCCACTTTCACAATTCTGACTCCATTACAGTTAGACAGCAGATAAATGTTGGCCCTCTTTCCGTCATGCAATCCCTTAATTCTGAACGTCTTAAAATTATGCACGCTGTCAAAACGTGTGGCACTGACTCAACTCTTACCCTTGCAATGCGACGTTGCTTCAGAACGGACCCTTTGACAATGAGGCACCGCCTCAGTACTGACCATGTGATAATGAGGCCCGCCTGCCAAGCTGACCCCTGAAAGGGCTGCACTACGTCCTGATTGATCTGATCCTCGTACAATAAATAAGTGTTGTTAGCATTGATCCTTCAACAACAACTCATTCCCCAAAAATTTGACCCTCTGAGAGAGCTGCAATACATTAGTCCTCACCTTAGTCCTCGTCTTCTCGTCATGTAGCTCGCCATCATTTCTGACCGGATGACACTGTGATGATGCCTCAGAACGTCTTATCTGATATTTGGCAGACACTGAGGAATGGATTTCCGACCATAAAGCACTGCCATAATTTTGACCATCTGCTGATGAGGCCTTCCCTCAGAACTGGCCTCCAGGAATGAGGCATTATTCAGTACTGACCCTCTGATAAAGCTTCAAAAACCAATACTGCGCTGATTGTCCGATTGTGAGGATTAGCCTCAACTCTGACTCCCTTACCTGAGCCAATCCAGAAGTACTGACCTTCTCACAATAAGGCCCGCCCTCAGAAATTACTCTCTGACAACAGGGCCCTGCTTCAGAACAGATTCGCTGACAACGATGCCTACTCTTAGGAATGAAAATCTACGAATAAGGTATTCCCTCAGTATCAATCGTGAGGGTCTCCAAATGACTGGTTCTTTCACTGTGCTGCACTCTAATGTGTGGACCAACCTCAATTTTGATCCTCATGCACCACCTCAATATTGACTCTCTAACAAGAAAGCACTGCCACAGGATTGATGTATCGTGCCAGTAAATTAAATAACTAGCTCTAAGTGGTGCAAGAGTCCATTAATTTAGAGCAATGGAGCAGAATTAAATGGGAGGGGGTGGGGAAGTGCATCAAAAAATACTCAACCTCTCAGTGCATATACTCAATCAGTTCTGACAACTGATCCACTGGCTCAGTAAGGACCCTCTCCCGGTGAGACACTCCTTCAGGAGACATCCTCTCACACAATATTTCAACACTGACGTACGAATCATGTAAGCCGCTCTCAATTCGGACCCCTCCATTATGAGGCACAGCCTCACGATTTTCGCTCTGAGGTTTAGAACTGAGGAAATGACACATGATTTTAGGGTGAGAGCTGAAGTATTGCAGCACCAAATGGGGTAATTGCTGAAGTGTAGCAATCTGTAGGAGAGTTTGGTTACGACGACACTGAATGGGAGAATTAGTGTAAGCCATCGCTAAATGGGACAATCAATAAATGTAAGAATTCGTGTAGGTCAACACTGAGTGGTAACCTTTTTAGGACATCAGTAAAAAAGGGGGAATAGGTATAGGGAAACGCTGAATTGGAGAATTCGTGCAGTGCATCAGTCAATTAGAAATGGTGTGGGATGCCAGTAATAGAGGGAATTGTAGCAGTGCATGTATTAATGGGAGAACACTGGCAGGGAATTAGGAAATGGAGAAATATTGAAAAGGTGCATTCAAGTGGAGATTTGTTAGATTAAATGCCAAATAAATGTGAGTGGGATACAATTATGTTGAAGTAGCATTTAAAAACTAACTGGAAGAACTGGCGCATGGCAATACTCCATAGCAGATTTGGCGCATTCCACCATTAAAGGGAGGATTTGTGCAGGTGTGGAAATTTGGAGATTTGATGAGGGCACCCCAATTATTACGGAATTCTGGGAGCCCATCATTAAATGGGAGAATTGTTACCGTGAAAGTGTGAGAACAGGTCCACAGTGGAACTAAATTAGAGAATTTGGGCATGGCATCAGTAAATGGAACAATTAGTGTAGGGGCATGAGTAAATGGGAAATTTGGTGGACATCAATAAATGGAATACTTTGTGCACAGTGCCGTTACCCAATAAAATTGGTTGGAGTGCCAATGCATTAGCGAATTAGAAGATATCGAAATGGTCGAATAACGGGAGGGATTCCGTAAGAATGATACATGTTTCAAGAGTCAATAACTTGGAGATTAGGTTCACTGGATGAGTATTGACTCTCTGTGAAGAATGCCATCCCGAATTGCCTCGGGATAATTGAGAGCTGCGACATGATTACAGGGTAGACTGAGGCACTGTCAGATGTATAGTAATGAGCAAGTACTTCGTTTACAAAGGGTCAGAACTGAGCAAGCGCCTTATTTTTAGTTTCTGTCTGTCAGAGGAGAATTTAAGGGGATCGTATGATTCAGGAATCAGCACTGTGCGTATTGCAGCTCTTTCATAGGTTCAGTACTGATGAGAATCGGTAAGCTTTTTAAAAGACGATGACATCGCCATGATTCAGAGCAACAATTCCTAGTTGAAATCAGTTTATTTTTATCCACGAATTTTGAGAGGTTATTAAACATTTCAGAAGGGACTGAACGTTTTCATTGCTGCCAGTTTTAGTTTCCTTTCTTTACTCCATTTCAGGAAAATGAGCAGAATGTAGATATAAAACCTGGAAAAATGTGTTTGCCAGTGAAGGAATGGATTCAGTCAGCTACAAAAACGATCATTGCATCATGATTAAAACGCTGATACCTCAACTCCAACACGAGTTTTGGTTAATTTCAAACGAGGGATCTTTCGCCAGTATTGCAAAAGCATTAACATTGTGGAAATACCAATCGCGTGCGACGAACTGTTGTCCTCCCAAAATACTATTACACCACTTTGGTATGATGGATGTGAATCCACAAGAAAACAGAATTAACCTGAAAAAAACCGGAAGTTTTGCTCCTGCATCCTTTGGGATTGAAGCGAAATGGGTGTGCTGTTTGTAAAGCTGCCGTGATCATACTAACTGACAAAACAGTTTCTGTGTCTGAGCTGTCATATCGATGTAACAGGTCAAGGTAATAGTCAACGGTCTCGCTTGTCGGAAAGTGTACCTGAATGGCCTGGGACATCATTCTCAACTCTCGGAGGGCGCATGTTGGAATATAACATCGCCATATTACTTCAATATCTGCTTTGGCAAACAAGAAAACCGTTCCCCTTAAATATGAAGCGCTATTAAGAGAAGAAGTGATCGTGAGCGTAATTATATTTGTGAAACTTGCAGCTGCATGAAATATGTGTTGTCGAAGCTGTCCAATTGGGGAAGGTAATCTTTTGTGCTGGATGTGAAAATCGGCTGGATTCCTCAAACTGGAATAATCTCACGACTTCCATGTTTCTGGATATTATTACATTTGACGTTTTGGACGAATTCATCATCACAATGCAGCGTAAAGGAAACCACCTTGAACCAGCGGGTTTCGACCAAATAGTGTGTATGATATTTTGTTCTGAATGAAAAACCAAGGGAAGACAATACCAATTGAAAATCGAAGACAGACATACACTTCAGGGTAAGGGAAAAAGGGCGATCACTGCGGTATGTTGATACGCTTATTTGGTTAAATATTGAATTATTAAGTGCCGGTTTTCTGGCTAGATGTTAACAACTGAGTGAAAAAGCCGGGTAATAGTTTGCTTATTGTCCTGGATAGCCTCAAGATTCTTGTGTGTTTTTGGGCCTGCCCTCATCCAGGTAGGTGAACAGAATTCGATCACACTCCTGAATTGTGCCTTGAAAATGGTGGGCTGGATTTGCGTGATAAGAATTTGAGTCAGTCGAAATTGGGTTCCTCGCCTCCGACATGATTTTGGAACCAGTCTTTTTGCAGTGAGTCCAGTTATGCTACTGTTAACCTCCAGTACATTGATAGTTGGGGTTCAGTCCTGTTAACATGATAGAATATGGTGTGGAAACGGATCATTAGTTCAACAAGCCCACGCAGATCCTTTAAGAAGTAACCCACCCAGACCCAGTCCCCGACCACTTTACACTACATTTCCCCTGACTCGTGCATGTGACATACATACCCCTGAATACTAGTGGCAAGTTAGCATCGATAATTGACTTAGTCAGCAATCTTTGGATTGAGGGAGGAAACGAAACCGTTGAATTACCATGCTACATACTTAACGGACACTGACAAGAATGTTGCTTCTTGCAGTACCAGATTGTTCTTTACTGCGTGAAACTAACTGTAAATTTCATAACATTTTGAAACGAAAATGCAATGTCAAAATCTTGGAAAATGTATAGTTTGTTTCATGCTTGGTCATTTGCCGCACGTTGATTCAAGCATTCAATCTTATACACATCTGAAAAGAAAATCCAAGAATAAAGAATCACAAACGTCAACTCTATGTAAACTTGTTTTACAAATATCTGACATTGCTAACTTTCTTATACAGGTACAGACCCGAATAAAGCTCATCATCTAGAGAGACGTTGCATGGTGACTATTATTCTTGACAGAGATCGTGTGCACTGAAAATAATAACTGGGAGATTCCCATTCATACGAAGAACCAATACCTTTACAGGAAATGAAAATAAAGCATTTCTCCTGAACTTCTATTTGTCAGACAGTCTGTTTTCCTCTTCACAAATTCCTCTTCGTCTTAATGGTACATTATCTGTCAAACACATGTGAAAGAGAAATCCTAAGACGAAGGAAATCTACAGAGGGAGATACAAAGGGAAGACCGACAGCGGTCTGGTTTTGAAATTTGAATTTTTGTAAATCTTAGTCGGGGGATTTATCGAATGATTATTAGAGAAGGAAAAATGAGAGATGGGTTAGATTAAGGATTTGCAAATATTTACTAGTTAATTATACTCTGTTATACTTTAAGAAATAAGTTTGTTAATTTTACTTTAAATAATTCATGGCCTCTCAAATTTTTACAAGTAATTGCACGGGATAAATCATTTCTATGTTGCTGATATAAATTTAACAGGGGCTTTCCCCAAGTCGTAACACTTTGGGGGCTCGTCTGTGATTTGAACAGTTTCGACAGCTGCGGAAAATCCCAGTAGATTTATACCCCTGCAGGTCAGTACGCTAGATCTGTAAATAAAACGTAGATGAGACAATGTGTTTCATTTCAGTGACTTGCAGTTTTTTCGACATAAGAGCAATGACTGTAAAAATTGACAAATAGGTTCTGGGATTTGAAGATGATTCTCAAATTTGCCAAGAAGAAAAGGAGAGAGAGAAACGAAACAGCGAGAAAGTGAGAGGTAAAAGAGAGAGATAATGTGCTTCGCTGAGCAAAGACAGAGAAAAAGAAAGAGGGAGAAGCTTCTCGGTTGAGCTGTAAGAGAGAAACGTTGGACTTCAGAAGCAGCGACTGAGTTAGCAAAGTCAAGTTAACAGGATGGAGATTAAAATAGAAAGTCGTTATACCCACAAGTATGTCAAAACTCTGCCACATTTGGGTGAGAAAGATATTGAACCTTCGTTATTTCATTTGAAAAATTGACTAGGAAGATGGAGTGGTCCTTGGATTTACGGATAATGTTATTTCAAGTTAAACTGATGGACACAGCTGGTGAGGTATTTTTCTACGCTGTGAAATGAGGGCTCAAGAGATTGTGAAGTGTGTAAATAGGCTATTTCAAATGCTTATGAATTGGTACCAGCAACATATAGACAGCGGGTCAGAAACATTAAAATGGAACCAGGTCAGACCTATGCCGAGTTCGAGGGAACTGAATATAGTCATTTTCAGAGATGGCTGTGAGCCTTTAAGATAGATAAGGCTGAGTAGACTCGACCAGAGATTATTCTACTGGAGGGGTTTAACAACACACATTTCCAGAGATGGTAAGAAATCACATAGATGATCAGCAAGTTCAGGAAGTGAGAAGGGCAACAGATTTAGCACATGAATACATATTGGTGTGTAAGAGAAGCTTCCAATCAGAATTTCGACCTTTGAGATATGGAAGTTGGAGGACGGGCTCTTACACTACAAAACCAAGAATGCACAACACTGGTAAGAATTCACCACGGGATTACAAAATAGCCGAAGAAATTGGAAAGGAGGTGAAAGGACTCCGTTGGTTTCACTGTGGTAACGTGAGGCACGTAAAATTGCAGTCTGACCTTTAAAGGAAGGCGCTGTCGGAAATAAAAACAATGTGGTAAAAGTAGCTAAGCCAGTGGCATTAGTTAAGATAGTAAAGGAGACCCCAGGAAGAGGCGAGGAGCTGCAGGAGAGTGCACAGCCTGGGGAAGAGCTGGTTATGTAGTTAGTATCTAATCTCGACAAAGAATTCATCTCTGTGGGTAAAGATTACTCAGAAAGAACAGGCGGCAAAGGACTAGAAGTTATAATGTTGAGAGATACAGGATCTAACCAGTCGCTGATATTAAGGGAAAAGTGAATGTGCACTCTTTCTGATTATTTTTTTACCCGAGAATGTGGCAATTTGTGGGATTGATTGACAGAAATTTAGCGTTCTCTTATGTAAGATCAGGTTGAAGTGCTAACTCAAGATGGGGAATTAACAACGGATCTGATTGACAGAATGTCAGTTCCAGGAATTCAGGTGACTCTTGGGAATGATAATGCATTGTAAAAGGTGGGAGTGACACCATTTGTTATAGAGAAGCCCAAGGAAGACTAAGAAACTGGGGAGATAAAACAGAAATACCCTGATATTTTCCCAGACTGTGTGTTATGCAGAACCCACTATCACACATCACAACACCAAGCAAAAAGTAAAGAGCAAGTGGAAATTCAGTTACTGGACACCCTGTTTGACGTAATGGTGCAGGACAAACGGGAACAGGTAGAGGGTCAGCCAGAAGTCTTTAGTTCTGAAAGACGAAGAGACTTGCAATAGCAAGACAAGATAATCAAAGACAAATAGTGAATGCATACTCCATAAAGGAGGCTGACCATATTCAGAGGGTTATTATCTGAAAGATAGAATACAACGTCGGAAATGGAGACCACTACAGTTTAGTGCATAGCAGAAATGAGCTGATGTGCACCAGAGTGTGTTGCCAATCGCATACAGGCAGGAAGCTTTCCGAGCAACACAGGTACTCTCTGTAGGAGGTCACCTATGATAGGAAAGTCTCCTGCTAAGGTGAAAAAAGAACATTGCTTTGGCCTGGAATGCACAAGGATGTGGTTACGTTTTGCCATCTGTATCATACATGCCAAATGGTCGGTAGGCCAGAAGAGGTAATGAAACCAGTAAACTTGCTGCTGACTCCAGCATTTGAAGAAGCTACCACGCGGGTTATAATTCATCGTGTAAGTCCCCTCCTGATAAATAAAATTGGGAACCAGTACTTGTTAACAATAATGGATGCTGCTACCAGATTTACGGAGGCAATTTCATTACGCTGTATCAAGCCAAAATGTGTATTAGAGGAGTAAGCACATTTCTTCCCATGGCATGGGCTACCTAGAAAGGTTCGATCTGAACAAGGTTCAAAGTTTACTGCTAGGCTGACCATGGAGGTATTAATAGCTCAGGTATTCAACACTTGAAATACAGCGTGTACCGTCCTGAATCCCAGGGAGCTTTGGAAAGGTGGCATCAAACCCTGAAGACCGTGTGGAGAGTATACTGCCATGATTACCAGATTGATTGTGATAAAGGTATCCCATTCGTATTGTTTGCCTTTGTAAATGAACCAAAAGAATCAACTCAGTTTACACCATTCAAGTTAACATTCTGTCATGCGTTGAGAGCCCCTTTGAAATTAATCAAAGAAAATTTGTGAGGACAAAAGGTGAGTTAGTTAAATTGCACCTAAAGAGGGCACAACATAAAATGAAGCAGGTGGCACATAAAAAGCTCTAAGACTCGGAAGTTTTCCTGAAAACCAGGTTTAGTCGTCCCTATCAAATTGCGATAAAGTTAAATCAGGCGAACTATCTTGTAAAAATGCCAGATTGGGACAAAATAAACAATATATGGTATGTCGTATTAGAGAGAAATACCTGGAGAAACAGGTCTAAGTTGCTGCCTCGCAGCGTGAGGAATAAAATCCAGATAATGTGGTTTTTGATGGCCCTCAAAACAATTTTAAACACTGAAGAAGTCATTGAGGAGTGGAATTGGTGAGTAAGCTATCTGTCTCAGGAGCAGGGAATGCAGTTGAAAGACTCGTTACTGCAGTATAAGGGCATATGTATTGATAAGATCGGGAGAACTAATGTTATTGTACATGAAATAGACTTTGGAAATATTGTTCCGATAACACAGTAGCTGTATTGGCTTAACCAATCGAAAGCCACACAATTCCAATTGAAGGTGGATGGCATGCTCGACAACGACAGCATCGAAACAAGCCAGAGTGAGTGGAGTTGTCCAGTCATGTTAATTGAGGAGAAAGTGAGGTCTGCGGATGCTGGAGATCAAAGTTGAAACTTTATTGCTGGAACAGCACAGCAGGTCAG
>NC_057717.1:83410203-83489414 GCF_004010195.1 Chiloscyllium plagiosum | reverse complement strand
GTGAGGTCCAAGTTCATCCCCTGTGGTTGGAGTGTTCCCAGTCGGAAGATAAGACGCTCCTCCTCCGACCGTGGCGTTGTTGTGGTTTGGCGGTGGATGAGTCCAATGACCTGCATATCCTCGGTGGAGTGGGAGGGGGAGTTGAAATGCTGTGCTACAGGGTGGTTGGGTTGGTTCGTCCGGGTGGCCCAGAGGTTAATTCTCAAACCAAACCGGACTCAACGATTCTGCGTGCATTATTGCAGGGTTCACACAGTTATAAAATCTGACTCACATGGAATTCAAATTTGAAGGACAGTATCAAGAAAGTTGGACAAACCAGTTGCATCACGATGTTAGACATAATTCGTGGTTACTAGCAGGTATCATTAACAAATAATTTCTGCGTTTGCCGCCCCCCCCCCCCCCCCCCCCCCCCAAATGACCTACACCGTTTTAAAATCATGCGCTTTGGAATGACGAACGCACCCACCTCATTCCAAGGACTCGTGAGCAGAGTTGTGGCTGAATTAACAAATTGTGTAATTTACTTGGACGATGTAGTTATCTTTAGTAAGACCTAGAAATGTCACACTGGAAAGTTGGCAGTGCTCTTTGAACCACACCGAGAAGCGAAACAGGTAATAAATATAACCAAAACTGAATTTGTGAAAGCAGATGTGACGTTCTTGGGAAATATCATCGGTCATGGAAGGTTGACTCCACAGATTGCAAAGAACAAGGCCATCAAGGAATTTCCAGGGCCAACCTCGAAGAAAGAGGTTATCCGATTCTTAGGACTCAGCGGATTCTGTCAGAGGTTTGTTGCAATATTCAGCAATGCAGTGGCACTGTGAACGATTTCCTGAATGAAACACCATGTTTCGGCGGACGGAACAATATCAAGAGGCATATGACTATTTGAAATCAATATTTACGACCAAACCAGGTTTAGCTACACCAAACATTTTTAACCATTTTAAAGTCGCCATTGACGCTTGTGACAACGGAGTTGAAACTGTACTCCTACTGGAAGATGAGGATGAGATTGAGCTCAGTTTTAACTAGTTGGTTACTTTTCGAAGAAGATCAACATCCACCAAAGTAGTACTCCACAATCGAAAAATATCATCGGTCAGTACTAGCCTTCCAAAGTTTCATGTCTGTGTCACGAGCAATGTGTCAGAGACGGTTGTGTACAAGAATCGCAATCAGTTCACCTTCTGAGAGCGCTTTCACCATAGTAATGTGGGACTATTTTTGTAGTCTTATGTTACAGACTTTTAATTTGACAACTGTATATTTAGCAGGACATGTAACCGCAGATGTGTTATTGTGCAGAGATGTGCACATTTAATGTCATATATGCGTGTCTCTGCGTTTGGGTAACGCATTCAAAGAATAAACGAATAAAAAAGAAGCCATCTTTTCAGTATGATGGTGCATTATTTCTTAAGGGGGAGGCGTTATGAACGAGTAGATGTGTACTATAACTTGAAGAAAGTTAAAAGCTCGCAGAACTACCTGACAGCATCAAGTATTCTGAACAAGATAAAATGTAACCTTTTGGTCCAGCAGTTAGTGTCAGTGGTTGCTTGGAGACAAAAGTAAATTCTAATGTGGCCAATCAGTTTAAAAAATGCCCCAAAATACCAAACTCCAACCAAGTTTGAATTTACTATATTGACAATATTAAAGGCCAATGACACAATCCGATGCCTCGGGGTAAAGACCGAGAAAAATTGAGCAGATAAGGGGGATCTATCAAGCCACAAACATCTGCAGACTGCACGGAAAATTAGTTTTTTTTAAAGGTACAGTTATCTTGCAACGACTTGTGAAGGAGAAATTCTAAGATAAAAAATAACGACAGAAGAAGATACAACTGAAGACTCAACAGCTGCCTGGATTAGAAATGTGACTTTTGATGAATCTGAATGGTGGTTTTTATCAGACTGGTGTTACAGCAAGGAATTAAAATACAGGTTAGAGGTAGGAGTTGTAAATAATTGTTAGTCAATTATTATCTACAGTGCTTTAAGAAATAAAGTTGCTTTTTTTTACTTTAAATTGTTCTTGTTTTTTCAATTTTCACAGATTACTGAACGGGATAATTCTTTTCTGTGTTTCTGGTCTACATTAAGCAGGGGATTTACCTGTGTAGAAACATAGGTCACTGCTTTACCGTTCCTAACGTGAAGCTTGAAAACATTGTTGTCCTGATGGATTCTCTCCCACTTTCTTGAAGACCAACGTAGTTTGGAAATTTATGTCTTTTAATGAAAGTTGTGGTTGATCTTGTGCAATGAAGAAACGTATTTACCTCGTCAGCTGCCTGAGGGGACTTCTCAACAGTATCTTCTTCTCCTTGGAACGGGATCGCTTGCCTCGCTGTATTGTTGTTTGTTTTTTTTTTGTTCAGTTAACTGACGTCCAGCCGTTCAAAATTAATGTCAGTTATAGAATATTTCAGACAATGTTAGAAATGGAAAGTTTTGGATAATGTTTCAGACAATTCCCAGCTTCAAAGAACTATCTGTTTCCACAGTTTGTGACACACAAAGATGGACAGAGTCATGCTTTTCTAAAACTACACGCAACGAGAGTTTATCATGAGGCCACTCAGCACTTCACTCATGCACCACCATTCAACAGGATAGGGTCATAACTGTTTTCTCCTGAGCACCATGTTGCAGTCACTTTCAGTCATTTAATACCCTTGATTCCTGTCACTGACTATGAGACATTCAGACACATTTTTTACAGAACTTTTCTTCAAGCATGGTATCAGGAGCCATTTCCCATGCGGACAGACACTCCAAACAATATATTCCACCACATTTAAACTTTAATATTGTTTCAAAAATATATTATACAATAATCGACTACATACAATCGTTTTGTAGGCATGAAGAGTGACTTCCAATTATTGGATATATTTATTTCATTTGAATAACCCTATTGTATTTATCAAATGCAGCTCTGTTCACTTGTCTCGTTACAAAATAAAATAAGTTTTCCTGTGCAGGGAATATCAGGAATTAGGAAATAATTCAAGTGTTAGAATCTCCGAATGATTACCCGCCCCACGTGAAGTTTGGCACAGAAAGAAGAAAAATTAGGAAGTAATTATGTCACCAGAGGATTGATGCTCAAAAGAGAGGTTTCATTTCCTGCGGCACTGGCATCAGTGTCGGGACAGCAAGTAACTAAATCTTTGGGCTGGCATCCACCGGAACTGATCTGCGATCAGGATTCATGCAGAAAGGTCAAATACTGTGAGAAGAAAGACTGAAAAGTAGTTATGGGGGAAGGGCTTATGAAGGGTTTCTAAAGCTTCCAGAATGAATAATACAAGAGCGAGGGCAGAGCAGATCAGTAATCTAACTTCAGAATTGCAGAGAAGCGACAATTATTGGACGGGAGGTCTTTTGCACAGTTCGGAAGATGCTCGCAAAACATTGCTGCCAGACCGATATTGATTCAAAATATGCTTCGATGAAGTGGGCATTTTCCTGATGGATATGATGCCAGTGAGCAACATTTAGAACTCAGACAGGTTGGAGCTGCCCTCCGACGAGTTCCCAACAGACCTGATAGCTGCAGATCCTGCAATATACACCTGAAGCTGGACTTGACTCCTGCAATGCCCTCTGGACCATCAGAGGTAGTCATCCGCCAGACACTGAGGTGCCTTGCACCATTATTTGGAGCACCCAGCACCGACTGTAATGAACATCTAACGACCATCTGCCATCAACGTGCCTATGTTTGGTTGGGTCTGATTAATCCGGGTTATGGATCTTAATCAGTCCGTTGGCAAATCTTCAAAACCCTCCAAAAAGAGCGAAACGTACTCGAAGAATAACAATCGTCGCAAACGATTGTTTCTGTTGTTTTGGGAGTGAATCCATTAAAATGGGGATGACCATCCTCCTCCTCATTCTCTCAGCCTCTCTTCATGTGTCTCTCCCTCTTGTGTGTTTTCTTAAAAATATATTTTACTGAAAAAGTAGATGTTTAAATAATAGAACAAGTACAAAGCGATACAATTCAAAAACGACACGAGAAAGAACACATAAACAAATGTAAAAAAACAACACTACCCTCATAAACAAATATATCAATATGTACATACTTATATATAAATCAAAATAACTACTTTACTTACTAAGTAATAACTAACAAGAAACTAATAAGTTACAATAATGCAGCTCAGAAAACAAAGCATTAGTTCTCGAATATCGAGAGCATTAATTTTCAGTTTCATATTTTCTCACTTCCCCTTCTCTGGGTACTGGACACGTAAAGCACAATCGTTACGGCTACATAAAAGCCCTTATTAGTGTGTCAGGGAAATTTGTGTCCAGATATTCCAAAGGGCCGCCATGTTTTATAGAATGTATCAGTTTTGTGCTGTAGCATACTTGGAAGAAAATCTAGGGGATTTGTTTCCCAACAACCTTATTCTAACACGTGAAGCCTGGGGGATTTTGTGGCACCCAACCAAACGAGGGATTCTTTCTTGCGCAAAAAATGAAGATGTTGAAAATTTCTTTTTCTTATGTGCATCTACCCGGAATACACTGGGCAGGTCAAGAGAAAGAGAGATCAGGTCCTTCTCCAGCCTTACACCCATAATGCCGTCCATTCCACCTGCCACAATGCTCCAGTATGTTTGTAGCCTGCCACAGGATCAGAGGCAATGGGTCATAGTGGCTGTACTAATTCTAACCTTGGGGCATGCTGAAGATACCACGGTTTAAATTTTGACAAAACGTCGGAGTCATGTGGATCCAGTGGCGAATCCTCAACTGCAATGCATGTGTCCTATCACAAATTGATATCTTTCTTGCGATTCCAAATGTATTCCCATGCCTCTGAGGAGACCTCAAAAGCCTACCTCTCTCTCCCACACCCTGCAAAGCCGATCAAACTCATCTGAGATGCTGTCCACCAAGTGATTGTATAGAGTGCGAAGAGAAAGTGTACTCTTAGCACTGAGCCCTGTCCTCTCTATGTCGCATTTGTGGGGATCAGCCAAAATTGAAGGTAGTTTTTGAATGAAATTTCTAACTTGATAAAATGAAAGGGGTCCCTGCTCGATAGCTCGCATTTTCATGCTAACTGATCAAATACATCATTGAATCTTCCTCAGGGAATCACCCATACAAGACACACCCTACCTGCCCAATGTCAGAAACATGAATCCATAAACCCCGGTTTAAAAACCGGCATACCTTCTATAAGTGTAAGAAAATGTTTTTGCCAATATTGCCTTCCTTCTTTCAAATTGTCCTCCATGCTTTAACAGTATTAAAAACTCTTGGGTTATGGCGATATTCCTTAACAAACCTCATATTGACCCAAAACAGAAAGTACTTTGCCTGAGAGACTTCAATATCAATCTATACTGCTCAACGGTGCCACATTGAATCAAATGGCCACGACATGTATAAGTCAGCTCTGAATATATGAATAAGGATGGCTTGCTGATGTATGACGTTTGCAATGTGTTTAACCGGATGTTTCCACAATGAATTTAGAAGTTGCCTCTGAAAAAAAAGAATTCCAAGAGGTTTAGAACATTTCTCTGAATGCTGATGATAGAGGTAAAGACCACAGCGTTGGCTATGCTTTACAAGGAAAGTTTACGTTTCTCAGTGCGTACGAACACTGCCGCTTTTTTTCTGACTGCAAAAAATCTAAGTAGCTATCTTTCTATTTTTCAATGTTTCTGAAATCATTCCTTCGTTTTTTTGTCATTCATTTGTCAACATGTCAGATCCCAATACAATTATGTCATTTCAAATAGAAAATCAAAAAGCTGGCCAGCAGCACAGTCTTTTTTTGAAAAAAAAACAAAATATGAACATGAATTCATTAAATGAAGGAATTCAGAACGTTCAATTATCCTCGGAGTACAGCATTACCTATAATTGAAAACATCCGGCAGCAAGTTCGGAAAAACAGTTCAAAGCGACTGCTGGAAATGCACGAAGTACTAAAGCGTCTGTTGCTTGCAATTTACTATCTCGTTCTCGTTGCGATTGGAATTCCAGGTAGGTTGTTACTTTAAATTTGTACGAGTTGACTCAGTGATCGGCTGCATGAGTTCTTCTCTTGCACTCACAGCGATGCCGAAATACTTTCTGCCCATTGAGTGGAATATGATTCTCGATTTCACTACTACAGATTGTTTCCTTGACCCGATATAATCCGTACATGCAGGTTGGCTTTCTGCATTAGCAGCATGAGTTTCCATTCCATTTACTGTGATTACTGTTAAGCATATAACTGCTCCCCCTTTAACATGTTCATGCATGTACTATGTTGCTGTGAGAAGGAGCCGCCATCACTTCATGTTCTGTGTTCTCCATTTACTACTGCCATCTCTCAAGGTAAAAGATCTTTGAAAGAGTTGAGTAATGGTGGCACTGGGCTGAAATATCATACCTTCGGTAAGCAATAAATGCAGCGCAGTTTTGTTCTGGGCTATGCTCTGATTGATAAATATCGTAATTGCTCAATTCCACGAGGTTGTTAGAGTGGAAGGGCAGATTCATGAAGAAGTTGAAAAGAAGTTCTTTGTCGACGAACTTCCATACTGTCATCAAAATACAGGTAATAGTAACTGCCATTGTTTTCTTTGTTATGTTAATCACAGTGACAAACGCAGAATAATTAACATAGCCCTATCATTGAATGGGAGCAATTCAGAACTGTTTTTCATATACAATTAAATAATTGAAAGGAATTTTTTTGTCATCAAAATGTTGACTAACACACAATAATCATCTGTTCTCATTTAAGTGAATGTATGAAAAGAGACTGATGTTACATTTTATTCCATAAATTTTTTTTCATGCCAGTATCGACAGACAACTTTAGCTGTTTTGTCATTTACTTACTGCAACAAATTCCACATTTGATTGCTTATGTAGCTTTGTATAATTATTGTTTTTACTGCTGTTATGATGATGATGATGATGCATTCAAAACCATAATGATGGATTTAGGTTGTCATTGGACTTCAATTTATTTTTGACTTTTTCTTGCTCTTTTTAGCCATATCAATATTCTTATGCTACTGCTAAAATAATAGACAATAGACAGTAGCCAATAGGTGCAGGAGTAGGCCATTCTTCCCTTCGAGCCGGCACCACCATTCAATATGATCATGGCTGATCATCTTTGATCAGTATCTTGTTCCTGCCTTATCTCAATAACCCTTGATCCCACTATCCTTGAGAGCTCTATCTAACACTTTCTTCAATGAATCCAGAGACTGGGCCTCCACTGCCCTCTGGGGCAGAGCATTCCACACAGCCACCAGTCTCTGGGTGAAGAAGTTTCTACTCATCTCTGTTTAGGGCGGCACGGTGGCACAGTGGTTAGCACTGCTGCCTCACAACGGCAGAGGCTGAAGTTCAATTCCCGCCTCAGGCGACTAACTGTGTGGAGTTTGCACATTCTCCCCCAGTCTGCGTGGGTTTTCTCCGGTTTCCTCCCACAGTCCAAAGTTGTGCAGGCCAGGTGAATTGGCCATGCTAAATTGCCCGTAGTGTTAGGTAAGGGGTAAATGTAGGGGTATGGGTGAGTTGCGCTTCGGCGGGCAGTGTGGACTTGTTGGGCCGAAGGGTCTGTTTCCACACTGTAATGTAATCTAATCTAAATGGCCTATCCCCTATTTTTAAGCTGTGTCCTCTGGTTCGGCACTCACCCATCAGTGGAAACATATTTCCTGCCTCCAGAGTGTTCAATCATTTAATAATCTTATATGTCTCAATCAGATCCCCTCTCAGTTTTCTAAATTCACGGGTATACAAGCCCAGTCGCTCCAGTGTTCCAGCGTAAGGTAGTCCCGCCATTCCAGGAATTAACCTCGTGAACTTACACTGTACTCCCTCAGTAGCCAGAATGTTTTTCCTCAAATTTGGACCCCAGAAATGCACACAATACTCCAGGTGTGGTCTCACCAGGGCCCTGTACAGCTGCAGAAGAACCTCTTTGCTTCTATACGCAATCTCTCTTGTTATGAAGGCCAGCATGCTATTAGCCTTCTTCACTCCCTGCTGTACCTGCATGCTTACCTTCATTGACTGGTGTACAAGAACACCCAGATCTCTTTGTACTGCCCCTTCACCAAAATTGATTCCATTTAGCTAGTAATCTGCCTTCCTGTTCTTGCTACTAAAGTGGATAACCAAACATTTATCCACATTAAACTGCATCTGCCAAGCATCTGACCACTCACCTAACCTGTCCAGGTCACCCTGTAATCTCCTAGCATCCTCCTCACATTTCACACTGCCACCCAGCTTAGTATCATCAGTAAATTTGCTAATGTTATTACTAATACCGTCTTCTATATCATTAATACATATTGCAAAAAGCTGCAGTCCCAGCACTGATCCCTGCGGTACCCCACTGGTCATGCCTGCCATTCCAAAATGGAGCCGTTTATCACTACTCTTTGTTTCCTTTTTGATAATTATATCAATTCACGACAACTGATTTTATTTGTTTCTTCCCTCAAATGCATTTCAGCACGATAACATGGATCAAAGTCCTGAGCATCGAATAGAATCCAAATGTGGTGATTACTTTCATTGTCCACCAATATAATTCAATTCTCGCCTTGTTCGCATTCTTTCTATGTACAGATATTACAGCTAAACTGGCGGTTATTGTGATCCTATTTCATATCATTTCTGGTTTCTCTGGATGTAAAATATCTTATCTGGTGTCCACGGTGGCAACATATCGTCTGGGGATGGTGGCAGCTGAACTTTTCATCGACATTGTTGTGATTTACTTCCCATCTAATTTCTTGTCAATCAAATCAGTGTGAAGTGGTTAATCTGTGTTAAATTCGGCAGCATTGTTAGGTCTGCTTAGTTAACAGTCGCTTTTCAGAAATGATAGCTTGTGACCGCTTGCTATGACCAGTCCAAAGTAACACATTGCTTCAGGAAGGTGGCAATGCACATGATCGGAATCTTGTCCAGACAGATCAGTATAAAGCCTGCCTTCCTTTTTTTTTGTATGAACCTGACCACATAATGAATGATACACCCCGTCTCGTTAACATCAAAGTAGAATTTTATACATTTAATGATGGAATGTCGTATGATTAGATTTGTTCCATTATAATTCTTTATCTCCAATTAATGCAGATGTTACTGCGCAATTATTTGATAGTTCGACATCTCCATGCAGCTAAATGAGTGTGCAAGACTTTCTGTGTTCAGAACAATTGACAATAGCAGAATAATACAGAGAAAGAGAAACAGAAATAAGTTATTGTTTTACACTTTGCCATCTACCAATTTTTTCTGTTAATTTGAAATGTTATTTCTTCACATATGTCCACATTTAATCGGCAAAGAAATTCATCTGTGCTACCATTTTCATGATCATGTAACAAGGCATTTATTTGTGTTGAAACCCAGTGTACATTCAGAACTGATTTAAAGAACTGGGCACAGTATTCACTAAACGTGATTTTCCCCTTTCTATCATTTCACATGTTAAGAGCTTCTTCTTGAATTGCATATTAATTGACGGAACGTTTTCTTCTAGTCTGTGGCAATCTATGTTTCTCAGTTTGCTCACTTTTTATCCTAGTTTAATTACAAAGAAACGTCTGTTTCAGATACTGATGAGTACCACATATATACGTGTTCTAACTTTGGTTATCTTGAATTTCTGTTAAAAACTATATATTCAAGACTGAACCATTCTTCTGCGATTGTGGTGCTAGAAGTGTCTTAGAGATAGGTAGAGGTGGCATCCATATGTGTTGGGTTAGGTAGCAAGGGAGAATTTTGTAAAACAAAAGTTTCATGAGTGCGACTGATGGGAGATTGCGAGTTCCCCATCTCTATCCTCTTCCTTGATCTAGAATTCTGACAGCCCACACGTATCGGGGGATTGTCCTTTCGCCAATCATAATGAATAACCTGGTGAAGTTCTGTTGGATGATCAGGACATGCATTGCATCAGCTACGATCGTGACAGTTTTGGGGATTACTAAACTGCAATGTCACAAATCAGAGCTGAGCAGCGTGCCACCCCCCCACCCCCCCCCCCCCCCTCACAATGATATTTGCAGACTCCAACCGGTGTTTGCATTTCTCTGACCTGTTCTTGCTAGGTTGTGACTTTATTACTTCTTCATTTCTGCCATATAATAACTTGAGCAGAGCTGCTCTACTGAAGGTGGTGTCGAGTACTAGGTGATCAGTAGCCTTAATGATCTAGTGCCAGAGCCCGAAGAATGTGTGCAGGTTCGACATGTTGCAGTAATTCATGTCCTGCAAACAGCAATGAGAGATATCTCCCTGAGTACTCAGGATTTTGGCCTGTGTTGGACTCCTGAAGCTGGCTGAGAAATAGTGGATTTCTGTTATTCACGGTTTTCAATTGGTACATGCATCGAACACGTAATCAAACGTTCAAACAATTTCTCAACATGCATGAACTGTCTGTTTATGTTAAGGGTTCGTGATCACAGTTACAAAATATTTTTATTCGATCGTCTTGTAGTTTTATTCTCAGCAGCGATTTTTGGGGAAAACTCACAGATACTTGAAAAGAAGCTGGCTCTTAGAGCAAGATGCTTCAATCCAGTTCAACTGGTGGGGGAGAAGGGCAGCATCCTTCTGTCCAGACAAGGTGTTACCGAGGGCGTACAACTCCCCTGCTTCTGATCTTTCATCTATTTTCCTGTTGAAGACGGCTGAACAAAGACTCATCTCTGAAGATTTCATGATTACAGCTGCTGACTGCCAGCTCCGCTTTATGAGTACTGCAATTTGAGGGAATCTCATCGGAACGAGTGCAGATACTACTTCCCACATTCTTCCCAGATACGCGTCATTCTATGGCGGTTTTCTGTGCACATCCTCCAGCGTAGGTTTTAGCAATCCATTGTGTATTAACTCTCACGCGGATTTGACTTCTCTGACCTCCTTGTGTCGAGCGCAGTTACTCCAGCACCTATTTTTTTCTAACCAGAACCTTCACTTCAACCAGATCCTTTTTGCTCTCTACCCCCAGGCATTTATTGTTCGATTATAGTTCCAGGGTAGAGATTGTTATCTCTCCAATATATTTTTAAACTCTTTTCACGAACATCCATCACACATTATATTCAATGATCATTGGCCCTTCCGCACCTTCAATTGAGGGTTATTATGTCATTCTTGTTGACGTTATTTTCAAGACAAATCCCCGGGTTAACAGGATGTGTTTGACGTCTGACAAAGCGGAGGCAATATTGTTGGGCATTGCTTTTTCTGTAGGTTTTTTGTAATTTCCACCTTATTTTCGTATTTTTGAATTTCGTGAATCTAAGTATGACAGCAATATCTTCCAAATTATAACACTTGTCATTCAGTAATTATTAAAAACATTCAGATATGTAAGGTACCGCAATATCAAATACCCCAAGACTGCTCGGACTTCTGCCACTGTAATCCCACACTGCTCACCCTTCCTGACAGAGCTGTGTCATTGGAGATGTTTTAATTTAACTACTTTCAATCACTGCACTTCATGTCAAGAAATTATTCAAGACAATGATTAATGCAAAGGAGGAAACTGACACAATTCTTATATTCATAACAAGTTCTTGTATTAAAGAACTTGTTGGGCCCCTGACCAAACTCTTCTATAAAAGCGACAACGCAAGCATTTACTAGATAAAATGACCAATTGCACTGATGGTTGCTTCTGTGCACAATAATCCAACCAAACCAGCTACAGATCTACCAGTCTACCTTTCAACATTAGTTCAGAGATTATTAATGTTATCAGACGGAATGTGATCAATGACTTTTGATCTTGATCTTGATATGAGGGAAAAGTGACGACATTGAGAGCAATGCTTCATCCGACCAAATGCGCGTTCAGAACTGTCTGGAAAGCTTGAGTTGAAGGAGAAAAAACGTGACCATTCAGTAGAGACATGCATGGCACAAATTGATGTGTTGTTCTCTTCACTATTGTGGCGAGCTCTCCGCAAGTGATTGCTAATCCATTGTCTTCCACACGTTTGTTATCAACCCCTACTCCCTTTGTTATTGAAGAAAATGCTTAGCATAACATTCCTGCTGTACATCTGTGCACTTTTCGAAAGAGCAGAAAACCTATTTTTATTCATCTGTCTTACCAATTATCCGTATGCTGCTGAAATGTAGAACTCGAGATTGGAATCTAACACCTCAGTTTTATTTGAATGTAGATTCACACGGATTAATGAAATCATATGCAAATTTCCTTCTCTCCTTAACTCTTATCACGAGTTCCTGCTGTAGATTAGATTACTTACAGCGTGGAAACAGGCCCTTTGGCCCAACAAATCTACACCGACCCGCCAAAGCCAACACACCCAGACCCATTCCCCTACATTTATCTCTTCACCTAACACTACGTGCAATTTAGCAAGGCTAATTCACCTAACCTCCACGTTTTGGGATTGTGGGAGGAAACCGGAGCACCCAGAGAAAACCCACGCAGGCACGTGGAGAATGTGCACAGAGAGTCGCCTGAGGGGGGAATGGATCTCGGGTCCCTGGTGCTGTGAGGCAGCAGTGCTAACCACTGTGCCACCATTCCTATTCAATTGCAACTAAAGAAACAGCAACAGCAAAAGTGAGAACAAGAAGCTACAGAATATATTTAATTTTACATCTAACTCACATAGGAAATTAATCAGAAAGAGTAGCAAAGTTTTCCCTCGTTTCTAATTCCCGTTTCTACACTCGATAAATGGGGATGAGATTGCTAAATTGCATTATCATCAAACTGTTATTTGGGAGACACAGGTAATGTTCCGGAGTCAGGGCAGATGGTACCTAAGAATTCACTTAAAAACAATGTGGAATTACGAGTTTAATGATGTTCGTAAATCTACTCTTCTAATATAAATTGTCAGAGAAAAAAGCTAACTTGTTCACTCACTCCCTGAGGGAATGAAACTGCCACTCTTTCCTGCCCTGCTACATGTCACTCCAGACGCACAGAAATGTGCTTGAGTGTTAGTTATCCTCTGGACAAGCTCTGACTTCGTCAGGCACACCCTCATCCTGTGAATGAGTAAAGGAATGAAACGAGATGCAAAGCTCTTCCTCAGTGCATCAAATGAAAATTTGTGCTGCCTTTGTACCCTTCTTCGCTTCTTTCGAGAAAATGCAATTCAGCTAATGATTCACGAAAAACGAGAATGACGTCTTTTGTCCAGAAGCAACCTTGGAATATGACTGTTGCAAAATGCATTTGAGGTCATTCGTCAAGTTAGGAATGAAGAAATATTTTTCCTGTAATTAATTTCAGTCTCCTTTACTTTCAACAGAGTGGTGAATTTTGCTGCGATCAATAAATGCAAAAGTAGGACATCAGATTGGAAAGAAGTGAAAATCTAATATTCTTCTCTAATAGGCATGAGTGGAAAATACCCAGTCACATGGGGATGTATGTGTACATTGCTGTCCAGTTTCGATCCAGCAGTCACCTGTTCATAAAACGCACTAGTCTGCAGAAAGATAGCAACAGACCACATTGAATATTAACCCAAGAACCTGTTCCACCATTTTGCTTTTTAATTCAAAAAAGGTCGAATTTGATGATATTTTTCGCGAAAATCGATTCAGACAGGTCAACGAAGTAATATTAATAAATAATAAATGAGGAGATCATTCAACCAACCATATTTTTTGCCTTTTAAAATATATTTTCGAAAAATAGACACGAGATCTGATGTACATTGGCAAGAATGGCGGGTCACATGTATTCCCTCAAGCAAATAAATAAGCTTTGAAAGTATTTCTGCCCTTTGTACTTCGAGAACAAGCGGTTCGAGCTAACGCAATAATCATTACTCTACAGATAATCTCGATTACAAATTGTCCACTGAATATGCCTGGAATGTGAAACTGTGAAGCATTTTTGGGTTTTAAGTTAACTCAATATATTTTGGCTGGTATCATTACAAAGCTGTAAACACTGATCTAAAGCATAATATTAAATTGAAAATGTTAAGTAGAATGCCTTTCAAACGATAATATCTCTGCCAGCTTTTTGCTGTGAATTTTGAAACTCGGTCCAACTTTGCTATCTGAACAAATGTAATCAATCTGTCAGATACAACCATGATTTAACATTGTAAATAAAATGGAAAATTGATTTGTCTTCACTTTTTATTGTAAAATAGGGAGAATGTTTCTGACATTTGTATTGCTGATTGGGAATTTCGTCTGTAAAATAATAATGGGAATCAGGAAAACACAAAGTCACGGCTCTAAACATCAGATATGGTGGGTTGAATGATCTCCTCGTTTGTTATTTATTAACATTATTTTTACACATTATTTCCTTCCTCAGCACGACTGGATTGAGAGGTATCACCATGATTCAGAGAAACAATTCCGAGTTAAAATCAGTTTTTTTTTTATCTGCGAACTTTGAGACGTTTTTGAACATTTCAGAAGGGACTGAACGTTCTGATTGCAGGCAGTTTTAGTTGTATTTCTTTATTCCGTTTCAGAGAACTGAGCAGGCTGTAGATAAAAATCTGGAAAAATGCGTTTGCCAGTGAAGCAATGGATTCAGCCAGCGACAAAGACGAGCATTGCACCATGATTAAAACGCTGATACCTCAACTCCAATACGAGTTTGCTCAATTTGAAACGAGGGCGCTTTCAATTGTTCTGCAAAAGTAATAACATTATGGAAACATCAACCAAGTGAGACCAACTGTTGTCCTCCCAAAATACTATTACATTTTGTATGAAGGATGTAAATCTACAAGTAAACTCAGTATTGACCTGAAAAGAAACCCGGCAGTTTTGCTCCTGCCTCCATTGGTATTGAAGCAAAATGGGTGTGTTGTTTGTAAAGCAGCCGTGATCATACGAACTGATAGAACAAGCTCGGTGTCTGATCTGTCACATTGCACGTAACATAAATTCTCCGGAATACTATGGACACATTTGCATGGACAATTGACTTTACCAGCACATATTTGGATTGAGGGAGGAAACGAAACCGTTGAACCACTGTGCCACCCACTTACCGGACACTGACAGGAATGTTGCTTCTTGTGGTACTGGATTGTTCTTTACTGCATGAAACTAATTGTAAATTTCATAACAATTTGAAACAATACTGCAACTGTTATATCCTTGGAAAATTGGTAGTTTGTTTAAAGCTTTGTTATGTATTACACTGTTTCAAGCATTCAATCTTTTGCACATCTACAAAGAAAATCCAAGAAAAAAGAATCACGAACGTCAATTATATGTAAACTTATTTTCCAAATATCTGACATTGCTAACAGACCCGAATAAAAGTAATCATCCAGAGAGACGTTGCCTGATGAGTACCAGGATATTCCCAATCATTCGAAGAACCAATACCTATACAGGAAATGAAAATAAAGCATTTCTCCTGAACTTCTATTTGCAAGCCACTCTGCTTTCCTCTGAGCAAATTCGTGAAATGAGAAGGAACAGGGGCGGCATAGTGGCACAGTGATGAGCGTTCATGCTTCACAGTGCCAGGGTTCAATTCGCGTCTCAGGCAACTGTCTGTGTGGAGTTTCCTCCGGGTGCTCCGGTTTCCTCCCACAGTCCAAAAAAGTGCAGGTTAGATGAATTGGTGAAGGGGTAATCGTAGGGGAAAGAGTCTGGGTGTGTTGCTCTTTGGAGGGTCGGTATGGACTAATAGGGCCGAAGGGCCTGTTTCTACACTGTAAGTAATCGACTCATAAATCCACGTGACGAGCATATAGTTGACTATGGATATTAATATTTAATAGATCATCACATGCATCCATATTAACTTGAGAGTCTTTCAAACAGGAATTTTCCATCTGGAATGTTATTGAGATTGATATGCAATGCTTCAAATGCGCTAAATTATTTGTCACTGAATGTTTCGATCTATTTAAGCTATTTGAATAAAAATCGATTTGTTTAAAATATGCGCATGCCACAAAAAAGTGTTTGTTTGTTACACATAAAAAAGCTAATATTAAAGGCTAGGTTCTCGTTAGTTCATACCTCCTGGAAAGATACTTGCTTTCAGCTTTTAACGTGACTGAGAAATAAGTGCTTCTTCGATTTGGCTTCCCTGCTCTGTCTCATCAACCCGTACCCGAATGAACAACAGATTTGCCAGAGATTATAATTAATGCGACTGAAAAGAATACAGAGTAATTTGCCTTTCTCTGCGTGGTCAGAATGAAATGCCACTGCTTCAGTTCTTCACTTGATAATTGCAGGCCATGTTGTATTTCGATACCAAAATATAACTTGCGTCATTCTGTTGTGTTAGAGTACTTCTCTCTCGAGCCTATTCAAATCCCACAAGAATCAAACCTTTCCCTCACACGATATACATCACCTTGGCCGCAGCTGCACTTCTTTGTTGCGCAAAAATAAAAACAATCAATGAAAGCAAAAAAGGTCCTGGATTCTAATTATCTCCCTAACCATGAAATTATTTATAAATGTGACAACGTTAATGCAAATTTTGGAAACAGACGGAACTTCTGCAGGAATGCATGTGTCACCACAAGGATTGCTGTTTGCCATCTATTATCCTGTTCTTGCAATTATTGGCTTTCCAGGTACAAGTAAAATTTCGGTTAGTTGCAGTTGCATGAGTTATTGGCTGATTGTGTTATTTCTCCGAATTCACCAAATGTGAAACTATGATACTGGCATTTATTCTGTAATTAAAACAAGATTATTTAGCTAGTTCATCCAGCATTACGACTTCTTAATGTTTTTCAAGTTCATTGATCTGATTGATTGTGAATGTCTTCGTCTTCCATTCTCATTAAAATCTTATGAAGCATATTAAGTCTCCATTTTAATAGTAAAACTTATTTTCATGATTTATCAGTGGTATATGTAAACTATTCCACTTTAAAAGCGTCGCTGCCCTCTTTCATCACCTTAATAATTTTTTTGTTTTCTTTTCATCAATCTGTCCATATATTCTAGTAGACACATATAGAGGTGGTGGGGCACGAACCCGGGTCTCACCAAAATATTGTGTTCACATGATTTGTATTCCTCTCGTTTGCTCGTAACGTATGAGTTAAACAAATGCCACCATTCACAAATTGTATTTTTCATGGTTAATGCTGCTGTCTTTCATTGATAATGTGTATTGGCCTGCTTGGACGGAGTTTTAGGTGTCTCTGAAACTGTTTACACAGTGTGAATAAGATTCTATTTTATTAACTAAAACATTATTGTTATGGAATTAGTGCAAAATGCCATCGTATAATTTGATTTCCATAATATTAATGCCATTGTTGCCATCTGTGAATATTCACGCAGTTTTCAAGTGCAATTCCCATATGTTATTAACGCTTTTGAGACTTCAGTAATACAATACCTACTGTACATTTAATAACGATGCCTACTGTTAAATTGTTAATGTTTGAAGATATTATTTTATGACATTATAACCTGTGCATAAATGTGAAACAGGTAGGTTATTTGTACTGCTGCTTAAGGTATTTGCAACTCAGGATATATTCTGTTACTGACATTCATAATGGTGCAGCCAGTCAGACAAATTATCCATTGTATAGGAAACTTAAACCCTCACATGAGCCATGAATCTATTAAAGACGAGGTTGAATGGATATTAAATGTCCTGCAATTTTGGCAGTACGTTTAGAATTGCAAGAATTGCTGTTTATCAAAAGTTTAACTTTGGACATGATCTAAATTATTGAATTCCAAACACCTCTTTACAAGTCCTGGCTTCTTAAAGTAGACTAATGCTTCTTATTCTTCTCCCATTTCGCTATTTACTTTCCCCATCCTGTATTGAAATCTGCATTTTCTTACCCAGCTCCTTTGGCTGGGCAGTATTGAAACCATTCTCACCTTCATTTTTTTCTCAGAAATGAATAAATCTGAAGCAGTCGATATGTCTCACAGCTGAGCCAAGGAGTTATGATGTCAAATGTCCACAATATAAGTAAAAAGCTGACAACACAGTACAGACTAAAGAATATCCATTGATAAGACGTGAATGTAACCTTGCCACGTGATAGTCATTTGCAATTGTTCATGTCGATCTGAACGACAGTCACTGGGAGACGATGAGATCTTATTCAGAGAAATTTCCACTCATTTTCTGAGCTGTGAGACATATGAACTGCTAAGTGCAGGGATTTGTAACGATGACCTATTTTATGATAATTGGTATATTGCTGGTATTTTGTAAACCTCAGACATATTAAAATTTCTTCTCTGCTTGCTATGTTTTCTTTACTTTGCCAATTATTACGCTATTAATTCACTTAGACTTTGCTTATCATTGTGTCATTTAATTCACCAATTTGTTTGGAAGATTTTTCTTTGCATTTTTTTCGTTTTTTCATTACATTTGACTGTTTTACTGACCATTTCTACAAGACTGCACCAGATTGATTTTAAGATTGCTGATTATTTCAAGCAGAAAAACATTATTTTTTGTTCAATCAAAGTTAGTTATAAATACAAGCCACTGTTAAGAAGGTATATATTCGATGCAAAGCTCTGTGAAACACTTATTCCTAGTTCAACTCAAGTTTGCATTCTTCCTCCCAAACGAATATTAATTCCATTTGTACCTCTCCTTTTCTCGATTACAGCTAATTTGACAGTGATTGTAATTCTATCTCAAAGAAGATGCGGGCTCTCTAAATGTACCACATACTATCTGGTATTCATGGCAGTGACAGATCTCCAGGTCATTATTATGGCTGTGATATTAAACCGCATTGCTGGTATTTTTTTCCCATTGAGTTTTCTGTCCATCACTCCAGTATGCAGTCTTCGGATTGCATTAATTTATGAAGCTGTAGACAGTTCTGCTTGGTTAACCGTTGCTTTCACATTTGATCGTTTTGTGGCAATTTGTTGTCAGAAGCTGAAAATAAAATACTGTACGGAGAAGACAGCAGGCTGGGTTATTGGAACTGTTTGCACAATGAGTTGTCTAAAAAATGTTTTCTGGTATTTCGCATTTGAACCTTTGCACATCCTGAATGGTGTACCCTGGTTCTGCATCCCAAAATTAATATTTTATGAATCGCTCCCATGGGTTGTATTTGACTACATACGATCCATTTTAACTCCTTGTCTCCCCTTCATTCTCATTTTGCTGCTCAATGCTATAACTGTCAAGCACATTCTGGCAGCCAGTCGAATCCGCAAAAGACTTGGGGTCCAGAACAATGGGGAGAACCAGAGGGACCCAGAGGTGGAGAAGCGGCGCAGATCTATTGTTTTACTCTTTGCAATCTCGGGTACATTCATTCTCTCATATTTGTTATATTTTGTAACCATCTTCTATGTCCGACTCAGGAGTGTCACTTACTCTTCAGGCTCTAGCGTTACTGATTCAATATCTTTTATTCAGGAAAGTGGATATATGCTACAGTTATTGAGTTCCTGCATCAATCCATTTATTTATGCTGTGACACAAAGTAAGATTCGAGAGGAATTTAAGAAAGGATTGAGATATCCACTGATGAGTTTTCTTAAAAATTATAAATATTGACAAGAAAATTGCGAAAAGAATTCTGCATGATTTTTAAAACATGTCTTCAACTTTTCCCTGTTAAGTCTGAACTTTATTCAAAGTTCGATGTGTTTTCGGGCCGTTAACAATAGCTGAGATATAATAAAATATATTAAAACTTAAAATGGCATTCCACAACGTTCTGATTCGTTCATATCTTGTCAGATTAAATGAGTTTACATCTGCATTTAGGTTGCGTAGTTTTAGCATTAACACCAAACAGTTACTCATCCGAGTTTCGTTTATTATTATATGGGAATTGTTTTCCAATTGTGTATTAATTGAGAATGTTAGTTACACTCATAACCTGGGGAGTCATTCATGAAGCATGCATGTGGGCTTATAGCATCTTGTACCTGTGCGAGATGTTCTCACATCATAGGTTACAACTCTGGCATCTTTTGTATAATTTATTTGTTCAGAATTTTGGCATCAGGCTGAAGTTAAGTATCACAGGGACATGACCCTATTTGGCCAATATGAGTCGTCACAACTGTCACTTCCACAGTCACCTACCTGCTTTTGTCTGTTCTGTGGGCACGAAAATTGAAGATACTCAATAAGTTGGATCCAACAATATGGTTGAGCCATCACGTGGCATGCATCTTCCGAGAATTAGCTCATTTCAAGCAAAGCAACCCGGAGATAAGACAAGCACATTTCGACGATTCATTTCGAGTAATAGAGTCATAGAACCCTCATGGCCGGAGGCAGGCCGATCGGCCCCAGCTCGGCCATTCCGATGAAAATGTCCGTCCACGTTAATAACCTCTCTGTACTTGGCCACTATTCTTCCAATTCTTTCCTTTCCATGTCGTTCCACAAATGCCTTTCAGATGTTGCTCATGAACCTGCCTCAAACACTTCATTTGGCAGGTGATTCCATATGTGTACTCTGTGTAAAACAGTTGCCCCTCAGTTACCCTTTCATTTCTTCCCTCTTACCTTAATCGGCTGCCCACTAAACCTCGATTCTTTGACCCCTGGGAAAATACATGAATGAATGAATTCAGTCTTATGCTCTCAAGAACAAAATCTCCAAGCTTGTGAAACCTCTCCCTTTATCCCAGGCCATCAACTACTGACAACATTGTAAATTTATTCTACACTCTTTCCAGTTGAATAACATCATGCCGTCAGCAAGGTGATCAATGTTTCAAGTGCAGCCTCACTAAAATCCTGTACAACAGTAACTTAACTTCGCAACTTCTATACTCAGTACCCTGACTGATTAGATTAGATTAGATTAGATTACGTGCAAACTCCACACAGTCAGTCGCCTGAGGCGGGAATTGAACCCGGGTCTCTGGCGCTGTGAGGTAGCAGTGCTAACCAATGTGCCACCGTGCCAGTCTGACAAATGCCATCTCCACTGCCATGTGCACCTATGACTCCACTTTCAGAGAACTGGGAACCGGAACTCCAACATCTCTCTGTTACACTACGTTCGTTAAGGACTGACTATTCACTGCGAAGCACCTTCCTTGTTGTTGACTTTCACAAATGCAAGATACCACACTCACCCATATTACACTGCACTTACCACTTCTCGGCCCATTTCCCTAGCCTGTCAAGGTCCTGCTGCAGTTTCTGACAACCTTGTTCACTCTTCACAATACGGCCTGTTTTAATACAATCAGCAAACATGCTAATCCTGCATGTTTTCATTCAAGCCATTGATATAGCTAACAAACAGTAATGGGCACAGCACTGACCCCGAGACACTCCATGGCTAACAGGCGTCCAGTTTGACAAGCATCTTTCCAATATTACGCTATGCTTCCTCCAATCAAGTCAATTTCATATCCAATTTGCCAGCTTCTCTGGAATCCAAGCAAAACGTCGACAGCCGCCTATCCTTTGGTACATTCATTAAGTTGTCACTTAAATTCATGTAGACTACTTCGACTGCCCAGGCTTTGTAAACCTTCCTGGTCACTTCATCAAATAATTCCTCAAATTTATGAGTGATGATCTCCCACTGACAAAATATCATCATTATTCTGAAAAGCAAAAATCCTCTCTGGATTCGTGAAAACAGATACCAATGCAGGTCCTTCATAAAAGGTAAATTTCGGAAACCAAATACTCGAAAAGCGGGGTTGTCTGTAGATCTCATCTCTTATAATCTTCTCAGGAAACATACCTACCATAAATGTAATGCTTATTGGTCTCTAACCCTCAGGCGTTTCTTTGCATTTCTTCTGGAGTAAAAGCACAAGATTCTCTACCCTCCGGTCTTCTGGGACCTCATCCGTGGCTAACGATGATGCAAAAATAGCAGCCAGGACCGCGGAAATTTCTTCTCCAGCCTGTTGCAATGTTCTTGAATATATCTGGTGAGGATCAGGAAATTTGTCCACCTTCATACAGTTTAATGTATCCAACGCTTCCTCTATTGTGGCCCCAAAATATCACAACTAATTTCACAGACGTCCCCGGGCTTCAATTGGTTATCCATGTTAAGCAAAAGGCAGAAATATGCATTGAGAATCTCGCCAATCTCCTGCTGTTTTGCACATACATGTTCACTTTGGTCCTTGATGGGCCCTATTCTCTCTCCAGTTATTCTTCTTTTTCTTTTAATATGCTTAAAGTACATCTTTGGATTGTATCATTAGATTTAAAGATGGTCAATATGCCAACTAGAACTGGATTAAAGTTTGATATTTTTCAGGGTATAATTTAAACTTATTGGACGAATTTAACTTTGTTATTTCTCCATTCAACGAGCTAATCGAGTTGTTCGACCAAGTTTTACATTGTTGCCTTATTAAGAACACTTAGTGCTGTGTCCGGTAGTTTTACTGCTTTTAACGCTTTTAAAGTGCACCCACATTTTCATAACAGTATTCACACTGAAAAAAAAACAGTGTTGTCAACGACAATACCGAAATACAGACTAGACTTAATCGACGATCGCAAAGAGGAGGTGTTAGCAATTCTGGAACGTGTAAAATTAGATAAGTCCCCTGGGCTGGCTGGGATTTATCTGAGGATTCCTTCGGAAGCCAGCGAAGAGATTGCATAGCCTTTGACTTTGATTGTTCTGTCGTCAAAGTCTACAGGAATAGTACCAGATGACTAGATGATAGCAAGTGTTGTTCGCTTCTTCAAGAAGTGGAGTATAGACAACCCTGGTAATTATTGACTAGTGAACTTAATTCGGTTGTGGGTAAAGTGTTGGAAAAGGTTATAAGAAAAATGATTTATATTCAACTGGGGAGGAATCAGTTGTTCAGGCTTACGAGTTCTTTGAGATGGTGATCAAATAGGTGGATGAGACTGATGAGGTTGATGTGTTGTATATTGATTTCATTAAGTAGTTTGATATGGTTCCACAGATCAGTAGGCTACTGCACAAAAGACAGAAGCATGGGATTTAGTCGGATTTGGTGGTTTGATTCAGAAATTGACCATCTAAAAGAAGACAGAGTGTGTTGGTTAATTGCGAAATTTTCATCCTGGACTTCAATCACAAGTGGTATACCATAATGATCTGTTTTGTGACCACTGCTGTTTGTCATTTTCATAAATGTCCCGGATGAGGGCGTCGAAGGGTGGGTTAGTAAATTTGTGGACGACATTAAGGCCAGTGGAGTTGTGCATAGTGCTGAAGGATATTGCAGGTTACAAAGGGACATAGATAATCTGCACAGCTGGACTGAGATGTGGCAAGTGGCGTTTAATGCGGAACAGTGTGAGGTGATTCACTTTGGAAGGAATAACAGGAATAAAGTGCACTGGGCTAACGGTAAGACTCTTGGTATTTTCGCTGACCAGAGAGATCTCGGTGTCCATGATCCTTGAAGGTTTCCATCCTGGTTGATGTTTTGTTGAGAAGACTTACGGTGTATTAGCACTTACTGGTAAAGGAATTGAGTGTCAGAGCCACGGGGTCATGCTGTAGCTGTACATATTTCTGGTGAGGCCGCTCTGGAGTATTTCATGGAGTTCTGTTCACCATATTATAGGAAAGATGTTGAAGCGTTGGAGAGGGTTCAGACGATATCTACAGGATGTTGCTTGTTGTGGAGGGACGGTATTATGAGGGAAGGCTGAGGTGCTTGAGTCTGTTTTCGTTAGAGAGAAGAAGTTTGAGTGGTGAATTAAATGACACATAATATTCTCAGAGAGTGACATAAAATGGACAATGAGAGCCTTTTTCGTCGGATGGTGAAGGTCAGCACGAGACGGCATAGCTTTAAATTGAGGGGTGACAGATGTAGGGCAGATGTCAGAGGTAGTTTCTTTACTCAGAGAGTAGTAGGGGAGTGGAATGCAATGCCTGAAAAATTAGGAGACTCGCTAACTTTAAGAGCATTTGAATGACCAAATTGATGGAAATGTATTAGTGTCGGAGAGATGGGCTTCAGGTAGGTTACACAGGTCGGTGCAACATCCGAGGGTTGAAAGGCCCGTACTGTATTGTAATATTTTATGTTCTATATTCGAAGTATGTCACAAGTCATTGTGGGAAGCAGGGGATGAAAGTACGGGTCCATTGCTGAGATATTTGTATTATGCCTCAGAGTTCTGAAGAAGGGTCACTGGACCCGAAACCTTAACCCTGTTTGCTCTGCTCAGACGATGGCAGACCTGCTGAGCTTTTACAGAAACTTCTGTTTTCGTTTCTGATTTTCAGGATCTGAAGCTTTTAGATTTTATTTGTATCATTGACAGTCACGGGTGAGGTGCTGGAGGATTGAAAGATAGCTAATGTTGTGACATTATTGTTTTAAAAAGGCTGCAGGATAAAGCCAGGGAACTACAGATTGCTGAGCCTGATGTTAGGGGTGGGTTAATGTGAGAGAAGCTTCTGAGAGATATAAAAAAGCAAGGATTAATTTTAGATTGTCAATGGTTCCATAACGTTTTATCACCAATTCGTCATTGCTCTCCATTCTTTTCAAGGATAAACACACTCTGTAAATATTTTCAGGGATCGAGCTCGGCACAATTAATGTGATGCTGTAACCATAGCAGCAGCACGAACAAGATAGTATTCAATCACAAACTGTACTGTTTTGGTCCGGGATAATGCTTCAATCTACCGTAACTATCAAGCTGATCTGTGGTTCCAAGATGAGTGTGGGGTAAACATGCCAGAGTCAAAACGATGTGAACTGAAAACTGATGACAATCCGTTAAAGCTACCACACTTGACTGCTCACATTACAACAGCAAAGCTAACGTCTGGTAGAGAGTGCAAAATGATACAAGATCAATTTATCATACAGAAGGTCTGCTGTCCTGCCACATCCGGTTAAATGTTGATGCGCGATTACATAACTCATTGGAGGAGAGAGATTCACACCTATCCCCATCAAGAATAACAATACAGCCAGCACATCAGAAGAAAAGGCCAGGATGTAATATTTGCTCCATCCACAGCCAGAAGTGTTGAGTAGATGATCTACCTCACCCTCACCATGATGCCCACAGAATCACAGATAGCAGTCTTCAACAAATTCGATTCGCTGCATGTGACAGAAGGGAACACCTGAGCACAGTGGGTACGACAAAGGCAATGGCCCCCGACGCAACAAGCTGTGTCCCTGCACAAGATGTATCATTTGGATGGCACAATCGTTCAGTGGTTATCACTGCTGCCTGTCAAAACCATGACCACAGGTTCGATTCCAGTCTCGGGTGCCATTCTGTGTGGAGTTTGCACGTGCTCCCCGTGTCTACGTGGGTTTCCTCAGACAATGCAAAGATGTGCAAGTCAGGTGAATTGGCAATGCTAAATGTCCTCAGTGTTAGGTGCGTGAGTTAGGTGTAAGTATAGGGGAGGTGAATGGGTCTGGGCGGTTCGTCTTATGAGGATCGGTGTGGACTTGTTGGGCCAAAGGGCCTGTTTCCACATTGTAGGGAATCTAATCTAATCATTCCAGGTCTAGCTCTGCCACCTACCTGGCAATGTGAGAATTTACTCAACTATGGCGAGTCCATTCAGAGGATAATTTTAATCTGACCATTTACCAAAGTCTAAGTTACATTCTCATAGATAGATTGCCTGAGGTTGATATGGACAGAGCTGTCTCCCAGCACAGAATTATCCAGCTCATTGTGGTTTCCGATAGATCCCATTTGGAGAAAGGTGATGATGTGGTAATCTTATTGGACTAATAATCCAGAACAGATTAATGCTCTGTCAACTGGTGGAGATCAAAAATTAACTAAAAAAATAACGAGGTCTAAAATCTGGTTTATGTAATAGTGACCTTGAAGTCAATGTCGATTGGAAACACTAATTTGCTTCAGGAAGCCAATCTCCCGTGTCTTCCTTGTCTGGAATAAAAAGCTCACTCCAGAAAAGTAAACATGTGATAAATTCTTCAGCCAAGCAAGACACTCAATTGTATCAAACTGCTCCGAGTTCTTAAAGGATAAAAAAGTACAGAACACCTCGCACCAGCCTCGATAGCTGAAAAGAGAACGGCGAACACAGTCCTGTCGACCCTGCAGAGACCTTCTTCTTAAGATCTGGGAGCTTGTGACAACATTGACAGTGTGCACATAAACATCGGGAAAGGTGCAGGCCAGTCAATCCATTGAATTTCCCCATGACCTAACACCTATAAACGCACATTTCCCTCACAGTGTATACATCCCTTAATGAGATTCACCATCGGAAAAATATAAAATAGAAACTGCAATAGCCCCTTCGATACATCGATTTTACTTCACCATTCAATAGTCGAGTATTTCTCATAGAAACCGTGACTATTAAGCGTGCTTTGACAGTATCGCAATTTGTAAATTGTGGACCTTATTTTTATAAAGTGAACTCCCCTTCAGTGTCACGAGATTACATCCCCAGCACCAACTGAACAGCAAAACCCAGCCTCAGGATTCTCTGTCTGCAAAACACGTTGTCAGTGTGTTCACTTAAAACAGGAATGCAATTAACTCTGCAAGCCTTGAACCATAGCCTGAAGCTGGGAATTAGAGGCTACATTTAGAAGGAACGTTATTTGAAACCGCGGGAGGATTTTGGGAAGAACGGGCATTCCTGTCAGCATCACCACGGCTTGTGGCTTTCTGGTGAAGAGCCTCGTGAGAGGTACAATGCTGTTGTTAGTTTTTGTAGTGTTGAAGTGCTACATTTACTGCACTCTTTCATTCAAATATATGGTTAAAGAATTGATGGTTAAATGAACTATCATTTGTGATTTTCTAATTATTATATTTGTTTCGAATTTTACTGATATTCTTGACAGTTCTTCCATCAACTTACATTTCACACTGGTACCAATATTTATATTGTGTGGTTTACTATTACACAATATTGCTCAGTAACCCAACTACTTTGTTATAAGAGAACTACCTATAATGTTGGCTGATCCTCTACCTCCACACTATGCTCCTGCTCTCTCAGTCCTTTTAGTGTCTAGAAATCCTTATTCAAATTCAGTTGGAATGAATTCCCCAGGTTCACCAGTGTCTGAGTGCAGACACTTATTCATATTTCATTTCAGATTTGCATAATACTGTGGCCCCTTGTTTTAGACTTTCCAAACAGGGGAATTATCAACCCTGCTTCCAATCTTCTCCGCCCTGTCAAAGTTTTAGATATTTCATTGAGATCTCCACTCATTTTCCTGCACTCCACAAAATATAGGCACAGTCGACATAAACTCTGCTGCCTCAACAAGTCTGTCATCCCAGAGATCAGTCTGGTCATCCTTCACTGCACTCCCTCAATGCCAGATTTGTCCTTTATTGGGTAACAGGACCAAAACTGCACACGGTACTGCACAATGTTCAGCATGAGGTCTCATCAATGCCCTGTACATCTGCAGTAGGACACCCTTACTCAAATCCCCCTGAACTGAAGGTAAACACATAATTTACCTTCCTACCTGCTTTCTGCTCCTTTCAATGACTGGTCTACAAGGAGATCCAAATCCTTTTCAACGTTTCAGCTCACCACTTGGTGGGTCGATGTACATTGATTAGCGTGTCAATGCCATTCCCAGTATGAACTTCTGGCTCATGAACTCACGGCCCTGCATTGACCGCTGAGGTCTTTGCAGAAGGGAACAAACAAAAATCTGAACAATTCAATTTAAAATCAACATTTTCAACCAATCCTTTTACAATTGGTCGGCTTCCGTTCTTTTCTTTACCACCAAAGTTCACATGTCAATTCTACCAACATTTGTCTTCACCGACCACGTATTTACTCATTCACTCCAATGATCTCAATCACCTTGTAGCTTTCTTTGTTACATCCAACTCATCCATTCACAACCCTACATCGTTTCGTGCTGTCAACAGACTTTGGAATATTATAATAGATTCCCTCAAGCTAAAGTTTGATACATGTTGAGACTAGCTGAGGGCCAATTACACATACCTGCTATATCCATCTAAAACAACAATCATTACCACTCACTGTTTCCTATCAGCTCTCCCAATTGAAAATAATGTCCATATGTTAGCCCCACCCCGTTACGATCGAATTTGCACAATATGTTTAGGGATTTATCAATAATATTTCTGAATATCCAAATGTATTGCATTGATTGCGTCTCGAGAATTTTTGTAAAGGTCATTTTCACAAATACGATTCCCATTTCATAAATATGTTTACTTTGTCCCTGCCCATTACTTTCAGTCTCGAAGTTTTCTCTGAAACTGTTTATTTCCAAATTTCATTCAATTTCACTTTTTCACACCCGACTTGGGTTTCCTAGTCATGCTGGGAAGATTTCTTTGTGGTTTTCTTTTCTTCATGGCTTCATAGCTCTGCCATATCACTGTTTTCCATTCTCCATTCAGTGGTGTCAGAATGTAAGGATGCTGCACTTGTTTTACGTTAATTTTCCCATTGAAATAAGTTTAGAAGCTATTACAGTTCACGCCTTATATTCCTTGTAAATAAACTCTTCACAAACCCATCAAGTCTTGTCTTAAGCTTCCATACCCATACATTCACAGAAACGTCTAGTCCGTGCCTTGAGAAACACAGTCGGGTCTGCATTTGTCTCACTTTCCTACACGTGGCCTGTAGTCGTAAATGATGTGACACATCAAGTGTTCGTCCAAGTAATCCTTAATGGTTGTGAGATTACTGTGATACCTCCCATTCTAGGAAGTGCATTACAGACCACAATACACTTTGGGTGCTAAACAATCCTCAAATCCTCACTCAACTTCAAACCCATCACTTAAAAAGTGTTCTCCCTTGTTTTTGGCACTTTAAATAAAAGCGACAGCTGCTCTCTATCTACCAGATCCATCCCCCTCGTTATCTTTTCCTTCTGAATCACGTCCCCCTCAGCCTTCTTTGCCCTAAAGTAAATAACCCGAGCTTAACCAGCCTTTCTTCATGGCTGATATGTTCCATCCCAGGAACAACCTGGTGAATTTCGTCCTTCCTACAATCACATCCTTCCTGTAATGTGGCTCCCAGAACTGCACACAGTATTCCATCTTGGCCTAACCAAAATTCTGTATAGCACTTATAATCAATGCCATGATGAATAAAGGCTCTGTCTCCTGTCCCCTATATCTTCTCAACTCTTGTAGTAACCTGTTCCGTCATATTGACAGATCTGTGGAGAAGCACACATTGAAATGTATGGTGTGCTGCCGTTCATTGTGAATTTCCCTGTCTGGTTCCTTCTTCCGAAGCACATCAACTCATACATATTAGGGTTACAGTATAAATGGCCATAAGGCCATTCTATCTGTGGCTTTCTTTAAAAGAAAACCTTTCTCCTCACTGTGAAACACCCAAACAATCTTTGTGTCAAACACAAACTTGCTTATCACATTTCGCCACCCCCTTCACATTCACATCTGCATCATGCATAAAGATCACAACTAATAAGGGGCACAGCAATGACTCTGTGATGTGCCAGGAGGCACTGGTCTTCAGGCACACAATTAGCCTTCTACCATCACCCTCTGTCTCCTGCCACTAAACCGATTTGGCTGCAACTTGGCAGGTCATCAATTCGTCCGAACTGTACCCTGGTTATTCTATTCCACTTGACATAACTGTAGAATATCTGGGAATTCTCCAACTCTTGCCTCCAACAACTTTGCATGGTCCTGTGTTCGTTAGCACCCTATGAGGGATTAATTTACTACTTATTGCAGTCTTAAATAGTCTGTCCCTTATTGTGCCATTATTAGCCTTGAATATGTAATAGCCAGCAAGAGAAATATTCTACGTATCTTCATCTGATCATATGTTTTGTGAATTCTCGAACTTTCACTGCGATCATCTCGCATGCTTTGCAACTCCAGAGAATTAACGATATTCAATATCATATCCTGTATCACAGATTCTAACAGTTTGACTCCAGATTTCAAGTTAATTAGTCGTCATTTCTCCGTACTATCTCTTCTTCCCTTTGTAGATGCTTTGATCCGTTGCAGTCATTACAATCTTTGGATCCCGTTTAATACTTCAATTTATCTGCAATGGCTTCCGGCTTTTGCAGATTGCACAGGAAAATAGAACACAGTCATCGACAATGCAATTGCAATTTCTATTGGTGATTTATTTCTGATGTTTTGATATGAAGCACGTCTGGTTCATCAGACCTAGCAATGCTCATTCCAGCTACATTTTCAAGTACTATGTTGTTACTGAAATGAATTCACTTTATGTCTTTAGTTCCACAAGCCCTATAGGGTCACTTGGTATTTCTGGGGTCATTTTCTGGAGCTTCCCCCATGAAGATAGATGCAAAGAAACTAGTTGGTTTTTGGCCAATTCTCTGTTCTCGACAATAAACTATGCTCTCCCAGTTATGGATGTCCACATTTGACGCTGCTTTTACTTTGTTTCCGTTGAAACATAGATTGATGAACGCAGTTTTTGTGTTTTTTTTAGATTGGATTGCCTACAGTATGGAAACAGGCCATTCGGCCCAACAGGACCACATCGACTCTTCGAAGAGTAACGCACGCAGACCCATTGCCCTACATTTACTCCTGACGAATGCACTGAGCACTATGGGCAATTCAACTGACCTGCACATTTTTGGATTGTGAGAGGAAACCGGAGCACTTTGAAGAAATCCACGTAGACATGGGGATAATGTGCAAACTCCACACAGAGAGTCGCCCGAGGCGTGGATCGAACCCGGGTGCCAATGTTCTGAGGCAGCAGTGCTAGCCACTGAACCACCGTGCCGCCCTTTGTTCGCATGCATGTCCCGGTTTTAATTTCCTTCCCAGTTTCATAGCCATGCTTTTCTGGATCATAAATTTCTTTCAGTCACCTTCACTTTCTTTGGTGTTTAAAGATGTATTTTTCGGACTTTGCAGTAGAGGGGTATTTCTGTAAATCTCCTGGGCCTGACCATATATATCCAAGAACACTGCAAGAGGATAGAGAAGAAACAGCGGGGAGCCTGGCTAATATGTTAACATCATCATTTTCAACAGGTGAGATTCCCGAGGACTGGAGGGTGACGAATGATATGCCCTTACTCAAGAAAAGCTTATTCAAAGGAAAACATGGGAACTACAGTCCAGTAAGCCTAACATCGGTGGTAGGTAATTACTTGAGAAGATTCAGTGAGATAAGGTATATATCGATTTGGAATGACATGGTCATCATCATATTGTAGATCTAGAATCACTGTTAATACAGCCCCAATAACTCACCCAGGGATGGCTCACAAAATTATATGCTCTCTCTGCCTGCAACATTCAACAATAGAACGTTCAGGAAAAGTATTACCATTAACTCTCCAATTGCAGAATACGAGGACATAAGACACAGGATTAGGCAATTCGGACAATCAATCCTAACTTACCATTGTTTGAGATCGTGGCTGAAAATACTGTTGGAATCGAATCCTCTTTAATGCCAATTTTTTACATCTCGATGATAGGTCAATAGTGCATCTACCTCCTCTTCAAATGCTTTCAGTGATTTATCACCATTAACTCTCAAGAATAGGGAATTCCTGACATCCATTACCCACTATGAGAAGAAAACTTTCCTTAAACATTCACCGTCACCGATTGACATGAACAAAAGAGTTGAACACCGGGGCTCAAGACAGAGTGAATGTCCTTGTATCCAGACAGTATTTGACTTAGGTTGTCATCGGAAGCGAAAACGTATTTGAGGTTAATGGGAATCAGGTGTAACTTTTCAGAGCACAATTCAAGATGTTTGTGTCCGATGGCGGATGGCAGAGAATCCTCTCAGTCCTGAGACATTTCTACAGGAGATCCTCAAAGTAGCTTCCTCAGCAGAAACATCTTCAGCTGCTTCAACAATGCCATCAACCAGCCCTTCCCCTCCACCACACTCATCATAAGTTCAGAAGTGGGGATGTTCACTGCAGATTCTACAATGTAGGGAACATATTGTCCCTATCAGTTCCTGAAGCAGGTTCCTTCCATTTGCAGCAAGACCTCGACAACATTTAGGCTTGTGTTGTTAAAGTGTTGCGAACGTTCATGTAACAGCGCTCCCAAAAACTGTACATTTCCACAGTTTAAGAGGAGCTTGTTCAGCATCTAAAGCTAGTTGCACATTGATATGTGGAAGCTAGTCAGCCCATCGAAAATACTGAAGAAGACGAGCAACAGCCCATTCAAACCTCCTGTCTGTTACACAGGAGGAGAATGAGTCTGGTAAGCACATCGGGCTGTTAAACTGGAATGTGCGGAGTCCAATCAGCCAATCAGACCCTTAAACCTGTTTCATGGGAACAACAGGAGGCTATTCAGACCCTCAAGAGACTTTTACAGGAACAGGAGGATATCACTGATTCTCCAACATAACAAACCAATGGAGGAGAGAGTGCACTGACAGACGGCTCCATGATGTTCTTCATGGCTCCATTGCCTGTGGAACACATGAAACTTCAACCTGGTTTGTTGGCAGTGGGAAAACAAGTCAAATGTTTTGTTTCAAGTCTCAAAGAGGTATCTTTCATCCCGAGAAGGCAGACCCATAATACTTAAGGAGGCAGACTGTGGTGGGAATTGTTAACTGTTTTAGAATGAATGTATTGTGGCTGCTGTCGGGATTATGGATAACGTGATGTTCAGTGCAGGATCACACACCAAATGAACGGCTTTGATGTTGGGAGCGTTTATTAAATGCCTGGATTTCCTCCTCTCTCAATCAAACTGGAGAGTGACCATGGAGTAGTGAAATATTCTCAGAGGCACTTTAACTATCGAGAACCATGTAACACGAGTATAAAATAATCCATGGAACTGATCATCTTCTCAGTGTCTGTTTAGAAAATAACGAGTCATTGTCCATCGGCATCAAGTTTCAATACAATCACCTCTTATTCTCTCGCAGCGCTACAGGTTAACCTTCACTCACTCCTCGTGGTACCGTCATCCCAGTGATTAATCTGGTAAAAATACTCTGCACTGCCTCTGTTTCCAGGAGATCACTCCTGATAGTGGAGAGAATATCTTTTCACAATACCCCAAATACTGCTCAACACCACTCTCAGGACTGATCACAGTAACTGTTTTCCCTCACTGAACTGCCTCTGTCTTTTTTATGGTTTTAAAAGCCATTTCTTCTCCATGCACTATGATTGATGCGGAATTTATAATTTCCTTACATCTGTCCGTCAGCATCGCTAAATCTCTGTGGGCGGCACGGTGGCACAGTGGTTAACACTGCTGCCTCAAAGCGCCGGAGACCCGGGTTCAATTCCTACCTCAGGCGACTGACTGTGTGGAGTTTGCACGTTCTCCACGTGTCTGCGTGGGTTTCCTCCGGGTGCTCCGGTTTCCTCCTACATTCCAAAGATGTGCAGGTCAGGTGAATTGGCCATGCTAAATTGCCCGTAGTGTTAGGTTAAAGGTAAATGTAGGGGTATGGGTGGGTTGCGCTTCGGCAGGGCTTGTTGGGACAAAGGACCTGTTTCCACACTGTAAGTAATCTAATCTAAATCAAACTCCAGAGGTGCCTACGGAGCTGAACTTCACTCTCAGGAAGAATTTCAATGAGATGGAATACACCTAAAATAGTAAATGGCTACATACCTGAATGGAAGTGAGCTTAAGGGACATGGGAAATAGGCAGAGGAAAGGAGCTATCTTTACTTTTGTTCATGGGATGTGTGCAGCCCTGGGCCGTCCAGCATGTCATGGCCATCTTGAAATGAATGGCTTGAAAAGTAAAGAGTAAAATACATTGCTGTTAGTTTGCAGTCACACTGAGACATCGCCAGGGAAGGATTTCAAATAGCCCCTCCTCTAAAGGACATGAGAGAAGCAGATAGGCTTTTTAAATGATAAATGATAATGATGTCATTTAAGTTCCACCAATTTCCTTCATGGGAAATTAACAAATTATTATTCTGTGGCTCGAGATTATTACCACCAAACGCTGTCTTCTTGTCTGGCAGATTCCGTGCAGAGAAGAAGTGAAACATCTCAAGTGAAATTATTTCTAACGGAAACGTGTTTGAAGGAGACTTGAAACATTTGTATCCGTATTTAACAAAAGAAATAAGTTATGGTTTGTTCAGAAGTTGTACTGAGGCTGAGGAGGAGACTTGGATATCATAATGGTGGTACTGGGCAGGATTGGTGAGTGGGGACGATACGGAGATGGTAAGCTGTTAAGGACAAAAAGGATTGTGGAGTTTTCCAACAGTCTGGATTATTCTAGCGTATCAGTGAGTAATCTGTGAATAATAATTTGCTCATTATAATTTAAAAGCAGATGAATCTTTGATCGGTAATGAAGACATTGACTTCCACTTTTCCAAAGTGTACATATCATAATCAGAAATTCAGTTCAACTCGGTTGATTAGAAATTAGAATTACGTACTAGGAACACCAACTATAGCGAGGGTGCGATCGTAACTCCATTGAATAATCCAAAGCATATATTTTATCAGCGATGTTCATGATTACCAAGGCTGAGAAAGCCAGTAAAGACCACGGGATAAACTCATGTTCGTTATCGTAGCATTCCAGTCTATCATTCTCAGATTCTCATCCATTATTGGAAAAATCCAGTCTCTGTAACTTAGGTTCCATTCTCTCCTCCTCCTCTCTCTGGAGCTGCTGATCCCTGTGTCAAAAAGCTGGTCCCTGTTTGCAAAAACCTGCTCCTTTCTCAAGCATACTGTGCCCTTAATTTGTTTTTTTCAAATGTGTCAGAAAGCAGGCCGGGCTCTGATCAGAATAGTTTGGTACGGAGATGAAAAGGGTTTTGAGAGGACTTTTGTTTACATGTAAACAGATGACACTTCAGGCCAAAATGGTCATGTTTTAGAAGTGGCCTGCATAATGAAAGGGGATTGGTAAACTCTCTAGCTGAGTCGTTCAGTCCAGAATTTTTTGGGAGTTCAACAGTGAGGTGTGTGAAAACAGGCTTTCTCTCTCTCCGTCTACTCTTGTAACTTCAACCTGTCAGCATTTTGTTTTCCATTTATACCCTGGTCTTTAAGAGGGTTTGCTCTATGGGACTGTTGTATATATTCAGAACAGCATAATTAAGTCTGTTTTGTAGACTGAGATCTGTAGGCATTCATTATTCTTTGTTGAGTTCAGTTGTGAAATTTGTGAATAATGCTTTGTCTGTTTTAAAATCTAGAAGTCAACTTAGTCACTTCGGATTTTTTTTAACTGAACACTGAGCGAAATAATTTACAATGTTATTGGCTGTTATGCCTACTTAAGAATGTTTTGAGTGGTCTGGCCTAGTAACACAACAGAGTCAGGAGCTTATCCGGGATCTTAGACGAATGGTCGGTCCTTGTGTCTATATTTCGAATGTTGGTTTGGTTGGTAGACAAAGCTTGTGATAGTAATGTCTCTTTGAGTCGCCAAATGTTTTCTGGATGTGGATGCGGTAGCATTGGAGGTTTTGCAAAAGGTGACTAAGCCCAAGCCGCAGGAATTAGCAGACAAAATTCAAATGCATCTGTCTTTTTCTGCGAGGAAAGGACAGAGAATTATAGCAGTAGCTTAGTATTTAAACTTACCGGAGAAACCATCTATAGAGATGATAGGACTTCGATTGCAAATGAAGCCGTTCGAGTTAAAGGTGAAAGATAAGAAAAGACAGGCAGAAGAGAGCGGAAAAGAGCCATTGGAAGTGCAAATGAGCTTGTACCAGAAGCATATGGACAATGTATCTGGAACCTAAGGTGTCACCTTGGTCAAACCTATACTGAGTGTGGAAGGATCAAACAGATTTACTTCGAGAGATGATGAGAGCTTCAGAAACCTATGATGCACTTTAAGAGGTAATTGGTTTGGAGGAATTGAAATATTCACTTCCTGCAGTAATGTGAACTCATGTGGAAAAGCAGAGAGTTCATGTGCTAAGGTTCGCAGCTGATGTGACTGATGATTAGGAGCTCGTCCATAAAACACGGCTTGGCTTCCAGAATCAAATTCAGTCCAGCTGAAATAGAAATTGGGGCAAAGAGAAATCCTCACGCATCAAGGGAAATGCAGATCTCAGTGAAGATCATAGGGATAATTTACCACAGGTTTAAAATGAAACCCTTGAAGGGGATGAAGAAGATTTTTCATTGTAATTATGTGGGTCATACGAAATCAGAGTGTTGTTGGCCTACGAGAAAACTGAGCTGTTTCTGTGGACTTGTAACAAACAAAAAGGTACGAGAATTTCGACAGCTGCCTCACACTGTGCAAGATGATTTTGTTTGGTTAAGGAGGAAGTGCCAGATCTGCTTATCACAAAGGAGAAAGTGAGGACTGCAGATGGTGGAGATCAGAGCTGAAAATGTGTTGCTGGAAAAGCGCAGCAGGTCAGGCAGCATCCAAGGAGCAGGAGAATCGACGTTTCGGGCATGAGCCCTTCTTCAGGAATCCTGAAGAAGGGCTAATGCCCGAAACGTCGATTCTCCTGCTCCTCGGATGTTGCCTGACCTGCTGCGCCTTTCCAGCAACACATTTTCAGCTTTGCTTATCACAATGACCAGGTAACGAGGTTACAATATTAAGGAACACAGGATCCTCTCAGTCTGTAATGCTGAAGGATGAGGTGATATGCACTCCTGCGGGACTATTGTCAAAAAATGTATCGATGACAAGAATTCATGGTGCTCACTTATGTGAAGTGAGGCTAGAGAGTCCAGAGAAAAATGGAGAATTTGTGATGGAGTACTGCAAAAATTCTCAGCTGCTGGAATATATTTGGTACTTGCATATATTATGGCTGATTCACCGCTAAGCATGCTGCCTACTTTAGTTGAAAAGTCAGTAGAGACGGAGGCAATAGAAGAAATGAAGAATATTTATCCAGGAATTTTCCCAGATTGGGTGGTCACAGGATCACAGAGGCACAAGTGAAGCAAGAGAAATCAAAACGCACAGATGATGAAGCTTACATATCTTTATCAGAAAGCTTTTTCGAAAAGATAAGAAATACAGAGCAAGAGAAATAGGTAAACGTGCAAGTATCATTAGTTGTGTTACACATATTGAGTTACAGCAGAAAGGTGAGAACTTCAAATAGTGATATAAAATAACATATCCAGGGAAGGAGCGTGAATGTCTTTCTGTATGTTATTTCTTAAATAAAATGATGTATTAATGAGGAAATGGAGACGATCACACATTCACGCAGGTACTAAATGGGAAGAGATTTATCAAATTGTTTTGCCAGTCGGGTACAGAAAGAGATTCTGTGAGTGGCACATGAGCGACCACTTGGAGGTCATTTGGGGTGAGGAAAACACAGACTTACATACAAAGGCATTTTTATTGGCATGGAATACACAAGAATGTAGTTGACTTTTGCTCGACCTGTCATAAATGTCAGCGAATCGGAAAACAACGGGCAGTAATAAAAATTGCTACTTTAACAACTATTCCAGCATTTGAGGAACATTACACAAAAATCTGGATGGATTGCATACGTCCCCTCCCTCAATTAAAGAGATGGGTATAACTATTTATTAACAAAAATGGATGTGTCGACAAGATTTTAGGCAGGCAATCCCATTAGACAAGATCACAGCCAAAATGGTTTCAGACGAATTACTTATTTTTTAACTAGATACAGACCACCAATGCAGATCCAGGCTCATCACGGATCAAAAGTGACATCCAAACTATTCAAGGACGTCATTGTTAACTTGGGAATAAAGCAGTTCCAATATATTGCTTACCATCCAGAATCAGAGAGGGATGGCATCAAAAATTAAAAACCATGTTGAGGGTTATGGTTAGGATTGTCCAGATGACTGGTATAACGGAGTTCCGTTCGTACTTTTTGTGATCCCAGATGCACCGAATGAATCGACGAAAAGCAGTCATTTCAATTAGTTATTGGTGAGAAGTAAGAGGACCGTTAAATTTGATTATGAAGAAATTAGTAAGTCAGAATTCAGAGACCATTCATTTAGACAATGTGTCAAATTTTAAAGAACGCTTAAATAGAGCTGGTGTATTGTCTAGACAGCATTTAAAAGTATCACAGCATACAGTCCACAGGAGGCGACAATCACATTTGCAATTGGTGATAAGGTTTAGGTTCTACTTCTGGTAACAAGTAAACCTTTAAAAGCAAGGTTCACGGCACATTATGAAATCGAGACGAAATTGAGTGCGGTAAACTACTTGATAAAGACTCCAGTGAGGGAGAAATCTCAGAATGTTATCTAAATACGCTCTAAAGGTATTTTCATACAGAAGGAAAATAAGAGGAGAAGTTCTTATTGATTACAGAGCAGAAAAATGAATCAAGTTTAGGGAAGTCTTAACTGGACATTTGTCAAATCGGATTGAACACTGAGAATGTTGTTAAAAATTAGGATAAACTTTTGAGTTACCTTCCACAAAACAAGCGAAATGATCTGAAAAAAACTTTTGCTACTACATAGGGAGATATGCAGATATAAACTGGGAAGTAATCGCCTATTTTTGCATGATACAGTTATTGGAGATGCTGATCCGATTAAGCAAAATCCTTTTAGCCATAAACCTCGAAAGTTGGCACAGATTCAGAAAGATATAGAGCGCATACTCCAAGATGGCATAATCTAAATGAGTTGCAGTGACTGGAGTTCACCCATAGGCATATTACCAAAGCCAAATGGTACCAAATTAATATGCGTGGACTATTGTAAATTCAGCACAGTTTTAAAGACTGATATATTTCATATTCCACGGTAGGATGTCTGTGTCGAATAAGTGAGACAATGAACATACATTTCTAAGTGAGACATGCCCAGAGGCTACTGGAAAATTCCTCTGTCAGAGAGACCAAATGGACTTGCAGCATTCGTAACGTCAAATGGACTATATCATTTCAAAGTCTTGCCATTTGTTATGAAAAACTCTCCAACCACAATACAGAGAGTGATTAGTAAGATCATTGCTGGATGACCCAACTGTGTGGTGTATACTCGTGACCTGGTGATTCTTAGTCACTCATGAAAAAAACATTTACAACATTTATCGGAATTGTTTGATCGACTTCGAAAGGCATATTTGGGAAACCTAGATAAAAGTGAATTTGTCAAAACCCGAGATCACCTTCCTGGAGCATGTTACTGTTAATGGAAAAACGACCCCGAGGGATGCGAAAATGAATGTAATTGGGGAATTTCCCACAACATCGACGAAAATAGCACGGTTCCTGTGATTGAGTGGATTTTACTGAAAGTTTGTGCAGAACTTTAGCAGTGAGGCTGCTCACTGAATTATTAAAAAAAGGTAAGAAGTTTCAGTGGACAGCGGACTGCCAAAAGGCATTTGACATGCTAAATAACTATATTAACCACTGCCCAAGTATTATTCACACAGGATTACACGAAGCATTTCAAGGTGGCTATTGATGCCAGTGACGTGGATGTTGGTGCGGAGCTCCTGCAGGAGGATGATGAAGAGATCGAATGACTCATCCCGTTCTCTAGGAAGTTCAGGCAGCATCTGAGAAGCAGGAAAATCGACGTTTCGGGCAAAAACCCTTCATCAGGAATCCTTTTCGATTTTCCACGCAGAGGGTGGTAAGTGTACGGAATAAGCTGCCAGAGGAAGTGCTGGGGGCTACTACAATTGCAACATTTAAAAGGCATCTGGATAGGTATGTGAATAGGAAGGGTTTGGAGGGATATGGACCAGGTGCGACCAGGTAAGGCTGGGACATGGACGAGTTGGACGGAAGAGTTTGTTTCCGTGCTGTACATCACTATGACTCTCCGACTCTCTGACACAATCCGCTGAAAGGCCTCTTCCTCTTCCTCTGTAACAGGCACGATGGCGTTGAATGGCCTCCTCCCGTCGGATTAAAACAGGCTTGAGAGGCTAAATGGCCTCCATCTGTCCATCTGGAAAAGGCTCGAGAGGTGAAACGGCCAACTCCTGTCCTTCTATAACGGAGCTGAAAATGTGTTGCTGGAAAAGCGCAGCAGGTCAGGCAGCATCCAAAGAACAGGAGAATCGACGTTTCGGGCATAAGCTCTTCTTCAGGAATGAGGAAAGTGTGTAAGATAAAAGGTAGGGAGGAGGGACTTGGGGGCGGGGCGTTGGAAATGCGATAGGTGGAGGGAAGTCAAGGTGAGGGTGATAGGCCGGAGTGAGGTGGGGGCGGAGAGGTCAGGAAGAAGATTGCAGGTTAGGAAGGCGGTGCTGAGCTCGAGGGTTTTGACTGAGACAAGGTGGGGGGAGGGGAAATGAGGAAACTGGAGAAATCTGTGTTCATCCCTTGTGGTTGGAGGGTTCCCAGGCAGAAGATGAGGCGCTCTTCCTCCAACCGTCGTGTTGCCATTGTATGGCGATGGAGGAGTCCAAGGACCTGCATATCCTTGGTGGAGTGGGAAGGGGAGTTAAAGTGTTGTGCTACGGGGTGGTTGGGTTGGTTGGTCCGGTAGTCTCAGAGGTGTTCTCTGAAACGTTCCGCAAGTAGGCCGCCTGTCTCCCCAATAAACGCCCGGCCTATCACCCTCACCTTGACCTCCCTCCACCTATCGCATTTCAAACGCCCCTCCCCCAAGTCTCTCCTTCCTACCTTTTATCTTAGCCTGCTGGACAAACTTTCCTCATTCCTGAAGAATGGCTTATGCCCGAAACGTCGATTCTCCTGTTCCTTGGATGCTGCCTGACCTGCTGCGCTTTTCCAGCAACACATTTTGAGCTCTGATCTCCAGCATCTGCATCCCTCACTTTCTCCTCTGTAACGGACCCAGGCTTTCAATGACACAGCAACTGAGGGATGAGGAGCAACCATTAATCTTTACCTGATGGAGATTCGACCCTTCTCAGTTAAAGAAACACAAACAACGCAATGTATTCCAAATGTCCCCTCAATCGTACCGTGCACAGCTGCAGAAATACTTCTCTATATTTTGAATGAGTCCCTTTGCCAACAAAGTTTCAACATTGCAGCTTTCTCCGTCTTCAAGTGGCAATAGTTTAGAGTGGGTTGAATTGTCTCCACCTATCCCTCTATAATAGACACATGGGAAGAGAATTGTTTCCCCTGTTTCTGAGCAGCAGTTTCAATGCTCTGACTGATGTCTCAATGTCATGGAAAAAAATTGATAAAAGAGCCAGAATCAATGGGCAATAGATATTGTTAACCTGATATACGTTGTTTGTAAATTTTCCCCCAGTCATTATATGCAGCTGGTCTGTTATTTTATCCCAGTCTCCTCTTCTAACGAGGTGGGACAAAGGCAACCCTGCAGTGCTCTGGCGCTACTCCCACATTCAACTGAGAAAGACGTAAAGGATTGAACGATTTATGGTCCATTCCTCAGCAAGCCTCTTCCATTCCATTCAGATCAACAATAATTCTTCTTTTTGTGATTTGAAAAGTGAAGTAAGGAAGAGGTTAACAAAGCTTGTTTGTTAAGTGACTGTGATTAATGTCAATCTCTCCGGATTCTAATTATCACAGTGAAGGGTTTCCATCTTATAATGATAAATGGTCTCCGTTCAATGTGTTATCTCATACTATGAGCGGGAGCATCATCCAAAGCACGAACTTGGATCAGCTGCACCACACAGAGGGGAGAATAGATCAGAATTTAAGAACAGCAGACTGCAATGTTTCAACAATGGATAGGGGGTTATACGATTATGTTTGGTATCTTTCTACATATCATGACCAATTGTCATTATCACACTATATCTATTATGCACTTTGCATGATTCAACATTTTTACTATCCTATCCTGGCTATCGTTGGTGTTCCTGGTAAGTCTTACTTTCCAGCTATTATTTGTATAAACTGTAGTTTACTTGTCTTACATTTCTTTTCATTTGCTCTATGCTCTATGTACTGAGACCATACTTTCAGTATTCACTCTACAAACCACGACTAACTGCATTAGTAAACTATTTCATTCCCTCTCTCCTTTTTGCAGTGTCTCGAAATTGACCTGATCAGTTTCAGCTATAAACCACAATTCATTGCACCACTGTCCATAATAATTAAATATTGACAGTTTGGTTGCAAAGTCCTTACTCTGACTCCATCCACCCCTGGCCAATATCTGAGAATGAAACAGACGAATTACAACTGTGGTGATCCATTTGACCATGAGATGATTACTGACCCCATACACGAACTATTCATAGTTTTAACTACAACCACCTCCAGCATATACGTGACTGGCTCATCCCAATTGCTATTTGAACATTGAGCCATGAAATGCAGCCTTAATGATGACAATAATCTGCTGCTCACATTCCCAGCTTCAAACATGTAGAAACAAATCTGAGTTGATTCTACATGGCTTATCTCCAAACGATACTTCTCCTTTAACATGGTTACGCTATTTTTTTTAGTTTATTTCAGAGAGTCCGTAAAAGGATCGATTGCAAAAAGTCTACGTTTGAATGATTTGAGGGCCAATTTGATTATAATTACCAGATAGTGCCTCAGGCGATAGATTTTCATGCTTTAAAAATAATACTTGTGCAATGAAAGGAGTGTTTTCAATACTCACAGCTCAGCTTTCCTCTTGCTTGCTCTGGCTGTTCACTGAAAATAGACAGTCAGTTTTGAGGCAGCTTGTTTAATAAACAGCTGAATGGGGAAAAAAAAAGTATTCCATGCTGAAAATCTCTGCCATCTCTCTATCTCGCCTATAAGACCCCACGTTTGCGTTCGCCCTTTGCGGCAAGGAGTGTTTTTGGAGGTTGTTGCAAGGACTTGGAACAACATCATTAAGTCGGGTTACACTGTTGGGTTTTCAGTAAGATTGCGTTATTTTCTAAGATTTTCTATTTTACTTCCGTTTCATTCGATAATCTTGCAAATATATTTTGTTTTGTTTAAAACCAAATGCTGTGACCATTCATATCACTCGTACAGTATCCTCTCTGCACGTTTTAAAACAGATAGCAAAGTTAGGATCCATGCGATTTTTTTGAACTGCAAGAGGGGGTCTGACCATGTCGATAACAAAACCAACATCCAATCCATCCATCATTCCTATGTGCGTTGATCTATATTGTTATTGGGTGTGGTAATATATTCATTTAAATATTGTTAAGAAAATCTTCGCACCACTCCCCGAAATAGCACTGAGTGTCTATCTCCCTGTCTATTACACAAACGCCTGCTGGTTGTTCAGAATTAAACTGATTTCCACCATGTTTTTCCCTCTCAAACACCATTTTTAACCAGAAACGCCCTCGTCTGCATAGCCCCATTCCTCTCTCTCACTCACACTCACTCACAAACACACACACTCCCTCACTTACAAACATACACACAACTCGCGCGCACACACACACACACCCTTGCCATGTACTGGTATAATGGCGATATAAGGACAAAGATTTGCGGGAGCCACATTTACCGTCACTCACAACATTGGTTGCAAATTTCCCCATGCTTGTGTCACAAAGATGGTCATTTTTGTTCTCCTAAAAGGTGTTCCTTGGCTCAAAGATATTGTGTCCTTGATATTTTTCAGAGGAGTAATAAATCACTCAGGGCTTCGAGCAGTCTGTTTTTGTGCAGAGATGAAAATTATTTTGAGAGGCCTTTCAGGTCAAAGTTTTCATGTTTACGAAATGACCTGTATAAAGCAAGGGAAGTGGTCAGCTCTCAAGCTGAGCAGTTTAGTTCAGTCCTGAAAAGGTTAGGAGTTCAACAGTGTGCTTTGTGCAAGCAAACTCTCTCTATTTTCTCACGTCAACCTCTAAGCATGCGTTCTATGTATACTGGATTTTAAAGGGTTTGCTAACTAAGACTGTTATATGCATTTGGAATAGCATAATTAAGTCTAGTTTGCGTAGATAACCTTCTGTAAATGTTGTTTATTCTGCTCTTTGTGTTTCGTTGTGCAATTTTGCAAATAATTTTGTTTTCGGTTTTCAAGTCTAAGTTAACTAAGTTAACATGACCATGCATAGTACATTATGTTGGTGAATACCCACTCTTCTGGCAGAAGCCAAAGCCACTTCGTTCACAAGCAGTCATCCATGCCAATCCTCTTCGGATCTCTCTGGGGGCCTCACGGATTAGGCTCATCCACCTTGATATATGGTTCAGAGAACCCTCGCCTTCACCACGCCCCGCCGACAACAAACCGAACTTAAATAGTGGATGTGCACGGGGGGCACTGGGAACGGCAAGGAGCAGATCATCAGGGATATGGAGCAACACTTCCAATGACTGAACAGGTCAGCATGAATCTCTAATACACATTGTGCCACTAAGTCCGGTCATCTCTCTCAGTTTAAGAAACATCCAGCCTTCAATTATTCCTTAAAAAGGAAACGACAGATTATACAACACACGATTTTCCATTTGCCAAGCTTTTATCCATTGACTTTAACTGCCTACATCCATTTGAAGGCTGTCCACATTCTCTTGATAATTTAAAGTCCTGCTTATTTGAATGTCATCGCCGCACTTAGTTGCAGGACATTGTTTCCTCTCTTCCAAGTCATTGAAATAGATTATAAATAGTTAAGGACACAGCCCTGGTCACTGTTCTGTCAATAAAATGAGAATGACTTATCCGGATTGGCTGCTTCCTGTTTGATAACCAATCCATTCACATTCTACTGTTGAATATTCGAAGGGCTAAATAAGAACGAGGGCATCAGTCATCAATTTGGCCACTCGAGCCTGCTCCACCCTTTAATACAAACATGGCTGATGTTATCTCGAGCTCAGTTCCACGTTCTTGCCCTCTCTTTATATCCCTTCATTTACACAATATCCATACATCCACGGGTCTCTGGAAAAGTGAATTACAAGAAGTCACAACGATTTGAAAGAAGTAAGTTGTCGTCATTCTCTTTTTTCAAAAATGTGCTCCGCCTTACCGTAAACTTTGTTAGTTTGTTGTGGATTGCCTATATGAAGAAACAGCCACTCCACATCTCCATAATGCATCCCTCAATGAGCTCTCCTCTTATTCTTCTCAACTCCAAAGATTATATTTCTGAACTGCTCAATCTCTCATAAGACAAACTCATCATCTCTGGAATCAATCTGGAACATTTTCCGCACTGCCTCAAATGCAGCTGCAGGGTTTGTGCAGTCAGTACTCCATTTGAATTCTTCTTAATGTCTTGCATATTTGCAGCAAAACATCACTACCTTTATACTATATTCTTTTGGAAACAGCTTCTGAAATTACACTGGCCTTTCTCATCTCATACTGTAGCTCCATGTGAGTTTTCGGTAATACGTTCAAGGAAACACCTATTCCTTTGCACGTAATCATTCTGAAGGGTTTCTTTCTTAATTTCGATAATGCGTTGTCTTTCTATTACACTGACCAAAATGGATAACCTCATAGTTGACAGTGTTAAGTTTCACTGGCAAATGTTGGCCCACTCATTTAACCTCTCCATAACCTTTTGTAAATTTCGTATTGTATGTCAGGCTGTGTCAGCTGAATATCCCCATCCCATTGTGGGTGTAATAGGATCGAAATCGTGAATATACTGCTGCTGTTCCTCTGTAACAGGCTGGATTCCTCCATTTGCTGTGTAATTGTCATCTGTTGCCGACTGCTTGCAGTATTCTCTGTAAAACATCATCTTTCCTTCTTGTAAACTGAAGCGAGTATTGGATCAAAATGATCCCCTTTTCCTTTTAAATTCATAGCTTCATTGCAAGAACCAGTTGAGGGAATCACCTCTGAGCTGCTTCCAAAGCAACAATAACCTTTTTCCAATGAGGTTTCTGAATCTGTACTCACTAATCAGATGTAAACGCTTCAACGTCAGCAGCAGCAACAGTTTGACAGCCTGTTAGAAGGGTCCCAGCCAGGTTAGGACTGACTAAGCTGTCTCGAAAAATGCACCGATTTGTTGAAGGATCATTGTCCTTCTCTTTTCCACCAGCATAACGGGAGATCTCGTGAAAAATGTCGCAATGACGCTTGAGAGAAGGAATAATATTGCAATAGGAAGGATGGGATTTAAGTGGAAAGTGTGCAGAAGAAATGTCTAAAGATGAAACCAGGATTCAAGGATCTGTGTTATAAAGAGGGCTTTCGTTTATAATGTAGGAAACTGGGGTGGGGGTCTTATGGAAACGTGAGAGGGTTGGAAAGGGTGAATAAGGATTTTATTTCCAGGGTGAGGAATCAAGGACGAGAGGGCATCAATTTAAGTGGAAATAATGAACATGAACCTGAGGGGCAACCTTTTTACAGAGAGGGTGGTACGCAAGTGGAATGAGCAGAAGTGTTTGAGGCGGGTACATTAACAACATTTAAAAGGCATTTGGACAAATTCATTGACAGGAAATGTTCAAAAGAATATGGGCCAAGTACATTGAAGTGGGTTTAGCATGGATGAACATTTTGTCTGGCATGGACAAGTTTGGGTCAAATGCTCTGTCTCTGTCCTAAATGACCCTATGACTGTTTGATTATATTACTGTAACATGTAGCGAGATTATCTGAACGTTGAGATAGGCCTCGTCAAACAGCTCACTTGAATCTAATATAAGACTCGAGGGAGACTTATATTAGATTCGAGTCCAATTCACTCACATTCCAGAAATGTAAGGGGCAGCTTAGAAACAGCAAGAAGAAGCAAGCAATCAGAAGATCTACATATCAAAGTCAAAACTGAAACACAAATATTGGTGTTGTTATGGAACAGTAAATGATATGTATCGTTATGTGTGCTCTGCAGTAATAAACGGAAAATTCAAGTTGCTTCTAAACTGTGTTAACTCAAGTGAATGCTAGCACTCTGAAAAATTAAAGTCATGAGCGTGTATGAGATGGTTTCCATTAACAGTATGCTGAGCACCGACCTAGAGATTGGACTTTTTTTTTTAATTGGTGTGTGATCAGGAAAACTAAGTGAAAAATTTCCGCAGGAGTTTTTGTGAGCAGTGATTTTATTGATTTTAGTCATGTCTGAGTACGAAACCGATCGTTTTCTTGAAACTCTGATTAAAAACTTGAGTCAGGGAAGCCATGAAGGTATGAGGGGCAAATTTGATTCAGTGGCTTGGAAAAGTACATAAAAGGAAGATCTAATGGAAGATCGATAATATCTGTTGTTGATAGAATAACTGTAAGGTATACTATGTGTATATATATCCCTATACAGTGCAAACAGCAACATTGAAAGGTAATCAAATAAAAAGAAGCCAAATATTGTATTAGATCAACAGAAGTGGCTCATAACCATTCCAGATGTAGTGGAAAACCTTGCATTCCGAGTCTGTTACAACCAGCAAAAGAGAACTAGTGAATTAGTAAGACAAATTAAGAAATTGTGAAAGCCCAAACAAGTTCAAATTTATTTTTTGACAGCCTGGAACCAATGAACCGAGCTCTTGTTAGGGGTATTAAAGAAGTTGATATTTTGATTGTTAGGCAGAGAGACCAACTGTCATCGAGAGTCTGCCATTCTCTGTCATAGGTTTTTTTTTCATCTGTAAAATCTTTGCAAAAAAAACATCAAAGACGACCCAGGAAGATCCGCAGCTGAAAGAACACAGAAAAGGAAGACGACAGCCGCTGTGCGGTTTTAATACCAAGTAGAATTAATTCTAATTCGGGCTTTTCTTGGAATAATGCATTGTTATGCAGTAGGAGGTGGATAACAAACCTTTTAGCGAATGGAGGCGAAGAGTAGTAATCAGTCGGTGCTTAATGTTCACTTTCATAATTACAGAATAAATTAATATTTTTCTCTACAAAGAGTGGAAATTGGAAGTTCTCTGTCACTCATTCATTAACACATTGTGAGGCGGTGTGAGCTTTTCTGTGTGCTTAGTTTATATAGCAGAAATATTTACCGACGCACCATAAAACATTTCAACCTCGTGGCCGAGATTTGGACTGGGTTAGACTGATCCAGTCTTACATTTGGGCAGATTTGAATAGATGTCAGTTCCGAAAGATCCCAGATGATTTAAATAATTTTCGATTATTGTCCTAAGTGTTAAGATAAAACATAAATGAGACATAGATGGTTAATTTCTGTTAATTGTGATTAGCTCAATTAAGAGTGACAAAAATGGTTCTTAAGATTGTTAAAGAGGTTCATGGGTTGGAAGATGATTCGCAAGTTAGACAATAAAGTTAAGAAAGACAAAACAAATCATGCATTCAGAATTAGTAAAGTGGTTACAATTGGATTTAATGAGGACAGAAGTGAAAAAAAGTTGTAATGAAGTTAATCTTGGACTTCACTATTTCAGAGAAAGAGACAAGTGCAGCAGATTTAGAAAAAAACGTAAATTGCAATTGAGCAAAATGGAGTTAGAACATAAAGAAAGGGAGAGAGAGAAAATGAAAGAGAGAGAAGTTAATTAGCTGATCAAAGAGAGGGAACAAAAAGGAAGAGAAAGAAAGAGAGAAGAAAGAGAAAGAGGGAGAAAGAGGGAAAAAGAGAGAGAAAAGGGAAAAACAGGGATCAGTGCTGTAACGCTAGTTATTTGTAATATTCATAAATGATGTCGGTGTGAGTGTGAATGGGGTAAGAGGAGTGTAATAAGGAAGTTTGTGTTTGACACAAAGATTTTCCGAATGGTTGAAAGTGAGGAGGATGGTTTGACGTTGAACGAACTGATAGGTGGAAAGGTGAGATGGGGAGATCAATGACAGACAAAATTTAATCCTGGTAAATATGAGGTTTGCGCTTTGAAAGAAGAATGCAGACTGGGGAGTACTCACTGCACAGTATCATGCTCATAGCGCATTTCTCCACAGATCCCCGAATGTGACTGGACAAGTTAAGAGACATTTTAAGAAAGGCAATGGGCACAGTAGGAACAGCAGGCACAGCATTTTATCATTGGATTAGGAGATTTATATATGACTTTGGTGAGGCCAAGATAGAATACTGTGTGCACTTCTGCGCTCCACGTTACAGGAATGACGTGATTGCACGAGTGGCAGAGGAGATTGACAAGGATGTTCCTCGTGATAAATCATTTCATCGATGAAGATAGGCTGGATCCGCTCGGATTTTTGCTTTGGAATGGAAAGGTGGAGAGGGACGTGATTCAGAAGTATAAGACGATGATGGGCTTGGACTGGGTCGATTGACATCAGCTCTTCCTTTTAGTCAAAGAGTAAAGAACAAGGGGTAATAATTTTAAAGCGAATGACTTGAGATTTTGAGAGGAGTTGAGGATTGTTATTCTCCCTGGGTGTGTTGGGGTCTGGAGTACACTTCATAAGAGTGGAGTTCGCAAGCGTAACCTCACAACCGTTAAAAAGTACTTGGTTGAGCCCTTGAAATTTCAAAACGTTCAGGGCTCCTGAACAAGTGTTGCAAAGTGGGGCTAATGTAGACTGTGCTATAATTCCACTGGGATCGAGTCTATGCTACTGTGACATTCTGACTTTGGAAACTCAATCATTGAGTTGCTTAATTGATCGGTTTCTGTGGGGAGAATTAGCAAGGTTTATAAGAGTGAACTGTAATATCTTCTAAAAGTGCTTCATTGGGAAAAGTAACAGAAAAAATGCAGCTGACTTAGAGTCTGAACCGAGAGAATGAAGAATTGGGAAACGACACAACTATTTGTGAACTACTTCAGTTCTGTCTTCACAGAAGAAAAGAATACAAAACAAAACTCTTGCCGCCAATACACAGACAGGAATGTTTGTTTAGAAAAAAAGGAATTTATTTGGATTTTCAAAAAGATTTTGTATGAAGTTCCAAACCTACTGTACAAAATTAAATTGATGGGATGAGGCTAAAATATGGACATTGTTTGAGAATGAGAGAGATGACAAGAAACAGCGAGTAGAAATAAAATAATGTGTTTTGGAGGGGAAGTCAGGTGGCAAGTCGCAGAGATCGGTACTTGAGTACCAGCTGATCACAATGCATGCCAGACATTTAGTTGAGGGTATCAAATGCAACGTTTTCAATCCTACTGATAGCACTAAATAATGTTGGATTGTGAGTGGATGACGACCATGTGATAAAGAACCGGGGTGATTGACACGAATGGACTGAATGGGCTAATACGTGGCAGATGAAGATCAGTGTGAGTGGAGGTGACATTTTGCACTTTGGTGGTAATAATTAAACAGCAGCCTACCATTTCAAAAGGGATTAGCTGAAAAAAGTTTAACCATAAAGGGACTTTTGTTCCTTATTTTGACTTTTTTGTTCTGTGCAGACCTCCGAGGCCAATGCAGGGCTGCAAACTCTGAAGCCAGAAGTGAATAGTGGGAATGACAGAGGCAGGCTGACCAGTGTACATCGACCCAAGTAGGTGGTTTTATTATTGTAAATTATCCTTGTCTGCTAGTCACTAAAATCAATCTTGTGGCAACAGAAAACAGTTTGCAATATAAATGTTGTACTGAACTTCATTCCAAGGCGATTTGATGACAAGAGTAAGATTAGATTAGCACAGTGGCTCAGTGGTTAGTAATGCTGCCTCACAGCACCAGGGACCTGGGTTAATTCCATCCTTAGGCAACTGTTGGTGTGAAATTTGCACATTCTCCCCATGCCGGTGTGGGTATCTGCTTTGGGTGGGCGGCACGGCGGAACAGTGGTTAACACTGTTGCCTCACAGCGCCAGAGACCTGGGTTCAATTCCCACCTCAGGCGACTGACTGTGTGGAGTTTGTACATTCTCCCCGTGTCTGCGTGGGTTTCCTCTGGGCGCTCCGGTTTCCTCCCACGGTCCAAAAATGTGCAGGTTAGGTGAATTAGCCACTCTAACTTCCTGTAGTGTTAGGTGCAGGGGTAAATATAGAGAAATGGGTCGGGTGGGTGCGCTTCGGCGGGTCGCTGTGGACCTGTTGGGCCGAAGGGCCTGTTTCCACACTGTCAGTAATCTAATGTAAAAAAGTAAGGGTGTCTTACTGCAGCCATACAGGGGCTTGTTGAGACCACATCTTACACATGGTATAAAGGCCAAAACTGACATTGAGGGAGTGCAGTGAAGGATGGGTAGCCTGATCTCTGAGATGACAGGCTGCTGGGGGAGCAGAGCAGGGGCCGACTGGGCCTATATTCCATGGGGTTGGGAAAATGAGTGGAGATCTCGGTGAGACATATAAAATTCTGACAGGGCGCAACGGATTGGAGCAGTGATGATAATTCCCCTGGCTGGGGCATTAAAGACTAGGAGCCACAATATTAGATACAGGCAAGGCACTCTACATTGGGATGAGAATAAATGTCCACACACAGAGACTGATGAACCTCTCCCACATTGGGCTGTGGGAGCCAAGGCACTGAATGGAAATAAGGATTTCGAGACTCTAATGTGATGGGAATAGAGCAGGGCGATGGTGTGCAGATAAATGATCAGCCACTATTACTTTGAACGCGGGTAGAAAACGCTATGAAATAGACCAGTTCCTATTTTATTTATTTCAAATGATTAATCACTTGAAGGAATATGTACATTATGCAGGGAAATTCTGTTGAGATGATGTTCAAACATGAACTAGAATGGTGAAGCACAATGCGTTGAATAGCGTATTCCTTTTCCCATGTTCCTATGCAGTCTGTGGGAAAGCTCCATGAATGTTGATACAAGCTCTCAGATGCTCAGACGATGGGATCTTCAGCGTCCACAAGACTGTTTTTCTCGTTTCCGTTTCTGATGCCGAGGCTGGCGCTGGGTGTTATGTCCCATTTAATGCTTTGAATCCTCAGAACATTTTGATACAATCGCGTCTCTTATTTGGCCATTTCAGAGAGCACTGAACAATTTATCACATGTCTGCGTGTCTGCAGTCACTTTTAGGCCAGATCAGGAAAGCATGGGAGATTTGTTTCCTGAAAATACGTTAGTGAAGCAAAGTAGTGTTTCGATCGACATTGGCATGATTATCAATATTACTGACATGAGTTTAAGGTCTTAATGTTATATTAATTCCTTTCAACTTCCACCAGCAGCCAGATCATTAGCGTGTTCTGGATTGGTAATCCAGTAACATTTCCAAAACGGCACAAATCGAAATGTGAACCCATCAGAAAGCAATCTAAGCAGGTTATTTCTGTGTTGCTCGACAACTCTGTCAAAAAAAAACCCTTCCATCAATTTGACTTTCGTAATAAGACTGAGGGCCTGGTAATTGTTTAGACTATAATTGTGCCCCTCTTGGTGGACTAGACATAGTTAAGTAAGTTTCCACATTGCCAAGTAGATGTCAGAGTTGAGTGTCAGTCCTATTGCAGTAAGGGTATCAGAGACCATAGACTTTTTCACATCTACTTTGGTAAGCTGTTTCTCGATGTCACGTGAAGCGAATCAAATTGCTTGAAGATTGGCATCTGTGATTCTTTAGGCATCATGACGATAGGGAGGTGGATCATTGAGTGAACATTTCTGGCCGAGGATGGTGCGGATACTACATCGTTGTATTTTGCACAGATGTGCAGGGCTGTTCCATTGTGTAGGATGGGGATATTTGTGGCGCCTTCTCCACCATTTAGTTGTTTTATAGTCCATCACGATATTTTCTCGCTCACAATTGTGTTTACTGTCGTGTGTATCTCAGTCGAGTGAAATACTTCGTTTGCGAGCAGTACTTTCAGCTTAAGTGGAAAAGAATCGGCTTCAGGGAAAGGAATTTTTCCAAGTCAAAATAAAGCATTATCTGACTTTCCAGATTCCAAAAAAAATGTAACCCAGCGATTAAGAAGCTTATTTGTTTTAAACAATCAATGATTTGTAACAAAACGCAGGAGAAATAATGAAATGTTTACGGAAAAACTTTGAAAAATCAAACCAGAGAGTAACTTATTCTAATTTCATTAAGGAAGTGTTCAGCCAAAAAAAAACAACAGTTCAAGTTATTTTGTACAAATTAGTTGTGTATTTGAAACTATATATATAATAATAACAATTCTTAAAAATTCTTTAAATAATTATCGAGGCAGATTTCAACGTCGTTATAAAATATTAAACAGATGCATGGCACATCTTGCCTGGGAGCTAATAAAAACTTAACAATCGATATAATAATAACTATTCTTCTTATTGTTCATATTATAAGTTTTTCTAACATAATCAAATATTTTTATGTAAAAAGGGACAATAGAATTTGGTAATGGGGAGTACATGTCAAGCAGTTGGTCGAGATAAACAACGAGAGGCATGACCAAAAAGAGTACAGCCACTAACTTTGGAAAGCAATATAGAAAGATCCGAAGGCTGAGAAATTACAAATCTTTTTCAGCATCATAACTAACTAAGAACGTATGACTGTACATGGAAATGTCTATCATTAATCAGGTGTTTTCCAAGTTTGTCCCATAGTCGGAAGGGGATCTTACCGCAACATCTCAACATATGATCTAACAGTAAATGTATAAAAATACTGTATTTTTTTCTGCAAAATCACAGTTTACCATTGGTCTCTCGACTGGTCTGAAATGAAGATTAAGAAAACGATTGTCTTTTCAAGTCAAAGCCAGATTCTACAAAGATCCGTTGGTCCTCACCCTGCATTAACCAGTTATTGCTTGAGTAAAAGTCCACGATGTGCCTGCATCCTGTTGGTCTCCTTCGCTTTTTCCCCCTGTTGCGGGAGTCTCGCTTCTTCAGTAAGCCTGGACAAATACATCAGAGGTGAAAGAAAAAAATAGAGCTACACAGACGATAGTGCACAGGGCATGCACTAGGAACAAATAAGATCAACATTATTTTATGTTCAAGAGTTCATTTGTCAATCTAATAATGGCCTGGAATATGCTGTTCCTGGACATCTTGTTGGTATGATTAAGTTTCTGTAAATTCAGTCTAACAAAAGAGATTGTGCGAGATCAGTCCTGGGTACAATGCGTCTTTGATGATGTTAGCAACTTTCCGCGACAGTGAGCCATGTAAACGTGTCCATGCATGCAACGTCGTTTTCCATGATGGTTTGAGTTGTGCATAGCACCGTCTACATTTTCTTACGATCCTGGGCAGAGAGGTCGCTAAGACAGGGCGGTACGCACCCAGGAAGTATGTGTTTTGTAGTGCATCTATGGAACGTGATGATGCTTCTTACGTGCATGTCAGAATTTCTAACCCACCTGTGGAGAAAACGCGTTTTTTGTGCCTTCCTGACCGCTTGCATCCACTTCAGATGTTCAGATTAGGTGGTGATTATCGTTACTCTGAGAAACTTGATGTTCTCCACTGTCTTAAAAATAATTCTATTGACATCAGTGTGGGCGTGTTCTCCTCCAATCCTACGAAAGTCAATGATTAGTTATTTCGTTTTGCTGATGTTGAGAGAGAAATGTTCTCATCACTGAGCTCGCTCCTTCCCTTCTGTAGCTTGACTCATGATTAATTGGAGTCCAGTAGATGTTCAGGATGCATCCGTTCTGAGCTCCAGTGCTGAGTGTTATTGTTGACGAGGTGCATTTGTCTGTCTTCACCGATTACCGTCTGTGAGTCAAAAAGCTGAGGATCCAATTGCAGAGATATAAGAAGAGATTAAGGTCGCAGAGTTATGAGATCAGTCTGGAGTGCATAATGGTTTTGAAGGCAGAACTATGTCAATGAGTGGGAGTGTGTGGTAAGAGTCCATGTCCAGATGTTCCAGGGATGAGTACAGGGTAAATGAAATGTCACCCGATGTGGATCTGTTACATGTGTTGGCAGATTTTAGAAGGTCGAGGCAGGCTGGGAGGTTGGAGTTGGTGCGTATCACGATTAGTCTCTCGAAGCCCTTCTGGATTATTAAGGTAAGATTCACTGGGCAGTATTGACTAAGGCACATTGCTATCTCATGTATGGGTATGATGGTTGCTTTCTTGAAGAAGGTTGGCATTTTGGTTAAGAGAAAGGGGTGGGTTGCAGATATCGGTGAATACATTCACCAGCTGGTCTAAGCAGAATCTCAGTGTTCGGCCAGGAATACCATTGATGCATGTGTCTTTCCTTGGGTTGACTCGTCAGAAGACCGATCTGACGTCTGGAGTGGTCAGCGAAGGACTAGGTGCATCCGGGGACTTCAGAGCATATGGCACCTCGTCGCTAGCATTCTGCTCAAAAAAGGCATAGAAAGCATTGAAGGCATCAATATCCCAGGCGATCGTGGAAACCATTCGTTTGCATCGTGCTGTCTATGCCGATATTGTAGTCCCGTTTCCCGGTCTCCATGTCAGTCGAAGTAAACACTCAGAGACACAGACTGGCTTTATCTCCTTCATCTTTATTCCGTACCTTGGAGGGAGAGAGAATGATCGCCCATGTGTACAGAGACGTGAGTTCTAGGTTTTCTCTTGAGCAGCAGATTCTTAATGAATGATGTCGTCACTTCCAGGGAACAGCCTCCAGATAAGGCAAAATCGATTTTGATTGGGTGACCGTTACAATCAGCGATCATTGATAGTAATGATCAAGCCATCTGGCATGAGACAATGAGTGCTCTTAACCTTGTTAACTGGCTTCACATAATGAACGCTTTTTCATCTTGCTAAAATGCCTTCGCATAAGGAATGCTTTTTCAAATCGTCAACCTACGATCCTTGCTTCCAGCAACTCATTGCTTACTGCAGGTTCTTACCTATTCCAAGTCATGCTAGCTGAGTCTTCGTCCCACAAGCCTAAAACTTAACTCTTTCCCTGCCTGTTCATACCTTATACACTTTCTCACTACAGCATCCTTCATCAATATTCAGAACTTCAAACCGAAATTAATGTTAACCACAAATTTACTAATCCATCCTTCTCTGCCCTCATTCAAGACATTTAAAAATGACAAACAGCAGTGGCCCCAAAACACATCATTGCAGACACCAATAGTAACTGAATTCCTAGATGAATATTTTCAATAAACCACCACCCTGTATCTTCTTTCAGACAACCATTTTCTGATCGAAGCCACTAAATTGCGTCAATCCCTTGCCACCGTATTTTGTGCAATGGCCTATCACAGGGAAACTTATCAAATGGCATAGTGAAATCCACGAAGACAATACCAACAGCTCTACCGTCATCCACTAGTTTGGCCACTGTCTCAAAGAAGACAGTAAGGTTTGCGAGGTACGACATACCCTTCACAAGCCAGTTTGACTCTCCATAATCAAGTTATTCCTTTCTAGATGATTATAAATCCGAGCGATTTCTTTTTAGAACTTTGAAGCTTAGGTTGATGAGAAGTATGCAAGTTAGCACGCTGAGATTTAAGGTTTGTTTTCAGACGTTTCGTCACCATACTAGGTAACATCATCAATGAGAGTTTGTGGTGAAGCTCTGGTAGTATGTCCCGAATCACTATTTATAGGTCTTGATTTCATAAGTTCGGTGATGGCATTTCCGGTTTATTTTCAAGAGAAGGTTGATCGGGTCTAATTTATTGTATTTATTGATGGAGTTCTGGTTACAATTGCATGCCGTTAGCAATTCACTTTTGTGTGCTCGCCTGTCTTATGATGAGTATCATTTGTCTGAATGTAATGAACCTATTGATAATGGTACATGTCTTTTGATGGCCAGTTGGTGTTCATGCATCTTGGTGGCAAGTGTCCTGCTAGATTGTTCGATGTCGTGCTTTTTATAATTCATGCATGTTGTCTGGTAATTAACATTAGTTTTGCTGGTGGTATCCATTGTATCGGTTATATTCATTAGTTGCTGTTTAAGTGTGTTGGTAATTTTTGAGCTGCCTTAATGCTGAGGTGTCTGCACAGTCTGGAAGTCATTTCTGATATGTGTTTGATCTACGGTACTGTGGGTATAGCTTATAACACTTTCCAACACTTTACCCACAACTGATGTAAGGGTCACTGCTCTAAAAATACCAGTGTTGCCTCTACTCCCCCTCTTGAACATGAGAACAGCATTTGCTTTCCTCCAACCTTCTGACACTATTCCTGTAGACAATGAACACTTTAAGATCCCAAAGGTTCAGCAATCTAATCTATGGCTTCCCAGAGAATCCTCTGATAAATCCAGTCAGGCCCACGTGATTTATCTATATTTACACTTTCCAGAATTGCTAACAATTCCTCCTTGTGAACCTCAATCCCGACTAGTCTAGTATCCTGTATCGGATATTTTTCCTCGACAACGTGATGAATTTCTCGTGCGAATAGTGCAATGTCCTCATTTAGCGCTTCCCTTATCTCCTCTGACTCCTTGCACAACTTCCCACTACTCTCCTTGATTGGCCTTAATCGTACTCTTTGTTTTATTCGTGATGTCCCTACAGAAAGTTTTCCTTGATCCTATCTGCCAATGACTTCTCATGTCCCCTCCTGGTTTTTCTTGGTTCACTCTTTCGAACTTCCCTGGCTAACGTATAACTTTTAAGCGCCCTAACTGAGCCATCACATCTCATCCTAACATAAATCGTCTTCATCCTTTCGACAAGAGATTCAGCTTCATTAGGAAACCATGGCTCCCTCGCTCGACAACTACCTACCTGCCGGACAGGTGCATACTTCTGAAGGATCAGAAATAGCTGTTCCTTCAATTTTGCACATCCCATGGAGGTTCCTTCCCCATCCCATGCATCCCAAATCCTGCCTAATCGCATCGTTCTTACCTTTACCCCAGCTGTAACTTTGGCCGAGCGGTATATATCTATCCCATTCCACCACTAAAGCAAACATAACCGAAATAGTGGCCTCTGTCACCAAACCGCTCTCCTACCTCCAAATCTAACATGTGGCCAGATTCATAACCAAGTACCAAACCGAATGTGCCCTCGCCCCTTGTTAGCCTGTCTACACATTGTGCCAGGATACCCTCCTGTACACAATGAACAAAAACTGACCCATCTAAAGTTCATGAAATATGCAATATTTGGAATATTAGTCAATATTTGGAAACTATAAAGTCCACCATAACAACTAACCTGTCACTCTCGCTCGTATCGAGGATCATTTTTGCTATCCTATCGTATACGTTTCTGGAACTATTCAGAGACCTTCAAAAAACTCCCTACAATTTGTCCTCTCCTTTCCTGTTTCTCACCTCAGTACATACAACCTCAAAAAACGAGTCCTCAAACGTTCTTTCAGCAAGCGTAATGCTGTCCTTGACTAACAATGCCTCAGCTATCCCCCTTTTTACCATTTTCTCTGTTCTTATTGAAACATCTAAATCCCAGAACCTGCAATAACCATTCCTGTCCTTGATCTACCCATGTCTCGGAAATGGACACATCGTTCACCCACCTTATTCCAGATGCTCCTGTCACATGTCAAAACAACTTCCTTCTTGCCGATGACATTTTGCGATTTCGAAACGTTATTTCTAACCTCATTACTCTCAACCTCTTGTCCAGTTGAACTGCAATGTAGGTTCCCAACCCCCTGCTGAATTGGTTTACACCCATTGAAAGATCATTAGCAAATTCATACTCCCAAGGGTAGTGCCCCTCTGATTCTGGTGAAGACTGTCCTGTTTGTAGAGGTCCCAACAACCGCAGAAAGAGCCCCAATTATCCTGGAATCCAAAACTTTCCCACCGACACCATCCCTGTAGTGATTTTTTCAACTCCTCTCTCTCCCTGTTCCTCGCCTCGCTCGCACGTGGCACAGGCAACAAACCAGAGATAACCAGAGTAGTAAGGGTATGGAATGCTTTGCCTGCAACGGTAGTAGATTCGCCAAGTTTAAGTGCATTTAAGTCGTCATTGGACAGGCATATGGACGTAGTTTAGGTGGGATGAGCTTCAGATTAGTCTGACAGGGCGGCGCAACATCGAGGGCCGAAGGGCCTGTACTGCGCTGTAATGTTCTATGTAGATAACAACTCTGTTTGTTCAAGCTCTAATCGTGCACAAGAGCTCCCTGAATTTCTGCCTTAAATCCCCATATCTCTGGTTGTTGGTGCCTGTGTAAGGTGGCACAGTGGCTCGGTAGTTAGCACTGCCACCTCACAGCGGCAGGGACCGCTTTTTTCCCACCTTCGGGCAACTGCGTGCGTCGAGTTCGCACGTCCTCCCTGTGGCTGCGTGGGTTTCCTCCGTGTGTTCCGGGTTCCAAAGATACACAGATTAGGTGAAATGTCCACGCGAAATTGTCGATAGTTTTCAGAGATGTATAGGTTAGTTAAGCTAGTTAAGAGTAAATATATGATAGCAAGGAAATGGGCCTGAGCGGGTTGCTTTTGAAGGGTCCTTTTTGATTTGTTGGGCCGAAGGGCCTGTTTCCACATTGTAGGCATTCTGTGAGTTCGTGCTGCTCTCCCACCCCATTAAGGATACCTAAAACAGGAACAGAGCCATCAGAAATCCTAGCACCTGGGATGCATCATACCAACTGTGAGTCTCTCTCGTTCCTGCAAAACCTGACATCTGTCCCCATAACTCTGGAGTCGCCGCACTATTTCCAATATCCTCCATCGCTTCCTCATTTCTATACTCTATACCTCTATTCAGAAACTCACTCCACTGGCATTTAAGTTACTCAATCCTTTGAATTCACAGTAACCTTCATCACAGAGAACGCGTTCTCTTTTGGCTTTATGCTGTCCCTGTTTTCCCTTATCATTTACGACTGCCTTGTCCTCCTCTGAGCATTGTTGTTCTTCCTTGAGATGAATTTCAGTTGTAACTTCCGAATTATCCACAGAAACTACTGCTGGTGCTGTTACTTCTCTTGCCTGCTTGGCTCCCTTTCCAATTAAATCTTACCAGTTCCTCCCTCCTCGCTTTGTCCTTACGTTACTCAATTATAATCACATCACAACAAGAAGAGAAGAATGGATTCGAACTGAAAGGGGGTGGTTTGAAACATGGGACACTGTGAACAATTAGAGGATTTATTAAATAGATACAAATCGAAATAAGGAATATAGATGAGGAGATGTAAAAGTTGAGACAACGATATTATTAATTGAAGTAGAAATCCATCCCGTTTTGTTTTGTCAATTCCAATGTGTTGTGGATTTCTGTACAGCGCATGTTCAACAGAGTAATATGTTTAAATTTTGGGTCTGATGCTACAACTTTTATTTCCAATAATATGATGGACAGCAGCTGTTGACAGAACCCAGCAGGACAACATTGTTTATTTCCTGGTTGAAAAGTGATTAACTTAAAGAATTTGCGACACCAGGATCAAGAATTTAAAACATACATCTGAGAAGAACGACAGATGAGAGCAAGGAATCACAGACAGAGTAGGAGTAGGGTGGGGACGTTACTACCTCAACTGAGGATCAAATAACATTTTATGCATTTTGTATGTCATATCCACGATAGCATTGCTCATTCTGAATGTGTTGTGCTCATTTGAGCCATCTTATTTATGTGCACACACACTGATCAAACAGTAGTTTACATTAAATCATTTTCTTGTATTTTATTTCGAATTTGTATTATCACTTGCTGTTCCTTCTTGCAAACGTGTTATGTTTCTGTCTTTGTATTTTGTTTTATTCTGTTCATCAAGAAGTTATTAGTGACAAGCAGATATAATTTTATTACTCTCTATTTGCCGCAGTCACAGTCTCCTGTCCCTTTCTGTTTATTAAGCAACGACGGGTGGGCTCTGATCCTTTGATATCAATTAAAATGGCAATTGTAAATTTTACATTTACTTTTGGGCGTAGGCCAATATATCTGAAAATGGAAAGGCGTATAAATTGCAATAAGATGTTTGCAGCTTGAGAAATAAATTATTGAAATGCATCGTGTTACAGATAAACTATTGCCTTATAAGAGCAGTGAGAGGAAAGTCCAGAGAAGTCCATACTTTCTATATGTGTGTGTGTGTGTGTGTGTGTGTGTGTGTGTGTTCAGAGCAGTTTCTTCATTGGTAGTTGTTGTGGTGCAGTAGACATCAGTACAGTTAAAAATTTCTCAAGTGGTATTTGCGAGCGTGGTTACATGGAGCATTGTCAGTTGATAACAAAGCAAAATCTTTGAGCCTGTGAAGAGAAAGCATAAACTTTCTCCTTTACCTCCAGCACTGTTAGAGGAGTTGGAGGTGGGCGGTAAGACCAACAGCAGTCGATGCCAAAATCTCGCCCACACCAGACATTGTTGTTACATTAAAAGTGGTGCAGTGTGTGTAAAGTTGAATGCGTTTACTGCACTCTTAAGAGAGAGTGAGTGCTGTTTTAAAGTGAGAACTGACAAACACATGTCATGTGACTAACTGGCAGTCTCAGAGTGTACTGGAAAATTCGAAAATCTGGCACGTTCGGTTGTAAAATAGAAATCTATGGTTGCTGTTTGACAACAATTCAAATTTAACGAATCAATTTAAATTATGCCCAAGGTTATTAAACCACGATTCCGTTTGAATTTATTAGTTTGCCAATGCAAAACAATTGACATGATCCGATGCTGCGGGTATCAAAAGTAAAGCTGGCATTTTGAAAGTCAGAGTAATTGCCATCGACACAGAAACTATGATCGAGAAAGACTGTCATTCAAACACATTTTCTTCGACGTTACCCTTTTTATATGAAAAAATATTCGCAGTGAAAGAAAGAAGATGAACCAGAGAAATCTTCAGCCGGAAGAAGACAGACACGGAATACTCTGGCCGCGGTATGCTTTTGAAATTACGTGGAAAGAATTTTAATAAGTGTGATTTTCAATTGATACAGTATATGAGTATCGAGTTGGAAGCAGATCGTAGGCAGTTATGGAAACGAGTGTATTAGAGTTGTGAATAGTTGTTGCTTCATGTTCATTTTTAGAATGAAGGAATAAATTGATATTATTTTCTTTAAATAGTGGAATTCTGGATTTCCCTGCCATTCATTTTTAAACAGACTACAAGGCGAGATGGGTTTCCTGTGTGTTTGGTTTCACTAGCAGAGGTGGTCACCACCGTGTCGTAACTGTTTGGGTGTTCTTCCGGGATTTGGGCAAGTTCAGACTGATCTACTCTGGGATTTGTCAGATTTCAACGGAAACAAAAGATCCCAGCAGATCTTTGGATATAAAAGATCCCAACAGATTGAAACATTTGCCGAATACCATCCGAGATCTTTAATTGAAGCGTCGGTGAAACAACCGGTTTAATTTTGATTACTTGTAGTTGGTTAAGTTAAAAGTAAGACAAATGGCTTTTCATGTTGCTAAGAAGGTTCTGGGGTTTGAGGATGATGCCCTAATTTGCAAGAAAGTTTAGAAAGACAAAAACAGCCGTACTTTTAGAATTAGCAAACAGTTTGGAATTGGTTTTACCTCGTGAGGAAAGTAAAGCTGAAATCGCACAGATGTTAGTCAACCACATTTGCATATCAGATAAATAATCAAGAACAGTAGAGTTAGAAAAGTTAGATTTCAAATCAGGAAAATTGAGTTAGAACAGAAAGAAAGATAGAGACGAAAAATAAAGTGAGCGAAGGTTCTTAGCTGAGCAAAGAGACAAGAGAGGGAGAGAGAGAAGGAGAGAGAGATCAAGAGAGAAAAGAAAGAGAAATCGAGGGAGAATTTGAAATTCAGCAGTCGCTAATTCGTCAGGAAAGCCAAGTAAACAAGATGGGAATGAAGAGGCAAGCTATGATATATTCAGATACATTTTAAAAATGCGCCATTTGATGAGAAACATTTCGAAGCCTTCTTTGCATCATTTCAAAAAAGCTGACTACGGAGACGGAGCGGTCAGAAAGCTTGTCGGTAATACCAGTTCCGACTGAGCTGGTCGGCAGATCTAGTGAGACATTTGCAGCGCGCTCAGATGAGGGGTCACGAGATCGGCAGATGTTAAATACACTGTTTAGGTGCTTATGAACTGGTACAAGAAGCGTTTATTCAGCGGTTCAGAAACAAAGTTAAGGAACTAGGTCAGATTTATGTTGATATCTAAAGAATTAGACATCGTACTTTTGATAGGTGGCAGCGGGCCTTAAACATTGCTATGAGCTATGAGGCTCTGAGAGAGGTCGTTCTGCTAGAGAAGTTAGAAAACCCATTTCCAAAGATGGTAAGAATTCATGTGATGAAAAGAAAGTTTAAGAAGTCAGAAGAAGGATGGCAGAAAAATATACATTGGGGTGCAAGGCAAAATTTTGCTTATGGTAAGAATTTCATCCTGTTAGGGATAGAACTTGAGAGAAAGGAAGACTCTACACAAAAAAATAAAGTGTTGAACACAGTGATCATTGTTCACCACAGGTGGAAAAAGAAACCAAGAGGGTGGAAGGAGGTGAAAGGCCTCAGGTGCTTCCACAGTCATGGAGTGGGACACAGAAAATTTCAGTGTCGGTGGTTTAAGAATAGTAGTGGGATAAGATGTTTTCAGTGCCCACAGATGGGACACGTGAAGTCACAGTGATAGTCGTTAAAGAAACTTGTTGTGGGACAAAATATGTGGTAAAAGACACTAAGCCAGTGATACCAGTGAACGTAGAAAGGGAACCCCAAGAAAAGTCGAGGACTTTCAGAGAGTGCAAAACCTAGGCAGAGGCTGGCTTTGGACTTCTTGCGTCATGTCTCTATATACTTCTAGTCTCTTGGTAAGGTTTACTGAGATAGAACGAGACAGCATGGAAAGAAGTTATCATTTTGAGTGATACAGAATCTAACAGCCTCCAATAGTAAGAGATGGACGTGTTTACACTCTTTCTGACCTGTTATCCGTGAGACTGGTAATCTATGGGAGAGATGGACAGAATTTGAACGTTCCCTTACGTAGGATCAGTTTGGAATGCCAACTGAAGACTGAGTAAGTAATATTAGGAGTCATTGACAGAGTGTCAATTCCAGGAATACAGTTTCTTCTTGGGAACAATATGGCCTGACCCAAGGTGGGAGTGATACCTTTGTTGGACAGGAGGCAGAGGAAGACGAGGGAACTGAGGAGCTAAAAGGAAAACACACTGGAATGTTTCTAGACTGCGTAGTAGCAGGTTCCCACTTTCATAAGTCACAGGACGAAGCATAAACTAAAGAGAAAAATGAAAGAGTTGAGGTTCACTTAAGGAACACCCTGTTTGATGTAATGGTGCAGGAAAAATCTGAACAGGTAGAGGGTCTGCCAGAAGTCTTTAATCCTGAAAAGCGAACGGACTTACACAGCAAAAGATATCAGTGTTATGATATTAAAATAGAATCCGAAGAAGAAAATTGAGACCACAGCAGATTAGGCTAGTGAAGAAATGAGCGGAATTGGACCAGATTGTGTTGCTAGTTGCCTACAGATAGTAAGTGTTCTGGGCAGCCCATGTTAGAGGTCAACTACGCGTGTGTAGAACTCAGACTATGGTACAGAAGGATTTTTTAAAGTCCTGGAATATACAAGAATGTGGCTTAATTTTGCCGTACCTGTCAAACATGCCAACTGCGAGGTCAGCTGCAGGCATTAATAAAACAAGCAAATTTGTTGCCAATTCCCGCATTTGAAGAACATTTCACGCGGGTTATGATTTGTAGTCCCACTCCTAAAACTAAAGATAAGAAACATTACTCGCTAAGCATAATAGATGTGTCTACCAGATTTCGGAAGGCAATTCCGTTGTGGAGTATGAAGGCAAAAAGCGTGCTGAAGATGTTAGTAGATCTCTTACGAGATGTAGACTAGCCAGACAGGTTCAATCAGATCAAGGATCTAATTTTACTGCCAGTCTGTTTAATAAGGTCACGGGAAGCCAAAGCTGCTTGAATAAAGTGTGTATTATCCTGTTTCGCAGGGAACCTTCGAAACGTGGCATCAGACACTGAAGACCTCGTTAAGAGCGTCCTGTTAGGTCTATCCGAATGAGTGGAATGGAGGCATTTGAGTCGTATTGTTTGCCGTTTGAGATGACCCAAACGGATCTACTCAGTTTAATCCCTTTGAGTTAACATTCGGACATGAAGTGAGGGTGCCCTTGAAATTAGTTAAAGACAAATTGACAGGACAGAAGTCGGAGATCCCAAATTTGAATTATGTATCTGATGTGAGGTAGAATTAAAATCAGGTAGGTGAGTTGGGTAAGCAGCACCTAACGAGTGCACAACATATAATGAAGTTTGTGGCCGACAAAAACTCTAAGATTTGGACGTTTTCCCGTCTGGATGATGTATTAGTTCCGTTACCAACGGTAGTAGAACCTGTCAAACCCAGGTTTATTGGTCTCTATCAAATTGAAACAAAGTTACGTCAGGTAAACAATCTGGGAAAGATGCCGTATATGAAAGAAAGCCTTCTTGGGTCTGTCATGTGAATATGATGAAACCGTATTATAATACAGGCAGTGAACTGGAGAAATAGGTGTGAGTTACTGCCTTGCAGAGTGTGGAATCAAATGCAAATAACATGACGTTTGATGCGTCTCAAAATACGTAAAACAACGAGGGAGACCTTGTGGAGTGGGTTAGGTTAGTGACGTACCTGTCTCAAGAGCAAAGAACTCACTTGAATGGTTTGTTTCAGCAGTATAGGACTCATGATGGTATAAGATGGCGAGAACTAGTATTGTTGTGCATGAGTTGGAGGCAGAGAATACTATTCTGATAAAACAACACACCCACAGACCGAATCATTTCAAAGTCACACAAGTCCAGAAGGAAATGGGTGCGATGCTCAATGAAGATACTATCAATCTGGGTAAACAGTGAGTGGAGTTCGCAGATCGCATTAGTTCCCAAACTTGATGGAACTCAATGATTTTGTTTGGACTATCACAAGGTCAACGCTGTAAAACTATTGCACTTATACTGAATACCAATATTGGAGGACTGTATAGAGAAAGGTGGACAAGTCAGTTACGTCATGAAGGTGGGCTTAATGCGTGGTCATAGGCAGATAGACTCATCAGAGTAAGCAAAATAAGTTTCTGCATTTGAAACCCCAAATCGGCTATATGGAAGTGATGCCTCTTCGAATTAAGAATGTACCACAATCATTCCAAAGACTCTCGAACAGAGTAATGGCTGGGTTAACAAACTGTGCACTTTATCCGGATCATATGGTAATTTTTAATGAGTCTAACCAATATCCCATGGTGAAGGTGGCAGAGCTCTTTGACAGATTAAGAATAGCAAAACTGGTAATAAACTTAAAGAAAATAGAATTCACGATGACAGAGGTGGCGTTACGTGGACATAACACTTGTCATGGAAGGTTAATCCCAAGGAATTCAAGCAAGAAGGCCTTCAAAGAATTTCCACAGACATCCTCAAAGAAAGAGGTACTTTGATTTTTGGTACTTCACGGATTGTAACAGAAATTTGTTCCAAACTTCAACAGTGTACTGGCACTACTGTCAGATTTCCTGAAAGAGAACACAAAATTTCAGTGGACTGAACAATGCCAGGATGAATTTGACAATTTGATAGAAGTTGGCTGAGGGGTGATCCTATAGAAGTTTACAAAAATATTAGGGGAGTCAATAGGATAAATAGACAAAGTCTTTTCCCTGGGGTCGGAGAGTCCAGAACTAGAGGGCATAGGTTTAGGGTAAGAGGAGAAAGAAATAAAAGAGACCTAAGGGGTAACTTGCTCACACAGAGGGTGGTACGTGTATCGAATGATCTGCCAGAGGAATGGGGTGGAGGCTGCTACAATTCCAACATTCAAAAGGCATTTGAATGGGTGTATGCATAGGAAGGGTTTGGAGGGATATGGGCCAGGGGCTGACAGGTGGGACTAGATTGGGTTGGGATATGTGGACGGCATGGACGGGCTGGATAGAAGAGTCCATTTCCATGCTGTATATCTTTATGACTCTATGACCCTCATAACCACCGTACCCGTTTCATCTTCGCCAATTTTTTTGAAATCCTTCCAATTTCAATAGGTGCCAGTGATATAAGAGTTGGAGCTGTACAAATACGGGAATATGCAGACGGAATTGAACGTCCAATTCGCTATTTTGATAGAAACAAAATACGCAGCAGAGAAAATACTCTACCATTGAAAAGGAATTATTGGGTTTGGTACTGCCCTCATATCATTTCAATGTGTATTCTGTGTTGGAGACACGGATCACAATCCTCTTACATTCTTCGAACAGTTTAAAGACAAGAATATGAAATTATTTCGTTGGAGACTAATGTTATAGGTATTTAATTTACATATTATATATGTTGCGGTCGGAAAAAAATGTGACAGCAGGTGCGTTATAGCGGAGTAAAGGGTAAAGTATAGATAAGATTGAACAAATTCCGATGTTGTGTGTGTGTGTGTGTGCGCAGAAATTAGTATGAACTTTGATTGATGTCCGACGCATTTCATTGTCATGATTTTAAGAATTAGAAAAAAAAAAGCCGTCTTTTCATTATAATGGTTCACTTTGCACTTAAGGGGGAATTGTTATGAAGTTGAAGGCGTATACTGCACGTTCAAGAGAAAATGCATGTGGTTTTGCACTGACAGCTTATAAGCCCGTGTCATATGATAAACTGGCAGTCTCAGAGTGTACTGGAAAATCGAAAATATGTAGCATTTGGCTGTGAAATGGTTACCTGAATTGGTTGCTGTTTGTACAACATCTCAATATAACTCATGAGTTTAAATTATGCCCAAGGATAGTATAACCAAATCGAGTTTGATTTTATTGTTTTGCCAACTTCGAGGCAAACAGACAATCCGATGTTGGGGTTGAAAAAAAACAGGCATTATGCAAGTCGCACTGAGTAACTGCCATTGACAGAGCAACTGCCATGGACAGAGTGACTGCCATTGAGAAAGACTGCCACTCAAAAACATTATTTATCAAATGTACCTTTCTCATATGAAAAGTATTCGTTGTAAAACGAAGAAGATGAACCAGGGAGATCTTCAACTGGAGGATTAGATTACTTACAGTGTGGAAACAGGCCCTTCATCCCAACATGTCCACATCAACCCGCCGAAGCGGAACCCACCCATTCCCCTACATTTACCCCTTCACCAAACACTACGGGCAATTTAGCTTGGCCAATTCACCTAACCGGCACATTTTTGATTGTGGGAGGAAACCCACGCAGGCACTGGGAGAATGCGCAAACTTCACACAGTCAGTTGTCTGAGGTGGGAATTGAACCCGGGTTTTTGACGGTGTGAGCTAGCACGGCTAACCACTGTGGCACCAGGCCGCCCATAAAGTCGCGAAGGCAAACAAAGACGACAGCAGCCGTTATATGGTCTTGAAGTTAAGTTGATGTAATGTTAAACTGTTATTTCTTTTCATTGGAACAGTCTATTGTTGTCGAGTTGGAGTAAGATAATACACAGTTAATGCAAAGTGGGCTTAGAGTTGTGAAAGCATGTTGTTTCATGTTCAAATTTACAGTTAAGGGATAAATTGATATTACTTTGTTGAAACAGTGGTATTTTGGAGTTGTTTTTAACTGATACATTGTAACAGATTACAAGGCGAAGTAAGCTTCTCTGGGTGTTTGTTTTAATTATTAAAGTGGTTTGCCGCCGTTTCCCTATAAGTGAATGGGTTGAAATGGAGCTGCTTGTTCACTGACTTTTTAACGGCAGTTCCATGGAACCTCACTACATCACTGAAGGATTTCCCTCTTAGATTAGTAATGGACGTCTTTGTAGTAGGGGCAGCGTTTTACAAACATGATTAGGATCCGTTACTCCGAAGAGACGAGCAGAAGACATCAGAATCTGAGAACATTAGACTGGAATGCTCCATCAATTGATCAGAATCCAATAACAATTGACTGGAATGTTCCAACAATGGAAGAACATTTGCGAAAAGATGGAATAAGGAAGTTACAGCAATGGAGAGGAGCTTATCCTGTGTTATTTACTATAGTTTTATTGGTTTGAGGAAATTGAACATTGCAGATGTAATGTGCACTGCTGATTGCTTGGGCGAGTTACTATACCATCCCCGCTATTTCTAGTGTTTGTGGTTAGTCTATGAGTCTACTTATTACTCCAGTAAACCATTATGAACGCCATCGCTATTTGTGTTATCTACATATTCGAAAAATTAAAAGAAATTGCAATCATTTTCAATCACAAACATTATTTCTGATCCATGAATTTCATGCCCTTCACTTACAAACGTCTGAGGGGTAAAGAACTTGTTCTTAACCAGGTTTGCCCCATTTTATCCTGTGCATATTTATATCTCAATACTCCCTCTCCCAGCAAATATGTCCACTATCACCTTCATAATATTCCCAGTCTTCATTTCTGCTTCAGCGTTTTTATTTCTGAATACACCATCACCTACACCCTTCTGTTGCAGTTCACTGATGACACTCTTCCAGTTACAAATATTTAGATCACAAATGTCTTCTTGTCTCTGCTTGTACCTCTGTCAGCTGGAAAATGTGAAACAAGTTTGAGTCTAATATGAGCTGTTCACAGCTTTGTGCCACTTCCTTCAACATAACCTGAAAGCTTACACTCGAGACAGGACTACACTGTCAGTCGTCATCAAGTAACAGATTCATTGACCTGTTCTGATTCTGCAACATTCCCAGTAGCAGTTGGTGCAAAGTTCATCATTTCAAGTGAACAGTGCTCTGATGTATTCACTCAGTGATGGAGTCCAGCTCTTCAAGAAAGAAAGATACAGAAAATTTACCAGGAATGTAATGGATAACACGCCTGATGAAAATTATAAACTATGGGATATTAGGATTAATAAAGTGTTATTACGCAACAAATACAAACTTAATTAAAGGTTGTTAAAATGCTGCACCAGATGAGCTCTAGCCAAGAGTATTCAGGGAGGTGGAAGTAGGGCCTGTGAAAGAGTTATAGTGTAACACGGGACAGAACAAACCCTTTGGTCCAAACAGTCCATCCTGACCATAATCACAAACTAACCAAGTCCAACCTGCCTGCGCTTGCACCAGATCCCTCCAATGGTTCCTATTAATGAATTTGTCCAAATGTTTGTTAAAGTTGTAACTAAAAGAATGACTTATTGTTTATCCTTCAGTATTCTTTAGATACTGAAAATCCTCATTCCAGCAGACTGGAAATTAGCAATTGTAACACTGAATATTTACAGCGGGACTGAGAGGGAAAGCCAAAAAAAGTATTAATGCTGGACAACCTAATGTCAGTTATGAGGAAAATATTATTTTTTTTAAAATAAGGAATGTGATATCGGTACACTTTGGGTGTCATGATATGACTTAGCTCAGCCAGCTTAGATTCAGGAAAGGGAAATAATCCTTGAGAAACCTACGGAGTTTGTCTTATTTGAGGCGACAACACATTAGAACCAGTGGGAGCGGTATATTTGAATTTGCCTTGTTTTTGACATGGTTCCTAACAAGTAAATCAAAGTCCATGGATAAGGGGCAATATCTGACATGGATTAAAAATTCTTTCATGGAGATACGCAAAGAGCAGCGCCCTTTTCCTGGACTAATGCCTGTAACTTACGGAATACCAAAAGTATCAGTGTTTGCACAACAGCAAATTGCAAGGCAGACAAATGACATTGATGTGAGAAACAAAAATCATTCATCTCATTTTGCATTTATGAAATGGTGCGAGGTTGGGAAGATTTTTTTTGTCCAAAATGTCTTGGATATCCTTCATCATGAGTTACCAAAATAGTTCATACTTAGCTGTAAGTAATGGCGGCAATATATGATATATTGCCTTTGGTTATCGAATGATTCAAGAACTTAAGCAAAGCCATCTTACTGCAACTGTAGATCCTTGATTACAGAGTATTTGGGCACTGTATACAGATTTGTTCTCCTTTGTAAGGAATGGTGTCCTGAACAAAGACGCAGATGGTGGCATGAGGAAAGAGTAAAGAATTTTAAGGCTTAATCTCTAGTGCTTTGAGTGAATAAGAGATGATTGTGATGCAACCTGACGATTGGTAGCGATCACTTATTTCCAAAAGGAACATCCATGGGGAGAGAAGTTTCATCGTTCAACGAGGATTGATTGATTTGATTTACTGTCAGTGTACTGAATTCAAGTTAAAAAATCTTTCTGAACAACATAGGTAAATCATAGTCATCAATGAGATATAAATAATAGTTTGAACATAAATTTCGACAGAGTAAGGCATACAGGTTACACCGCACAGGACATGCTCGAGATAAGATCACCCTAAATAAGGTCAATACTATTTGACATCTGTACGATCGCACATTAATCTGCCAGTCAAGTTCCTCCCTTATCCATATTTCTGTAATGACTAGAAGGTCCCAGTTACGTGTACCTATCCACGCTCTTACTTGGTATCCATCTTGCATGAAGTAGATGTAGTTTAATCCAGCACGTATGCCTTGCTCCCTGCCATGTTCCAGCCTGACCTGTCTCTTCAACTTTGTATTTCCGATGACTGTATATCCTTGCATCCTCGCACTTGCCTCCCTGGTGTTGAGGATCCAACCCTTCTGCTAATTTAATGTCACCCACTAGCAAATCTGGCTGGCAAGATAGTGCTCCTCCTCCACCAGTTCAGGTGCAACCCGTCCCTATTGAACAGGGCACATCTGCCACAGAAAAGATCCCAATAATCCAAAAATCTGTATCGCTGCCCCATGCATCAATTCTCCAGGCACGTGTTGATCTGCCATATCCTCCTGTTTTTACCCTCACTTGCACGTGGCACTGGAAATAATCCATAAATTACCACCATCGAGGTTTTCAACGATTTATTTCCTCGCTACCCCTGGTCACTCTGCTGAACCTCATACTTTATCGACCAAAATCATTTGTATTCACGTCCACAATGGCTTCTGTTTCCTTATCCTCCTCCTTGAAAATGTTCTGCAGCCGCTTTGAGGCATTCTGGATCCCCGTTTGGAGGCAACACACCATTCTGGATTCCAGTTTGCGGCCACAGAATGTCCTGTTTGTCCCCATAACAATCGAGACTGAACGGTTATATATGAAACTTCTGCTCACACAAGCTTCTGACAATAGGATCCTTTCCTGGAACAGTTAGATTTGGCTGAATTCGGTTGCTCCAGTCAATGGGGAGATTCCAATGAATAATCTTTAGGAATTCTGCAAATTAGGAAAGACGAATTGGCTTCTTTAAGCTCACACACATTGCGGTGATGAGAGACATGGAAAGACACTGGGAGTTTTACTCACACTCTGAGTTGACTCAGAAATTTAGTCCAAACTCACACTGGACCAGGTGAGATTTCCCTGAACATTGTGCGAACTGTGTCACGTCATCACGTTCCTTGCTACATGCCTGTTCGTCATTGTTGCTGTCTTATACAGAACAATTTCCTTTAAAAATGGACCTACTTTATTTGAATATACGTTTATGTGTGCCATCGTACTTTAAAAATAAAATCTTTCATATTTTCAGAATATCTTTGTTAAAATGAATCCATCTTATCCTTAAACAAATACAGAAATTGCTGATAAAGCTGAGCAGGTCGAGCAGCTACTGTGACGAAAATTCAGTCAACCTTTCAGACCCACTGATAATTCCTCAAAACCTGTCGTATTCTTAAATTGTTTCCCACTTTTATTATCATATGCAAGAGGAAATATCCATTAGGTATTAACCAACATTTCTCTCCTCAACAATTTATATGGTCAACAATCACATCTCTCGTTCTCAGATCTAAACTGTTAATACTTCAAAATGAAATTCGTTCTTCCCAAGAACGAGGAAAGAGAAACCGTTTTTGAAAAGTATTTAAATTAATTTATTCGGTTTAGGGCACCATAACTTCACATAATTCGTCAGATGTGTTCTCAGCAATGCCCTGCACTGATGCAGAAAAAAAACCCGACGAACATATCAAATACCCTCTGCAAGGAACAGCTTCATTCTGTTTATTTCCAAATCACTTGCTGCGTCCTCAGAATAACTTGATGTGATACATCGCCAGAATGCACAAATCTCTCTGTGCCATTGAGATCTGCTTTCTCTCTCTATTTAAATAATTTACTGTTGTTTTGTCCTTTCCACAAAACAGAAACTTCACATCACTAATGTTGTACCTTTATTTTGGGTCGTTTTACTCACTACCATCCTCAATCTGTATGCAATTGTAGACGCACTGGCTCCACTAGGCAACCTACTGAATGACTATCCTTGGCATGAGAGCAAACTGCTCCAGCCAAAAAGGCCTCTTCATTCAAATCATTAATCTAGATTGTAACTTTTTGATTACCTCACACTGATCCCTGAGGAATCCTACTAGTTACAGCTTTCCACCCGGAAAATCAGTAATTATCTCGACTCCGTATTTCCTTTTATCAGCCGTGAAGACTGGATCATTGAAGACATTCAAGGCTGATCTCGTTTGAACTTTGATGGATGGGCGAGTCAATCTTTATTGAGAATAAACAGGAAAGGAGTTTTCTGCCATAATCAGAACAACCACGATGTTTCTAAATTGAGCAGTCGGCTCGAAGGCTCAGATGGCCAAATGGAGCTGTCTATGTGGAGTTTGCACGTTCTCCCCGTGTCTGCGTGGTTTTCTTCCGGGTGCTCCGGTTTCCTCCCACAACCCAAAAATGTGCAAGTTAGGTGAATAGCCTATTAGGTGAAGGGGTAAATGTAGGGAAATGGGCCTGGGTAGGTTGCTCTTCGGAGGGTCGATGTGGACTTATTGGGCCGAAGGGCCTGTTTCCACACTCTAAGTAATCTAATCTAACGAGGGATGTCTACTCCTGACTAGCAACCTGAAAACATTTAATGGCTTCGTCTTGTGCTTTGTAATATACTCACATGACTGAATGCTTCATTCTATTCCCGTGTGACTCCATAGAGGGGCACAAGACCATACCCCTGTCCCATTGTAACGGCGCTGACTAGCCGAATGGGATCTTCCTCTCCTTTTTTACAGCCTCGAGGTGTGCAGTCAGAGAATAACACATGAGATAGAAGCGGCAGTTGGCCATTTGAGCCATCTTGCCTGCTGCTCAATTTAGAAAGATCGTGGTTGTCCTGATCGTGGCGGAAAACTCCTTTCCTGTTTAATCTCAATAACGATTGACTCGCCCATCCACCAACGTTCAAACGACATCAGCTTTGAATATCTTCAATAATCCAGTCTTCACTGCGGCCTGGGGATGAGAACACTAAAGTCCGATGGAGAATCATACATCCTTAACTGAATTTAATACGAGAGACCACTCAAGCTTAAAGTTTGTTAACCTCACACCAAGTCACCTCATCTTTTTAAAAATAAAGGCACAGAAAATAGGAACAGACGTAGACCATTCAGCCCCTCAAACCTATCCCAGAGTCCCATGGATTCTGTTCAGTAAAGAATTTATTAAACCCATCCACCACTGCGCCTTTGGGTAATTATACATGAAACCTTAAGACCATAGCCTATAGAAAATTGGAATTAGGCCCATTGATTCTGTTCTGCTGTTCCATCAATAAATTTCGCGCCTTCTTACTCTAAGATTTCATCATTGCATTTATTTAAACATATCTAGTTCTGACTTAAAGATATGATTGTGTATATGTCTCTAAAAGTTTGTATGTGTGTGTATGTTCTGTGCATATCTGCTTAATTGCAGGAGTCAGGATGGCTGTGGAGTGTTGCTTTTCTGACAGGAAGCCTGTGAACAACAATGATCAACAGGCAAATGTGCTCGATACACTTTTGTTTGCCATTTACAAAAGTGATTTAGATGAGAATGAAAGAAGACATACTTAACAATTTTGCTCATGACATCAAGAATCGTTGTACTGCGGACAGGGTTTGTATCATGGTTAACAATGTAAGATTATAAAGAGATCTTAATCAATTGAATCAATATATCAAGGAGATGTACAACAGGGAAACAGATCATTCGACTTATCCTCCCAACCAAATATTCTAAATCAATCAAATCCGATCTGCCAGCATTTGAGCCGCATGCTTATGAACCATTCTTATTCATACACCCATCTAGATGTCTTTTAAATGTTTAAACTTTACCTGCCTCCACTAGATTCAACTTGTGCTACACATGCACCAAAATCTTCGTGACAAAGTTACTCCGAGATCCCTTCTATTTTTTTTCCGTTAAACGCAATTAACTTATGCCTGTTATTTTTTGACTCCCGCAACCTGGCGAAAAAGAGCTCGACTATTCACCATATCCATGATTTTATTAAAAAAAAACTCTGGAAGTTAAAAATTTGACATCAATCAACACAAATCGGTGTGTTTTCAGTCATCCTCAGCCTAAATGTTGGTGCTCGCACTGACACTTCCTCCTCCACGATCAAATCACAATTGTAAAATCAGTTTAATCAACCAGTTCAGACATATAATTCAACACTTCAGTGAAATTTCAACCTAGACGTTTCGTATCAGAAGTAGGGAAACTGCCACCACTCGGCAATAGCCCCTGAAGTTGCAACATTGTTTTCCTGTCTCTTTGTTCATCAACCTGTTCTGACATGTTGTAGCACATCTCCACAGGTTTTGAATCCAAACAGTTTGGTCTAGAGATAAGGGCAGAATCGTAAGTTAATAGACCGGAATCGAATCCAAAGTTCAGAAGCATAGGCATGGGCTACACATTTCACAAGACTTCAACAATGCCCAGACTGTGAGTCATACTTTAAGCGTCAGCTTTCATCTCTGTGTGAATGTACTGAATTCCGGTTAACGTTACTGAGTGACAAAGGAACATTTCTTATTGTTAAACACATGCAAGATATTTACATTAGCTGTAGGATGTTGAGTGCATATGCCCTGTCATCGATATAAATTATGAACATCTTTATTTGCTTGGCTTTGATATCCAGCTTCAATGGTTATCATCATTCGTCTGCAATATTAGGGAAAAATTCCAGCAGAAACACACTGCACAATGAAGTGTCTCGAAAAGATATCAATACTGAACACCAGAGATGAGGAAAGAGTCCCAAAACACCGGTCACTATTTCAAAGGTCGAACAAATTTCTACACTCTTCCTCAAACCATTAAGTGGTTCACTGCAAAGTTTACTTTCCAGCCGCTCCTTGCCCTTGCCTTTGCAAGGAAACTCAAACTCTGGGTCTTTGGGAAAATCAAAGCGGCAGTTTGTCGTCCTTCTGAAGAGGCGAGGATCGTTTATTACTAAAGCTAACCGCGCAGTAATAGGACTCAATGGGCTTAGATGTGGCAGATGGACTTTCACTTGAATAAATGCAAGTTATTGCATTTGAGCAAAACAAGGCGAGGACTGACACAATTCGTGACAGGACTTTGGTAGTCAGTAAACAGTGACCTAGGAGTGTAGGTATAATTCTTTGAAGCTTGCATCACAAAATGGCAGGGTGGTTATGAAGGCATTTAGCATGTTTACCTTCATTGCACAGATCTGTGAGTGTCAGAGTTGGGCAGTCATGTTGTGGTTGTCCAGTGTGTTAGTGAGCCTTATTCCAAATTATTGTGTCCAGTTCTGGAAACCCTGTTTTCGGAAAGATATAATTGAGCTGGAGATATTTAGCAGGATGTTATCGTGAATGGAGTGGTTGAGTTATAAAAATAGACTGGATCGGCTGGGACTACTTTTATTGGCACATCTGAGGGCGAGGGTTGACATTACAGAAGTTATAACATCATCAGGGATATAGATATGGTGATAGCAGATGCCTTTTCCTGATGCTGGAGGATTTTTAGACTGTGGCATTTTTAAAGTGAGAGGAGAAAGATTTAAAAAGACACGTTGGGCAATTTTGTAACACGAAAACTGATTCGTCATTCGGTCTTTCTGGCAAGGGTCAGGACTTTAGTTGCTTCCTTGACAGCATGTCACTTGACTCACTCCGTCGGACTATATCTCTGTTTCACTTGCTCACACTAATGAGTGCTGCCAGGATTTCATTCGTTCTGTACGGACTGTGACTTCAGGACACTTAAAATACTTGTACATGGCAACAAACCTGGAAGAGCTGGAATGTGTTCAGGTAAGTGGCAAATGAGTATCAATGCAGAGCAGTGTCAGGTGATGCTCTTTGAAAAGAAGAACATTGAAAGACAATATAAAACAGGCTCTACCGGTATAAAGTAGGCAGAAGCAGAGGGTTCTTGATGTATATAAGCATAGATTATTGAAGACGTCAGGAGAAGTGGGGAGAGCAGAAATTATCGCTGTTTAGTTTCAGTATCTGAGCTGTTTATAGGAGGAGATGCAGAATTGAGCCTCCGTGTTCCCTTCCCGGGAGGAGGTGGAGTTTGGTACATGACAGTTTCACATCTGATTTATGTGGAGAAAGAGGATGCAGGGACAGATTTTGAGAAGATGGAAGGTGAAGCTCTTGAGTGGTGAGCAAAGATCGGAGGCTTTGTCTGGTATAAAATTGGACAGATTGCCAGATTTGGATGAGTTGTATCTCAGCTGTTGTTGGGCTCAAGGGAGGAATGGACGTTATACAAATGTTTAACTCGAATCCATTCACAGGGTAGATGGAGAGGTCAGAGAACAGCTAATATGGTCCCACTTCACAAAAAAGAGTTGTGGAGATCGACCAGGAAACGAAAGACCGATAAGTATCATATCATGTTGGAGAATATAGGGAAGGAGAAAATTAATGTCCATTTGGAAAGGCAATGTTTGATCAGACATATTCAGCATGATATCAACAGAGGAAACGTCATGGCGACAGATTTTTTTTTCAGCCAGGCCTTTGACAAAGCCCAACGTGGAAAATTGATAAAGGAAATAAATTCTCATGGTATCAAAGACTACTTGACAAGTTAAGACGGATGTTTTCTTTATGGTAAGATACAGAGGGTGGTGGTCGAAGACTGCTGTGCGACTGTTCACGAGTGTACCACTGGGATCAGTGTTGTGTCCAATATTATTTCTGGTGTTCATAAATGATGTCGATGTGAATGTTGATACGTGTGGGGTGAGTATGATAAGTATGTTTATGTTTAACAAAAAGACTGACCTGTTCGTTGGCAGTGAGCGGGTAGGTTACAGGAACATAGAACATAGAACATAGAAGAATACAGCGCAGTACAGGCCCTTTGGCCCTCGATGTTGCGCCGATCCAAGCCCACCTAACCTATACTAACCCACTATCCTCCATATACCTATCCAATGCCCGCTTAAATGCCCATAAAGAGGGAGAGTCCACCACTGCTAACCTTACAGCCTGTTTTATACTGTATTTCAATGTCCTTCCTACCGAAGTGCATCACCTCACACTGCTCTGCATTAATCCTCATCTGCCATAAACCTGAAAACTACACCAATGTGTCACTGTCCTGTTGGAGTTCCACACTGTCCATCACAAACATTATAATTCTTCCAGGTTTAGTATCTGCATATTTTGAAATTGTCCTACAGTCACACACCACACAGAAATACCGATTCACTCACTATTGTGAGGAAGTGCACTATTCACACACTCCCTGAGGACAGACTTAAATACTGACACCCACCAGACAAAGCAAGTGAAATGCTGACAAGGTCACCCTGGAGCAAGAGAAATACCGACAGACATTCCATGTCTGTATTAGTTTCTGCGTATTAATGAGTTTCTCTAAATCTCTGTATCAGTGTGTGTGTGTATATCTGTGTGTGTCTGCGTGGGACGAGTCTGGCAGTCACTATGGTGCTTACAGTGATGTAATATCCACCTGACACGAGTTCTGAGGAAGGGTCACTCGACCTAAAACGTTAACTTTCATTTCTGTCCACAGATGCTGCCAGACCTGCTGAGCTTTATTTTGCTGTCAGTCTCTGCTCGTCTCCCCCCAGCACTGTACAGCTTGGAGTGGAGGGTAAAAATCATCAGAGATTCAGTTTACGAGGGACAGAGGGAGGGCAGCAGCTCACAGCATCATCAACAAACACACACACACACACACAAACACACAGACAGTCACAGGCACACAGACACACACACACTCAGAGAAATAGACACATAACATGTGCAGAGAGATAGATACACACAGAGGGGCACACAGATATACATATAAACGCACACAAATAGACAAGTGCGGACAGAAATGCGCAGATACATGCTTGGACATACAAACACACTTGGAGTCAGAGAGTTACACTGAGTGTTTGTAAACAGACCTATCGGCCCATACAGTCCATGCGGATGATAATCTCAATCTAAGCCAGTCCCACTTGCATGTGCTTGGATCATATTTTCCCAAACCTTCCCTTATACTTGCACTTAATCAAATGTCTTTTAAACGTTGTAACTTTACCCACACCCATCACTTCTCAGGACGTTCGTTCCATACACGAACCAAATGATGTGTAATCACAACGCACTTCATGGGCACTGATCAGGGGTACACGAGAACTCAGTGGGAAGCTTGGGAAGTAAGTGCTGGGAATCTTGATGACATGTACTTATCATCAACAGCCGAAGGAATAATGCAGGAAGACATGAGGCTGATTTACGTGGTGCCATTATTATACAAATTGGGATGGAAAAGGCAGGGAACAACAGACCGGTGAGCATGACATCGGTGGTGGGCAAGATGTTGGAGAGAATCCTGAGGGACAGGATGTACATGTATTTGGAAAGGCAAGGACTGA